>NC_086318.1:157428668-157733668 GCF_036172605.1 Pelobates fuscus | reverse complement strand
CACTGACACACTCAGATACACACACAGGCACATGCAAACACACTGATACATACTGGCACATACACACACACACTTAGATACACATAGTGACACATACACAAACCTTGACAAACAGATACATACATTGACATACTCAGACACACATACTCTTTGACAGACACACATACACTCTCACTGACAAACTCACATACTCTTTTATAGACACAAATACACTATCATTGACAAGAACAAATACATTCTCACTGACAAACACATACACTCTCACACACTGACTGACAAGCACACATTCACTCTAACTGACAATCACACACATACAAACTCCCTAACAGACACACATACAATTTTTTAAGCTTTTTTTTTTTTACATTTTTCTCCACCCAGCCCCCCCTACCTTTAGGAGTGCTGGCATGGAGTTCTTGTGGTCCAGTGGGGCTGCTGGCGAGTGGTCTCTGGGATCCAGTGGGGCTGCTAAATGGCTGGCATGCGGGCGGCGAGGAAGCAGTGATCTCCCTGCACAGCTCCCTCACGCGCCTCTTAGTGATGCCAGAGCCGGAGTGACGTCATATTCCGGCTCCAGCATCACTGCTGTGCGCGCGAGGGAGCTGAGTGGGGAGATCACTGCTCACTGCTCTCTCGCCGCCATTTTATTTTGAACATTTTTGTCGGAACACCAATTGGGAAACGCTGCTGTAGGCAATAGCAAAATCACTTGAAATTGGAAAATAAAATAAATTCTGCAGCTCCGGGCGGTGCGTGAGTGCCTGAGCGTGACATAGTAGCTCAGTTAGTCCATGATTAGCTCGTGAAAAGGTGGTATCCTGGATTGTAGGTGGTGGGCCGTGTGGAGAACCTGGAAGAATACTTGAAAATGAGAACGGGAAAGGGCGTCAGCAGCTGTGTTACTGATACCAGGAATGTGAATGCAGACTAGATGAAACTGAGTGGTTGCTGTCAGCCAAGTCAGCTTGCGTACCAGCCTCATAATGGTAATAGAGGAGGACCACCCCTTGTTAATAATTTCGCAGGCTGCTGAATTTTCTGAGTAGCATTTTTACTCTCTTGCCGGTCCAGAGATGACCCCATGTATGGGCGGCCGCCACTATGGGGTAAATCCCGAACAATGAGGATGTTTCTCTAAAGGCCAGCAAGGCATCCGTCTTAGTGAGCCAGTTATCTCTGAACCAGTGGTTGCTGAAAAATGGCAGCAAACCCAGTGTGTGCTGCTTCGTCTGTGTAAATATTAAGTACAAGCTCGGATAGTGGAGGTATGAACAGAGTGACTCCATTTCATACAGCCAAGAAGTTATACCACACGTGCAGATCAGCCCAGACGGGACCATCCAAACTACCGTATATACTCGAGTATAAGTCGAGTTTTTCGGCACATTTTTTGTGCTGAAAAACCCCAACTCGACTTATACTCGAGTCAATGTCTGTATTATGGCAATTTACATTGCCATTTACATTGCCATAATACAGACATGGGGCTGTGTAGGAGGGGGCTGGCAGGAAGCTGTTACTTACCTCTCCTGCAGCTCCTGTCAGCTCCCTTCTCCTCCGCGCCGGTCCGGTCAGCTCCCCTGTCAGCTCCCACTGTAAGTCTCGCGAGAGCCGCGGGGTCATAGCGCGGCGCAAGACTTACAGTGTGAGCTGACAGAGGGAGCTGACCAGACCGGCGCAGAGGAGAAGGGAGCTGACAGGAGCTGCAGGAGAGGTAAGTAAACGCTCTCTGCCAGCCCCCCTCCACTGAACTGCCAATGCCACTGGACCACCAGGGAGTGAGAGCCCCCCTCCCTGCCATGTATCAAGCAGGGAGGCGGGACGAAAAAAATATATATTAATAAAATTAAATAATATTTAAAAAATAATAATGATAATAACAAAAAACAATAATTAAAATAATAATTTAAAAAATGCCCACCCCCCCACCAAGGCTCTGCAACACATACACAAACACACACTGCACTTATACACACACACTGCACTCATACATACACTGCATTCATACACACACTGCACTCATACACACACTGCACTCATATACACACACTGCACTCATACATACACTGCACTCATATACACTCACTGCACTCATACACACACACTGCACTCATACACACAAACTGCACTCATACACACACTGCACTCATACACACACTGCACTCATATACACACACTGCATTCATACACACACTGCACTCATACACATACTGCACTCATACACACACACTGCATTCATACACACACACTGCATTCATTATATACACACTGTAAATACATTTTCAATTAATGTAATTTTTTTAGGATCTAATTTTATCTGGAAATTTACCAGTAGCTGCTGCATTTCCCACCCTAGTCTTATACTCGAGTCAATAAGTTTTCCCAGTTTTTTGGGGTAAAATTAGGGGCCTCGGCTTATATTCGGGTCGGCTTATACTCGAGTATATACGGTAATAGGGCAGGAGTCAGGCACCCCATGGAGTAAACACAGTAACCCAGAGACGAATGATCTGCCCTGCGGAATGATCCGCATCGCAAAGTTAAGGGACCCAAATAAGGACTGGATACCCCTCCTGGTTCCTGTATCTGTATTAGGAACAGACAGATTTCGTCCCTAATGCGTGTCAATTTCTCGGGTTGTAGGCTGGCTTGGAAGGATACTGTGTCCAAAACGATGCCCAAAAAAACTAGCTTGGTAGAGGGTCCAAGTGGTTTACTTGGCGACAGGGGTACCCCTCGTGTAGTGAAGAGTCCTGCGGTGTTGTGAATGCAACTTGGTGTGTGTGACCCCGGTTCAACCAACAAAAAAGGTCCAAAAAGTGGATAACGGATGGACACCTAACTATGTTTAGGAGCAGCCAACAGAGCCTTTCAGCGAAAATGTCAAACAGCTTAGGGCTGCTCCTTGACCCAAAAGTAAGCCGGGTAGAAAAACAATACCTGTCTCGCCATTTAACACCGTGTAAGTGCCATATTGAGGGGTGAATGGGTTGGAGCTTGAAGGTGTTGGTGATGTCGGTCTTGCTCAACCATGCCTTGCTGCCTGCTGTGATAATAGATTGCATAGCGTCATCGATTTTAGCATAGTGTAGTGAAAACTCCTCAGCGGGTATGAGAGAGTTTATGCTGGGGACAGAAGAAGAATTAGGTGCAGAGAGGTTGATAATTAATCTTTTTTATGAGAGTATATGTGCACGGCTATGCCAATGGGGTTGGTTCGCCAGGATGAAAAAGGTGATACAGTGAAAGGGCCAATCATGAAGCCTGTTTTAGTTTCTCTGGAGAAGGTGGTTCACCGTAAGAGGGTTGTTAGAAGCTGAGAGCAGGTTAGGGCATTTGAACGTGCCTGTGGGGATGGTGATGAGGCCCATGTAAAACCCTGTGAGAAACTTGTCATCAAATAATCTACCAAATGCCTTGCTGGGTGGGAGCATAGGTAGTAAGCCACAATATCTATGTTGACCTCGGGCAGTCATTTTTTAGGTGACAGTCGGGCCGGGCACATAGTCTTAGTATTCCCTTTGAAGCAAATGGAGCAGACGTGCAACAACCGGCATGCGCTGAAGCTGCATGCACCAGCGTTAAAGTTATTGCACACCTGCGCCTTCCCCAGAAATGCAATAGGTCTGCCCAGCTTGTCCCTCTGCCCGCCTTCTTGTGTAGAGTGTGGGGTGAAGGAGTGGTGAGAAGTGGAATGGTCTGCCTCGCAGTGGCACAAGTCAGTGGAGTGGGATGTTGAGCTACAGGCAGCACAGGACGGGGGCCTCAGTCCGGCAAAGTGTCGGCAGAATAGTTCCGTGTCCAGTCGATTCTGATATTAAATTTGGCCAGATGAGTTGCTGCCTTGGTTGACATGGACTTGTGATAGTCATAGAAAGAGGACCCTTAATGTACTTAATGCCTAAGTCAACCACTTTTGGCATGTAGAGATCAAGCTCTTCCCTTCTGTGAGGATATACTGAGCAAATTACATCTCTCTAAATCCCAAAAGCTGTCACGAACTGTGGAATGGATGGCTTCTTGTTCAGGCATGGGTCTCTAGTTTTTAGTACCACTGAGATGTCCCCATAATTATAAGCTTGGTTTTCAAGGACATCTTGTGAGGCTATGAGCAGGGAAACTACGTTCACATCCTTCCCATCCAGTATATCCTTTTTAATGGATGCTGACGCGTAGTGAGCAGGTGAGACATATTGGGTAGTGGTTATGGTTGGTGGGGGAGGGAGGGGGGTACAAGTCGGCAAAATAGGGGTTACCAGAGGGGGACCTGAAGGGCCTTGTAGGTCACCTGGGGTGGCTATGGCAGATTCCACTTTTAGCAGTCTACTATTCATGGTTTGGAGGTTGGCCAGATAGCTGACAGGGTTTCCTGTGTGGAATTGGAGGTGCCGGTAGACAGCCCTTGGGAGTTAGTGCCAGGTCTAGGTTTGCTGGCCTGAGCCGTCAACAGTCTGTATAGCTCTGCCTTTCTAGCAGTGGCTGAAAAGGGGATACCCCTGAGTCTAAGTTCAGCTGCAATTTTTGGTATAGTCCAAGATCTCAGGGACATGGGGGTAGAGGGGGTGAGGGATTCTGATGGGTACTTCATCCAATGGTAAATCATCTATGGGAATTGATTCTTGTGACATTCTGAAAAAGGAATAATGATTTAAATTAGGTAGGGGAGTGTGGAGGAAGAACGAGACCTTCGGAGAACTGGCCTGCTGACTAGTGCCGAGGTGAAGAACTCAGCTATAGTCAAGTGACAGGTGAGGCCCTGCTAATGCCAAGCGTCGGCTCTACCTATGATTTGGGCCGAGGGAAGTCGTGGCCACTGACGTGGTGGCGGGATGTTGGGCTCTCGATGATTCAAATACGTGTGGCCATGGCTTGAGAGGCCCTAACCTTAGCCCTAAAGAAGGGTCAGCGAGGCGGCTAACTATGATTTTGGCCGTGGGGCTGAACCTCCGTGTTTAGGTGGGGAGTAGGCCTCGCGGCACCGGTAAAACTACTAAGGTTAGTCAAGGCTAGCGCCTATCCTTGTATGCCAGTTCACTAAACCTGCTGGGGCTTGTCTCCTAAATGGTGTACCGAACACATGTAGATACTAACCTTAAGTATTACTCTTATCACTAAGTGCGTGATTGTCAGGATTACTGTAGATGCCCAACACGTAGAACTTAAGTAGGCATAAAGTACATACCTAAGATGTATTACCGGGCCTTAGAATGGCCGGATTTAACGCTTATGTGTGTACCACACCCATATTAAATTAATTGATCTGGCCCTTTAAGGGTTAAACAGGAAACCCTTTATTATACACAGCTGCAGCGGGCGGTGTCCTTAATGATACAGACCCGGCTGCTGAGAGAGGAGAGGTCACCTCTGGTGTGTGTGTTTGGTAGTATTCCCCTTAGTGTGTGGGAATACCGCTGTAGCGATACGTGCCCGCCGGGACCCATGCTGCCCTCTGACAGGAGCAGCGCCAGCGGGTGGCATGACAGTACCACCTTCCCCTTGTGGGAAGGGGCCGGCTTATCGGGAAACCGGGCATGAAAAGCGCGCAGCAAGCGAGCAGCATGAACGTCGGGGGCAGGAACCCACGAACGCTTCTCCGGACCATAACCCTTCTAATGGATTAAATACTGCAACACACCCCCCGCAACCATCTGGAGTCTACAATCGCCTGTATCTCATACTCCTCCTGGCCGTGAAGTGACACAGACGAAGGACGGAATAAGCGCCTAGTGTAGCGATTGCACATCAAAGGTTTAAGCAGGGATACATGAAACACATTGGGGATACAAATGCCGGAGGTAGCGCCAAAGCATAAGACACCGGATTCATTTTCCTGGAGATCACATACGGGCCGATGAACCAATTTCATGCTCGTAACTTTTAACTGGATGTTGCGAGTGGAAAGCCAGACCTTATCTCCAACAACATAATTAGGTGCCATAGTGCGACGTTTGTCAGCATAGACCTTATGACGAGAGGAGGCCAAAGACAAAGCACGCTGCACGTGCTTCCACCTCTCTTGAACATCGTGGAGGTGGCAATCAAGAGCAGGTAAACCAGTCTCATGAAACTGCAAGGGTACAACAAGAGGATATCTACCACTAGTGATGTAAAAAGGACTATGCTGGGAAGAATCATGAGCATAGCGTTGTTATGCGTAAATTCAGCATAAGACAAGAGATCGTACCAGTTGTCATGATTGTGGGATATGAAACATCTAAAAAATCCCTCTATTGACTGGTTAACCCTTTCAGTAGCCCAGTTGGCCTGGGGGTGATACGAGGAAGAAAAAGACAATGTAACTCCAAGTTCAGAACAAAACCTCCTCCAAAATGTAGAAATGAATTGAGTCCCTCGATCTGACACTATTTCTTGAGGTGACCCATGTAACCTGTATATCTCCCTAATGAAGATCTGAGCTAATTCAGCTGAGGTGGGGAGCTTACGAAAAGGGATTAATTAAACCATTTTCGAGAAACGATCTACCACTGTTAAAATGGTAGTATACCCCTTGGATGGAGGTAGATCGACTACGAAGGCCATAGCAATGTAGGACCAAGGTGTTTCAGGAACAGGAAGTGGCTGTTAGAAACCACATGGTAGTTTACGAGGGGTTTTGGTTACAGCGCAAACGGTACATGCTTGGACATAATCAGTGACATCCGTATGCATAGAAGGCCACCAAAACTGTCTTGATATGGAAGACAAGGTTTTTCGAATACCTGGATGGCCGGCTAACTTGGTGTCATGGTACAAGGAGGTTTAAATAAAGGTTATACCATTTATATATGAAGTTTTAATTCTGAAGGTATATCCGTTTGTAGAGTGAATACCCACCTGTCCGTTTTTTGGTAAGGTGGTCATTCCACTCTAGTCCTTTATTTCTGTCCTCTCTGTAGGTGACACAAACAGTTTGTCATTGGGTTAGTTGTCAGGAGCCTGGTTTTGAGTACTATGTACCTTGTCCATTAATGCAGAGGACATGGTTAATATGGTGGTAACCACTATGCGTTCCAGAGGTATGATGGGCACAACCTCGAGATCCCGATCTGAGTCGGTTTTGAACTGTCGTGATAAGGCATCACGGGAACTAGGCCTATATGTGATAAAATTAAAACGTGAAAGAAACAGGGACCATCTGGCTTGTCTGGACGAGAGACGTTTAGCCTCACTGATATATGCCAGGTTCTTATGGTCTGTTATAATCATGACGGGTACTTTAGCTCCCTCTACCAAGCATCTCCACTCTTTCAGGGCCAGGATTATCGCTAATAATTCCCTGTTTCCTATATCATAATTGGCCTCTGTTGGGGATAACTTTTTGGAGAAGAAACCACAAGGATGGAGTGGAGTGTTTTGGGACTTACGTTGACAGAGGCTTGCTCCAACCTCTGTCTCCAAAGCATCAACGTCCAATACAAAAGGCTTGAAAGGGTCAGGATGCACAAGCACCGGGGCGGTTGAAAAAATACTTCAATTGTTCAGAGGGCCAGATATGGGTTTCAGCCCCTTTTCGTGTGAGACTGGTAATGAGAGATATGACTGAGGAGAATAGTTGGCAAAGCCTACGAACCTTTGAATGGCTTTAAGGCCTTTAGGCCTGTGCCATTGCAAGACTGCCTCTTGCTTCTTGGGATCCATTTTAAAACCCTTGGCTGAAATAATGTAACCCAAAAACTGTACCTCTGTCTGGTGAAATAAACATTTTTCCAATTTACAATATAAACCATTGTGTAACAGAGTTGTAAGTACTTGTGAAACCTGAACGTGGTGGGTAGTAATGTCTGGGGAATAAATGAGGATATCGTCTAGGTAGACTAGAACACAAGAATGAATGAATTCCCTTAAGACATTGTTAATCAGGTCTTGGAAAACTGCCGGAGCATTGCATAATCCAAAAGGCATTATGAGAAACTCGTAATGTCCACTACGTGTGTTAAATGCGGTTTTCCATTCATGGTTCTCTTCAGGGCCGGACTGGGAAAAAAATTAGGCCCGAGCATTTTTCAATCAGAGCGGCCCCCTAAGAAGGGGGCGGGGCCAGAGAGGGTGTGTTTTGTCATCACTAATGACAAGCACACCCCCTCTCAAAGTGAGCATGTTAGTTCAATGCGCAGAGCCCGCTGAAGAGCTCTGGCATTAGAAAAAGGCCCTGAATTTGTTCTGCGCAGCGCAAGCAAATTTAATAACATGCTTGCGCTGTGTTTGCTTTTAAATTGTCTCTGGTTTCTCCACAAGTGGGATACCAGAGGACAAAAGGGCCAGTAAAGTGCATGGTGCATATGTTTGGAGCCTGCTTGTGGGATTGCGTGTGTGTAGAGTGTGGTGTGGTATTGTGTAAATAGGTACATTTCATTTGTGTTTGTGGTGTAATATGTGTGGCTAGGGGCTGTAGAGAGTGTGTGTATAGGGGGCATAGTGTTATAGGGGATGTAGCGAGTGTGTGCATACGGGCTGTAGTGTGTGTGTATAGGTGACGTAGTGTGTGTAGGGGTTTTAGAGAGGGTGTGTTTAGAGAATGTTGTATGTGTTTGCTGACAAGGAATGTAGTGCGTGTATAGGAGATTGTGTGTGTGTGTGTGTGTAGAGGATTAAGAGTGCATATAGGGTAAGGGATCTAGCGTTTATCTGGAGCGTAATGTATGTAGTGGTGCAGTGTGAGGGGTGCTGTAGTGTATGTGTATATATATATATATATATATATATATATATATATATATATATATATATATATTTGGACGTATTGTATGTGTGAGGGGCGCAGTGTGTGTGTGTGTATGTAAGAGGGGTGCTGTGTGTGAGGGTGTTTTTTTCTGCCGTCACATTCTAGGTTTCTAATTTTTTTTGTTAACTCACTGAGGGTTATTTTATATATTAGTATATATATATATATATATATATATATATATATATGTGTGTGTGTGTGTTTGCTGTATATGTGTGGGAGTGTGCTGTGTGTGTGAGCGAGGATGCTGTCTGTCTGAGGGTGCTGTGTGTGAGTGAGGGTGCTGTGTGTGTCTGAAGGTGCTGTTTGCTGTGTGTCTGAGGGTGCTGTGTGTGTCTGGGGGTGCGCTATGTGTGTCTGGGTGCGCTGTGTGTGTCTGGGGGTGCGCTGTGTGTGTCTGGGTGCTGTGTGTGTCTGGGTGCTGTGTGTGTCTGGGGGTGCGCTGTGTCTGGGGGTGCGCTGTGTCTGGGGGTGCGCTGTGTCTGGGGGTGCGCTGTGTGTGTCTGGGAGTGCTGTGTGTGTCTGGGTGCTGTGTGTCTGGGTGCTGTGTGTGTCTGGGTGCTGTGTGTGTGTCTGGGGGTTCGCTGTGTGTGTCTGGGAGTGCTGTGTGTGTCTGGGTGCTGTGTGTTTCTGGGTGCTGTGTGTGTCTGGGAGTGCTGTGTGTGTCTGGGAGTGCTGTGTGTGTCTGGGAGTGCTGTGTGTGTCTGGGGGTGCGCTGTGTCTGGGAGTGCTGTGTGTGTCTGGGTGCTGTGTGTGTGTCTGGGGGTGTGCTGTGTGTCTGGGGGTGTGCTGTGTGTGTCTGGGGGTGCGCTGTGTGTGTCTGGGGGTGCGCTGTGTGTGTCTGGGGGTGCGCTGTGTGTGTCTGGGGGTGCTGTGTGTGTCTGGGTGCTGTGTGTTTCTGGGTGCTGTGTGTGTCTGGGAGTGCTGTGTGTGTGTCTGGGAGTGCTGTGTGTGTCTGGGGGTGCAGTGTGTGTGTCTGGGAGTGCTGTGTGTGTGTCTGGGGGTGCTGTGTGTGTGTCTGGGGGTGCTGTGTGTGTGTCTGGGAGTGCTGTGTGTGTCTGGGAGTGCTGTGTGTGTCTGGAGGTGCTGTGAGTGTGTCTGGGGGGGCTGTTAGTTTGAGTGTATTTTGTATTTAAATTTAAATATATATTTTTTATTAATAATAAAAAATAAAAAGTTATATCCTCCCCACTTCTTACCTTTAGGGGGTGGGAAGCCGGGTTTCCATGGGGGGGGGGGGGGGCCTGATCCCTGGTGGTCCTAGTGGAGGTGGGGCAGATTGCTTAATATCCCCCCTCCCTTCTTACATCATGCCTGGGAGGGGGGATCCTTTATCCAGCTTCCTTCCCTGGTGGTCCTAGTGGTGAGAGTGAACTCTAGCCTGGAGGCTAGAGTTCACTCTCGCGAGATCTGAGCGCTGCCGCGGTAACTGCGGCAACGCTCAGACCTCGCGAGAGGACCCGGTGGAGCTGCTGGCTAGAGCTCCGCAGGTGTTCTCTCCTGCCTCCCTCCCTCTCCTGCCGGCGGCCGCATCTCAGTGTCTCTGGGCCGGTGAGGGAGATCTTTGATCTCCCTACCGGCCCATGGAGACACACAGCAGGGCCAGCGCTCGGGTAGCGGCAGGGGCTGGCAGGGGAGATCATGTGATCTCTCCTGCCGGCCTCGGCCCCACGGCCATCGCGGCCCACCGGGCATTTGCCCGGTATGCCCGATGGCCAGTCCGGGCCTGGTTCTCTTTCATTCTGACAAGATTATATGCGCTCCTGAGGTCTAATTTTGTAAACACAGTGGCCCCCTTAAGTCTATCGAAGAGTTCAGTGATAAGGGGAATAGGATATACATTCCTTATAGTGATCTTGTTAAAACCTCTATAGTCGATACAAGGCCGTAGGTCTCCCTCTTTCTTAGACACAAAGAAGAAACCTGCACCTGCATGAGAGGAAGGCCTATGTATGAAGCCTTTGGCAAGAGCATCCTGGATATACTCTTACATAATTTCATTCTCATGGGAGGATAGAGGATACACCCTTTTGGCGGCATAGTGCCTGGTAGAAGGTCTATGGCACAATCATAAGGCCGGTGCGGGGGTACCGTCTCGGTTTTGTTGAATACCTCCTTAACATGGATGTATTGCGGAGGGATCACTGTGGATAGCCGCTGTGGCCACAGTGGGAACATTAATGTGACCTACAGGCTTAACAGAAAACAGACACTGATCTTTACAAGTTGTACCCCATGACTGGATCTCACCCTTAACCCAATCTAAGACCGGATTGTGCCTCACCAACCAGGGAAACCCAAGAATGACAGGACATGAAGAACTTAAAATAACATGTAGAACTATATTTTCCCTATGTAGTATTCCAACAGACAGGGATAACAGAAGGGTCTCGTGGGTTATATGAGGTGTCAGAAGGGGTCTACCATCTATGGCCTCAACGGCCAAAGGCGTGGATCTCTCCCCCAGGGGGACAAGAAGGTCATTCACAAACTTCATAGCTTTAACATTCTCAGCCGCTCCAGAATCGATTAGAGCCTTGCATGGTATATCATGTGTACCCAAAGAAAAAACTATAGGCAGGAGAAATCTGTTGTGAGGCAAGATAGAGGACGATTTTATAACATCTAAGGCCGGTCCTCTAACGGTGCATAGGTGCGGGAGTTTTCCAGACATATTGGGCAATTTAAGCACAGATGCTCCTTTTCCCCACGATACATGCAAAGACCCTCAGCCCTATGGTACTGTCTCTCAGCTTCTGACAGCTTCATCACTCCCAGTTGCATAGGTTCGGGTTAGTTAGCAACTGTAGGAGCAGATGTAGTCAAACGAGGAGCTGAGAGGACACGGGTACGGTTAGTCCGTGACTTGGTTTTAGCCCTCTCCCTAAGATGGTTGTTTATATCCATCATACATATGATATAGTCCTCCAGCAGATCTGGAAGATCTTTGGCTGCTGTCTCATCTAATAGAGCCTCAGAGAGGCTTTCTGAAAAAGCAGTCACAAAGCCACTGTTTGTCCAGTCTACCTCTGCCGCTAGCGTGCGGAATTCTATGGCATAGTCCTATGGCATCTATTGCCCTTTTTTTATCCGCATTAGCGCCTTGGCTGCCTTCTTTCCTTTCCCAAGCGGTTCAAAAGATCTCTTAAACTCTGTTATAAACTGTACGTAGTTGTAGGCTATGGATTTCCCACTCTCCCATAGGGGATTAGCCCAGGCTAGGGCTTTACCGGATAGCTGGTTTATCAAATATCCGATTTTAGCCCTGTCAGATGGAAATGAATCAGGAGATGCCTCAAAGCAGCGGTGTACATACCGCGGTCGGAGGGGTCGCAGCTGCGACTGGGCCCATCACTCCAGGGGGCCAGGCCGCCCTGCAGACCCCCGCGACCGGGTACCAGTTGCCGCATTTTCCGGCCCGTGCGGCAAACCGCCGGGGCCGCACGTTAAGGGGTCCATCGGGTTGCCCATGCTGTCAGGGCCACCCAACGGATATGGATTGTAAGGGGGCCCGGTCAACGCTGAGCGCTATAACAGCGCGACCAGGCCCCCTGTGATGACATCACTGCTGGGAGGAAGTGACTCCCCAGTCACTCCTCCCAGCTATCAGCCCGCGCGGGAGGAAGCAGGAAGGAAGAGGGAGTCAGAGTGGGAACAACACTGCACATACAGACTCCAGGCACCATGGCCACTTCAAATCATTAAAAAAGTGGTCATAGTGCTTGGGGCAACTAAATAATTGAATTACTAGCAACACAACACAAAAAAAAGTTATCTGCAACTACCCTTAATTGGAACTATAACAAGTTATAGTATTGTAAATAAAATTGGAATAAAAAAAACAAACTACTATATCTCTCTCTGTCCAGACTTGCATTATCAGATGCTAATGCTGTTAGTTTTCTTGTTCCACAATCAGGTAATAAATTGAGCAAAAAGACTAGAAGTGCCCACACGTAGTATCCAATAAAGTTTCACAACGAGGTTCCATGAAAGGTGATGCTTTATTCAAAAGAAAATTACCATAATGGTAGAGGTTAGACCACATAGACAATATGTAGTGACATAAAAAGGGAAAAAGAAAAGTCCACACACCTGAACATATAGAAAGTGGGGGCAACAGGAGAACTAGAGGAAAACTGCATGTGTATCTACTAATGACACTCCTGCAGTAGTGTTTTTTTTTTTTTTTTTTTTTAAAAAGCAGATTTTAAAATAACTTGAGATTTTATTTATCTGGGATTTATTCTGGATTTCAGCTGTCCAGCTGCAATCGGTCTGGGTGAAATCCAAACTATACTTAGGCTCATTCACAGTATGTTTTGCAAAATCCAGATACTGTTAAATAGGGTAATTTTATGGTCTTTGATGGCCTGTCCAACTCGCGTTATTGAATTTAAACATCCACCTGACGCCCACATGTGGTGGCACATTGGGGGACCAATAGTAGGTACCCCCAATAATTTAAAGGCTCCACGTCCCTTTATAGTAAATGAAAAGCAATAGCTGCATAGTCATTAGTTTTTATTAACAGTATGCAGTACTTTTTTTTTTTTTTTTAATCTCTTACTATAATTTTTTTTTTTTTTTTTTATCGATTACTGGGATATCACTATGCGGCGGCTCCATAAGGGAACCACACTCACTATCTAATGAGGGAGCTCCTCCACATCATGTTCTGTGTGGGAGCGCCGGGTGTCACGTGACGACCCGGTGCTTAGTAGAACAGCGTGCCGCCAGTGAAAGGATACCCAGTAGGACCCCTGGATTTCGAGGAGCTCCCTCGCCTGCTATGACAGGTAAAACAGTAGTGAGGGGGCACCAATCTTTGTGTATGCAGAGCAGGTGTTCTGGGAGGCAGCTGTCTGCTGCTTGTGCAATAGGGAGACTCAGGGGAGGTAAGGAAGGAAGGGGCGGGGCTGGGAGAATTGGGCAAACATATGAGGGGCTGGGAGATATTGAGGAATATATGAGGGGGTGGGAAATATTGGGGGAATATATGAGGGAGTGGGAGTTAATGGGGGAAGATATGAGGGGCTTGGAGAATTGTGGGAAGATATGAAGGTCTGGGAGATATTGGGGAAGATATGAGTGTTGGGAGTTATTGGGGGGGTATGGATGGAATGGGGGGTGGGAGATGTCGGGGGGATATGGATGGAATGGGGGGTGGGAGATATTGGCGCCCTTATCCCTCCCACTACAGCATCTATCACCTCACTTGCTGTCCTTATCCCCTACTACAGTCCTAACCCCCTTTTACACCCTATACCCCACTACATCCCATATTCCATGACTACAGTCCATATCCAACACTTCAGTCCCTATCCCCCAATTTCAGCACCTTTCCCCATTTGCAGCCATCCACTTCAGTCCCCAAGTCCCCTGCTACAGCTCTTATCCTGCACTACATTTCCTAATCCCCCAGTTACGGACCATACCATTAACTACAGCCCCTATCACCCCACTACGACCCAGTACCAGTGCCCCTTCCGAGAATGCGTGGAGGAGGAGGAGACAGTAGCTGCTGAAGCCACCTCCCTGAAATTAGTTTTTGCATGTTGGGATGTCTGACAATGTCCGAATCTTGCAGTTATTAAGCCCCTTACTACACTAAATGTTTTTTCCCCAATTGGTACAGGTTCTTTTGGAATTTAGTGAATAGATCCCAAAGACACAAACAATTCATATTTTTTTGTTAGACTGATGACATGTACATATGATTGCTTTCCAGCTGAGCATGTATGGTCTACATTGCTTGCTTACCATAGTTACAGAGCCAGTTGTATACCTCAAGTGCTTATAGATGTAGAATTCTCAGATGTTCCTACCTACCCCCCAAAAAACTGATTTATTTCACTTGTTCCATGAACTGAAGGACAGAAAAGAAAATCAGGAAATACGTATTTCACACTTTACCTCCAATACAAATAAACAAAAAAAGTTACTGTGTAGCATAATAAAAAAATAAAAAAACAGGTGAAAAGGGAAAAAAATGCCCTCTTGTAGTAGTTGCCACATGCAAACAGGTGCCTGTAGAGAGCTGACTACTCTGCTTACTAGAAAGTGTGTCCCTGTACAGTAATTCACAGTTTAGTCAACAAAAAACTATTTAAACCTGTTAAGTTTTGTACATGATGCAGGGTGCTCTAGTGATACACTCTACATGCAGTTATTACTTTTAAATTTTAAGAAGCGACCCACATACCCTGTGATCAGTACACTTTGCTGATAACCTAAAAATATAACACTTTCACCAAACGGAAAAAAATTCTCATACATTTCCAAACTTACGGTGATTGAATTTTTAAAAATGGGTAGATTGTTCATCTTAACTTACTCTTTGGTGTATTGAACAAAAATGCTGCTACATTTTTTGTTTCCACATTAATGGATTATTGCATTCTTTCATTAAAACCAACCAAGGTTTTAAAAATACAGTCATTGCAGATTATAGTGTTGACTGCAAGCATTACCTAAAGGAAAATAAATATAGATGCTTGAAGAAGGTTACACAGGCCATAATCTTTTGTTCTCAAGGCACAGTTAGAAATCATACTGGTATGCAAGTTGTGAAATACTATCAAATGTATTTGTATTTATACATAAATATTACTAATACTTTTTATACAAAAAATATACACTACTTTAACCCCTTAAGGACACATGACATGTCTGACACGTCATAATTCCATTTTATTCCAGAAGTTTGGTCCTTAAGGGGTTAAAAAAAAAAATTTAAATAAGACATAGTTCTTATTTGTAAGATAAAAAAAATGATGCTGATTTGTACAATGACATAGGTTACCACTTATAATAACATTCTGCTTCTCTTTGAGCCCCTTCTGAATTATTTTTTCTCTGGTCCTTCAAATCATTGGAAGACAGGCGGTTTTCTACCATTCTTCATAAATACAGGATAAACATTTACTGAAAGCCTAGATTCCATGTAAAATCCAGTGAAGCGACCAGCTTTGTCTTTGGTAGACCTTCATGTCCAGGCATCTTGAGACAAGCCTTGATTGTTTATATCTGGTTTGGCAAAGCTAACCAAATATACATTAAACTTCAAGAAACAGAATTGTTCTCTGTTTAGTTTGTTTCTTTGACAAGGTCTAAAATTATCACCTGCAAGAGTCTTTCCTCAGGCGCTTCAAAAGAATAGTCACTTTACCTTGGAGCAGTTTGAGAAATCTATGGAAAATCTCTGTACTGTTTGAGGTGGTGGTGTGAAGGTTTGATGAGGGGAGAAGAGGTACATCTTGATGGAGAGAGGTGCCATTTTTCATAAAATAACTAATGAGGCCAACAATATGTTGGATATTGTGGTTGAGTTTCTGCAGTTGACGAGAAATGCAGTATGAGTCGTTTGATTTCTGTGAGGCATCCGACAGAAGGCGTAAGTGTGAGAGAACCTCACCACTCTGTTGGGATTCCTGGTTTGAAGAAGAAAACACTTAATTATTTCATTGTTCAATGTTTTATATGTACGTGCAATTTAATAGATTATTTGGATACTTTGCATGCAGACAGGCGTTTCTGTGTTATATCTATCCTTAATGACTATGTGGTTGTTTACGTGCCTCTGATTTAAAAGACTATAGAGTTGCAGTTCCAAATTCATTGACCTCAGTTTTTGTAGTCTCCAGGTATATTACTTTCTGTTTCCAGGGTTCTTGTCTTATTTTTTTTGTTTATGAAAATCTTTATTTTGTTGTGCAATGAAGTCACAGGCAAGCCTGCAATGCCACGACAGCTAGAGCAAGCAAGTCAAGACACCGCGAGATGGTTGCATGGCATTTCAACACATTTTTATAATAAGGACAGGATAGATGAACATGTCTAAACTCTGGATATATGCTATAAGTCAGATAGGCAAGACATGAAAAGTACTCTCTATGAGTAAGAGTGCTAAAAAGCCAGCATGGCTCTCCTTCTTCTCTGTGATCAGTGTATTTTCACCTTTTTTCTGATTTCACACTATTTTCATTCCTTTCTGCAAAACTCTTCCATAAGATCTCATATATTTTATTATTTTCCTTACCTCTTTTTCCCCCTAGTTATTCACTCTTCCTATCTTTTCTTCTTCCTACCTTGCATCCATGATCTCAACATCTTTTACAAAGCTGTTATGGCTTTCTATTAAATTATTCTTTCTTCTATTGCTCTATTTTTTTTATTACACTCCCCCTGAAGGTGCACTTTCTCATACACACTGTGAGTGCATTCTAAGAAGCACATTATATATATAATATATATGGTATAATACTATACTTCACTACGTTTTGGTTTATTTATCCTTTTTAGATGCTTAGCTGATTCCCAAATATTGTTTTTGTATTGTGCTGTGTAAGAGAGGTGGTGAACTGGGGAACACCACCAGGGAAGCTGCATCTTGTTGAAGTGATTTTTTTGTGTTCGTTATATAATCCAAAGTGCCTGAAGCCCCACACACTAGCAAACAATGGTAAATGTCTGCTTTGCCGGTCCTGAACTTCATTTGTAAAGAAAATAGTTTTTTTGATAACATACACCTGGAAGGGGAAAACAAATACTTTTTTCTTTTAATATTTTTCCCCCCTTAAAAAAGACATCAGTCACTGTCCTCATTAAAAACTACAGTTCCTATCCCCCTCTCCCTCACACTACATCCCTTATTCCTCCAAACTACAGCCTCTGTCCACTCCAGATACTGTACAGATATATCCCCCCACAAACACTGCAACCCCTATCCTAGACACTACACTGCAACAAGTCCCATCCACACACACTCACAAGCAGTGTGTAACAGTGTGTGCAGTCAGTATGGACAGCAGTGTGGGTACCTTTATTTATGGAGTTGTCCAAGTTTCTTCCCTTCATATTGACAGTCCTCTCCCTCATGCTGATCACTGTGTTCAGTCTGAGAGGATGAAGCCATGCACAGATCGCTGTGTTTCATCTGAGGGGATGGGGCCATGCACAGATCACTGTGTTCAGTCTCAGGCGATAAGGCCATGCACAGTTCACTGTGTTCAGTCTCAGGCGATAAGGCCATGCACAGTTCACTGTGTTCAGTCTCAGGCGATAAGGCCATGCACAGTTCACTGTGTTCAGTCTCAGGCGATAAGGCCATGCACAGTTCACTGTGTTCAGTCTCAGGCGATAAGGCCATGCACAGTTCACTGTGTTCAGTCTCAGGCGATAAGGCCATGCACAGTTCACCGTGTTCAGTCTCAGGGGTGAGGCCATGCCCAGATCACCGTGTTCAGTCTGAGAGGATGAAGCCATGCACAGATCGCTTTGTATAGTCTGAGGGGATGAAGCCATGCACAGATCACTGTGTTCAGTCTCAGGCGATAAGGCCATGCACAGTTCACTGTGTTCAGTCTCAGGCGATAAGGCCATGCACAGTTCACTGTGTTCAGT
The DNA here is from genome assembly GCF_036172605.1 of Pelobates fuscus. Taxonomy (NCBI): domain Eukaryota; kingdom Metazoa; phylum Chordata; class Amphibia; order Anura; family Pelobatidae; genus Pelobates; species Pelobates fuscus. The sequence goes on along the minus strand of NC_086318.1, from coordinate 157,715,541 downwards.
CTCAGGCGATAAGGCCATGCACAGTTCACTGTGTTCAGTCTCAGGCGATAAGGCCATGCACAGTTCACTGTGTTCAGTCTCAGGCGATAAGGCCATGCACAGTTCACTGTGTTCAGTCTCAGGCGATAAGGCCATGCACAGTTCACTGTGTTCAGTCTCAGGCGATAAGGCCATGCACAGTTCACTGTGTTCAGTCTCAGGCGATAAGGCCATGCACAGTTCACTGTGTTCAGTCTCAGGGGTGAGGCCATGCCCAGATCACCGTGTTCAGTCTGAGAGGATGAAGCCATGCACAGATCGCTTTGTATAGTCTGAGGGGATGAAGCCATGCACAGATCGCTGTGTTTCGTCTGAAGGGATGGGGCCATGCACAGATCGCTGTGTTAAGTCTTAGGCGATGAGGCCATGCACAAATCATTGTGTTCAGCCTCAGAGGATGAGGCCATGCACAGATCGATGTGTTTAGTCTGAGGCGGAGGGGCCTTGCACAGGTCAGGCTCCTCAGACTGTATGCAGCAAACTCAAGAGTCTGGCAGACACAGGACAGGAGGTAGGGAGTGTGATTTAAACAGGCAGAGCAAGCGTCCCCTACAGAACAAGTGTCTACTATGCCTTATTGGCTATCGAGTGTACCTCCACACACAACCCCACAAGCAGCTCTATCCTCACACATAAAATTGCAAAAGCATCCCCCACATAGGTAACCCTCAAGCAGTTCTCATAACTAAAGGCAACTTACAGGACTTAAAATATCCAATTGCCAGTAGCCATTGGTAAGTCAAAATTCCATGTATCATGAGCCCTCCATGCTTGCAATGTCATTTGACTTAAAAGGCCTGGGTAGTAGCCTTCTACTTGAAATTGTATACCATGTGTGTGTAAGAAGTGCTTTCTCTAATTGATAATAATCAGACAATTTATTTTAGAATGCAGATAATTACAGAAAAACTCCATCCCTGGCTTCATCTTTCTCACCGTCATGTTCTGCCAAGTTGCAACTTTCATTTCAACATTTGGAAGTTTGACCACAGCTGACGATTCTGACTGGTTACATTGTGCCTGGAGAAAGAGATTTTGTGAGGTTTTGCAAAGAAACCAAAGAAAAAAAAAAAGTTACTTGTGCACTATCCCAAAGAACTGGATGTTTTTTTTTTTTTAGTGCTCACCTGCCACGCCAAAGCAAAACCTCCAAAAAGGTGGTTCCTACACTAACAAGTCACCTTGTTGTCTTTAGCTTAAAAGTAATATCTCCAATGAGACAGGGAGGGCTATTTTTCTAAACCTGTACACATATTAACCCTCAAGAGAACACATGGGGTGGGTGGCAGCACTGTAACATGGCTGGGTGATACAAAAGCAAATACAAAAATACAAAAATAAGTCCTGCACTCAAACTCCCACTGCTCTTGGGTGGCAGCAATGACAATAGTACACATCAGTCCCAATACATAAAATAAAAACCTAGTAGGCATTGGTTACCTAATTCCCATAACAGAGTCTTTCCTTTTTTTACCATAAGAAACCACAACACCATTATATCTGAGGACCTTGATATAAATACTCTATTTTCTTTTCCTTTGATGTAAAAGTGTCATGCTAGGGCCTAGGGATAGGCAACCTTCGGCACTCCAGATGTTGTGGACTACATCCCCCATAATGCTCTTACACCCGTAATACTGGCAAAGCATCATGGAAGGTGTAGTCCAAAACATCTGGAGTGCCGAAGGTTGCCTATGCCTGGCTAGGCTTTGTTTTGAATTATGCTAATTGGAGTGTCCTCCATAACCCGCATTAAGTGTACTGTTCAGCGTTGTCACGACTCTGGTTTATTATTTAGTACATCAGTGCACCTTCTTGCATAAATCTTAGCTCAGCTATTTGTTATTCTCTATAGTTACTGTTTACTCTGTAGTGTTGCTCTCAGTGCATACGTCCTGCCTACTTAATATCCAAATGTTCAACTCAACCTGCACGGTGTCATTCTTGTTATTTTTCTTTTCTTTTCTTTAGAAAAAAAGTGCTGATTTCTCTGTTATCACTTTACTTGATACGAAATGTTAATTCCTTTTAAACTTTTCAGTGTCTAACATGTCGTCTTGGTTCTTCACATGCACAGCAAAAATAAAGAATAACATTTTTAAAAAAAAATCAGTCTGTGTAAATAAGATAATCATTTCTTGTTCTAACTTACATATTCGTTGCAAACTTTTTTTATTGGGAAGTCACCTGCAGTTTCACAGAGCAACCAGATCCCTGGGCACACCCCTAATATTAAATTGCCCCTTTGTCCATTTGAGATATTGGAGGGTATGCAGTCCAGCAGGATCCAGGACTTTTTGGAGATATGCACTGTGACATATTTCCCTCATTGTGGATTTTTCTTTATCTAAACTTGGAATTCTGGAGAATTGACAACGGAATTGCAAAGAGGGATTTCCTCTATCCTCCCTCCCCCCCACCTCGCAGCTCTTTCCAGTGGAACATACAGGGTTAAAAAAAAACAATTATTTACTCACCCGATTCCAGTGCCAATGTCTCTCAGCGCTAATTTGGCGCTTGGCCACCTCCGACATCATCTGATGGGGAACCTAAAGCGCATGCGATAGGAAAGCCTTGAATCAATGCTTTCCTATGGGAATTTTACTGACCAGACAGTAACTAGAGGCGCTTCCAAGATTTTACCGGATTCTAGGTCAGCTAACTTGCGCACAACGTCCTCACACTCCGCATGTGAACATCCAGCGTCAGTTAGGCTAAATAAAGTCCGGTAAAATCCCGGAAGCGCCTCTACTTGTTGTTTCGTAAACAGCCACTAGAGACTGTCTTAGTGTTGCATTGCAAACATTGCAGTTCCTATAAAACTGCAATGATTTATGTAGCAGGACATAGGGGGACAGGGAAACTGCACCCAGATCACTTCAATGAGATGAAGTAGTCTGGTTGCCTATAGTGTCCCTATAAAAAACAGAATTGGAAACATTTTGAGAGTGATTTTTTTTTCTGCTATGGTTTTGTAAATATAAAACACAAAAAAAGAGGTTGCACTTAATACTGTTTATAATTATTTGGAAGATCCAGACTATAGTTAGTGACGAGTATATGTAAGAAAACAGAAACTAACCGATAATAGTGCAGATAGTGTGTAGAACTCACAACAAGGATATGTGGGATCACACTCACATTTGTTAGAGCTATAGACCAGCTCTGAGTAAAACAGTGTAAATCGGTATAAACCCACTGGTGGATATGTAGCTCTTTAAGGCGCAAGTCTATCAACATCCAGATGAATATAAAAAAAGTCCCCGCCTGACGGCCCAAGCTGTTATGCATACTTCAGAGAAGGCTCCCACTACCTGCCCGTTAAACAAGCCGAAGGCTGCCAGGGGAACGACCCGCCCACATCACCAGCCGCATCTCGAATACCTAAGTGGAAGACCGCCAATCGTACCAGGCGACACACCGCAGCGATCCTCTGACATGTACCTTCAGAGAGGCTTATACGTACTGGGAGCACTCACATTCATGCCGTGGAGATGAAGGCCCTCGATCAAGTAAGGGGCTGGAGGTGGGCACTATCTGAAAATATGACAAGACAGCAAAGTATAGCTATAGACGGACGACCACACCTAGTGTGAGCTGTTAGATCCTGAATGGGTCAATATGACAACTAAATCCACCTTACGTCCTGCATATTTTTGTTTTATTTTGACCTGTTGTCTTTATCTTTTTATTTTCATATATATGCAATACCCTCCTGTCAATATACTTGAACCCAGTGGGTTAAAAGTTTACTCCCTATTAAGATGAACCCCCTAGGATACACGGAGGCCATCTTGCCTGCAACGACTAACGAATGCTCAGCTAGCCGATTTTGAAATTTCATGTTGTGCCAAGTAATAGCTTGTGCCGTCGGAGGAGCCCGTCGGTCGAGGATAGGGAAATGGCGACTGGTTCCGGCAGCGGTTTGTCGAGGCAAGCGGCGCCGGTCACTGGGACGGCTAGCCAGGCGAGGAAGGCCACGGCGAAGGTAGCGCGGGGGAAGATGGCGCCCCGCGGATCTGCGGTTGGCAGGAAGGCGGGAACGGAGCCGGTGTCCAGGACAGCTGTCGAGAAGAGTGGGTCGGGAAGCGGCCAGGAGGCCAGGGAGTCCGGAATATCAGGAAGCGGTGAGTCGAACACCAGGGGGGGTTTGGGGAGTCAGGGCGAGAGTGTTGCTGCTGGATCTTCTCTAGCGGTCCCGCCTCAGGAGCAGGGGGATCAGGTCAGCAGTGGACAGAGGGCGGCCTTATCGAGGGCTAGGTCGGGGAGCAGGACAGAGGGAGGAGAGAAGGGGCGCGGCAAGCTCAGCCACAATCCGAAGAAAGCGGCAACAGCCAGGGATGCTTCTGGTAGTCAGGCGGTAGTGGTCAGCGGAGGACAGGAGACGACGAGTAGTGGCCAGCCGGGTTGGGATGGGCTGGGGCCCATGACGGCTGGTGGATGCAGGTGAGGCAGAGAAGAGCGGGGGGGCCCGGCAGGCAGCTCCCAGGGGGGTGTGAATAGGAGGCCTAGTGTTTGAAGGGGAAGGAGCGAAGAGCGGCGCAGCGCTAGCGCCAGGCACAGCAGAAGCAGGTGCATGGACAGAGGTCGGATGAGTGAGGGCAGGAGCCCGTCACGGGACAGGCGTAGCGACTCCAGGCACAGTTGCGGAGTTAGGCAGCGGAGGTCCATTTCTAGGAATTGGAGGGGGAATAGTCGGCTGAGTGCATCCGGTTCTTCGGATAGGAGTGGCCAGGATCGGAGGCGGAGGTCTGTCAGCAGGGACGGTAGGGCGGCAAGGAAGAGCCGGGACTGGGATGGAAGGGAAGAGCGTAGGGAGCACAGGCGGGCAGGGGACCGATCGAACAGACTGCCCAGGTTGTCATCTCCTTACAGGTCACGGAGTCACACGCCCGCGGTTTCGAGGAGAGACCAGGAGAGCAGGAGTCGGCGATTTACGGAAGCTCCGGGGCCTGTCAGGGCCGGTGGAAGGACGGCATCCCCTGGGCCTGAGGCGGCCGGGGGCAACAGTGGTGAGTCGAGCTCTGCATTACATCCAGGAACACTCATAGGCTGTTTGAAATCTTTATTGGACTCGTGGGGGGAAGGTAGGGAGTCACAGCAGTTTGGTAGAGTATGGGCCGCAGACGGGGACCAAGGTAGGGTAATTACTAGTAGAGGTTAGTTATCGGGGGGGGGTTGCCAGTGGGGACGCGAGTGCCGCGCTTCCGCCGGTGGAATCGACTGAAGGGGCGTCAGAGCAGGAGGCAGGGTTCGGGGACATCTCGGAGGCCGCACGGCAAAACGTGCACGTGTCCTTCGCGGGTCCCCTTGGTTGTCATTTAAAAGGGGAGGTGAAGGAAAAGATATGGAAAGGTGAGTTCGTAGAAATCTTTTCCCTTCTTCCCCTAGAGGAGTTCCTAGACCTCAAGGATGAGGACAAAAAAGACGCCAAGAAAGAGGAGGAGGAAAAGAGGCGTAAGTATAGGAAGATCCCGAAGACTTTTGGGAATTGGCTGAGGGCATTTTGTATTTTGGCCAGCGTTATAGGCGAAAAGCGTCCGGATTGCTGTTCCCAACTATTTTGCTATCTCGACGGGATAGGAGATGCGTACCGGACTTATGGGGGGCTGGCGTGGTGGAAATACGACGAACAGTTTTGTCAGCGGCTAGCAGCGAATGCATCCATGCGGTGGGACCAGATGGACCTGCCGCTTTGGATGCGGCTGATGATGGCGCAGAAATCTACTCCCTTTCCGGGGACAGCCGGCGCGGCCACTGGGAGCGCTGCGTCGGCGGGTCCGAAAAAAGGTTTTTGCTGGGCGTTTAACGAAGGCCAGTGTAAATGGGGGGCTTCGTGTAGGTTTAGACACGAGTGTTCCGGTTGCGGCGGGAGCCACGGGGTCAGTAGATGCTTTAAAAAAGGGAAGAGTAGCACAGGGGGAGGTACGACAGGAACTGCTGCTACAGCGACTACCGCTGGGGCGGTCCCCGGTGAAGGTCGACGTGATGTTGCCTTGGCTAAGGCAATACGATAGTCAGCAAGATGCAGAGTTTTTATGGAAGGGTTTCACGGAGGGCTTCCGGATCCCCTTCAGGGCAAAAGGTCCGAGTGGGGTAAGCGCAAATCTTAAATCTGTACTGGAACATCCGGGGGTGGTTGGGGAAAAGTTGTTGAAGGAAGTCTCCTTGGGAAGGATGGCGGGTCCGTTTGCGGCCCCGCCGTTGGCGGATCTGCGGATATCCCCTTTGGGTGTGGTTCCCAAGAAGGAACCGGGTAAATTCCGTATGATTCATCATTTGTCGCACCCGAAAGGGGGTTCGGTGAATGATGACATTGACGCGGACCTGTGCTCGGTCTCCTATACATCATTCGACAAAGCCGTCGAGCTGGTACGGAGAGCGGGTCGGGGGGCGTTAATGGCGAAGGTGGATGTGGAAGCAGCGTTTAGGCTGCTCCCCATCCATCCAGATTGTCATCACCTCTTAGGTTGTCATTTCGAGGACGGGTTCTTTGTAGATTTGTGCCTGCCTATGGGTTGCTCTGTGTCATGCGCCTATTTCGAGAAGTTTAGCACGTTCTTGGAATGGGTGGTGCGCTCTAGAGTCGGCGGGGGGGATAGGTGGTGCACTATCTCGATGATTTTCTATGTGTCGGCCCTCGAAATTCGGGTAGGTGCGGTCAGCTGCTGGGGACTCTGCAGTGGGTGTCGCATACATTCGGGGTGCCTTTAGCTGCGGATAAGACGGTGGGCCCCACTACGTGCATTTGTTTCTTGGGTCTGGAAATTGACTTGTGTGCTGGAGAGTGCAGGTTGCCAGTAGATAAGCTGCAGACTTTACGACAGGTGGTAGGCGCGGCAAAAAGGGCAAGGAAGGTTACGTTAAGGGGCTTGCAATCTCTTCTAGGGAGCCTTAACTTTGCATGCAGGGTCATTCCTATGGGGAGGATATTCTGCAGGAGGTTGGCTCAGGCAACCAGCGGGGCGCGGCGGCCGTCTCACTATATTAGAGTGTCCGCCGACAGAAGATCTAGAGGTGTGGGATCATTTTCTGACCAATTTTAATGGAACAGTGTTTTTTAGGGAGCTGTCTGTGTCGTCTGAGGCTATAGGGTTGTTTACGGACGCGTCGGGCAGTACTGGTTTTGGTGCTTATTTGGCGGGAGAATGGTGCGCGGAGGGGTGGCCGGAAACGTGGTCGTCATCCCCGCTTATCAGAAACCTGGCGTTTCTGGAACTGTTTCCCGTGGTGGTCGCGGTGTCGCTCTGGGGCGAGGAGCTTGCCAACAAGAGGGTCACATTTCATTCAGACAACATGGCGGTGGTGCAGGCGATTAATAGCCTGTCTGCTAGCTCGCCGCCGGTGGTGCGATTGTTGCGGCGGTTGGTTTTGCTCTGTATGTCATCTAACATTGTGTTTAAGGCTAGGCACATTCCGGGGTGTAAGAATGTGGTGGCTGACGCTCTCTCGTTTACAGTGGGAACGTTTTTGGGAAGCAGCTCCTGGTGCAGCGAAGGTGGGGCGGGTGTGCCCAGTCGAAATGTGGCAACTCGGGATGGCCTGCTTGGGGAGTGCATAAGGAAGTCGCTGGCGCCAAGCACCTGGTCGGCGTATGTTAAGGTCTGGAACGCATGGGAGGAGACGGTGCATCAGGTAGGGGGGGAGCTTTCCGCGGAGCGGAGACTGGACGTTTTGTTGTGGATTCTTTGCCAATTATTTGTTAAGCAGGCCTCTCCGGCCATGGTCGACAGACATATGTCGGCCCTGGCTTTTTTGTTTAAGTTCAACGGGTGGGAAGATGTTACTAAACATTTCTTGGTTCGGCAGGCAATCAAGGGCTTCAGGAGAGGGAAGAAAACGGCTGACTCGAGGCGGCCGGTGTCTTTCGGGATGCTTCAACGGTTGGTGGAGCTGCTACCCTCGATATGCCGCTCGCCATTCGAGGTTGAATTATTCGCAGGTGCATTTGTGTGGGCCTTTTTGGGGCGTTGCGTGTCGGCGAGCTGGTGAGTGGGAACAAGGCGGGGGTTGGGGGTCTGCAACAAGAAGACGTGGTGATCTGCGCTGACAGGGTGAGTATCAGATTGTGCAGGTCAAAAACGGATGTTTTTGGAAAAGGCTGCACGGTGGTCTTGTATGGGTTGCCAGGGTCCAAGGTGTGCCCGGTGCTGCGGGGTGCTAGTTATTTAGCGCTCCGGCCGGAGGGTAAGGGCTGTTTTTTCATACACGCTGACGGGTCAGCGTTGTCACGTTTCCAGTTTACCATGGTCTTCCGGATAGGCCTGGGGAGGATGGGCCTGGAGCCCATGCAGTTCGGTACTCATTCATTCCGTATTGGGGCCGCGACAGAGGCGGCGAGGTTAGGTCTGGGTGACGATAGGATTAAAAGGATTGGTAGGTGGGAATCCTTGCGTTTCCGATCGTATGTGAGGCCAGACAGGCTGGTGTAAATTCAGAAAAAAAAACAATTTTTTTTTGAAAGTTAAATAATTTGAGTGATGGTGTTGGTGACGGGACTGTGGTTTGGAGGACGATGTACTAACTTTTATTTCATTTCAGGTTGGACAGTGTGGGTGATCGGCCATTCGTTTGTGTATTGGGCACAGAAGAGAGCTGCAGCTAGAAGGAGCGGAACACAGCTGGGCTTTCCTCGGGAGCGGGTGGCGATCTCATGGTTTGGTTTTAGGGGATTTAGCTGGCAAGGTTTGAGCAGTGTTTTGTTCAAGAAATTGTATGGGGGGGTGAAGCCTGATGTGGTAGTGTTGCATGGCGGGGGGAACGATTTGGGGCTTGTCCCTCAGAGGGAGTTAGTGAGGTGGATGAAGAGGGACATGGATCGGCTGGTAGGGCTGGTCCCTGGCGTTGTAGTAGTGTGGTCGGAGATGGTTCCCCGATTTGCGTGGAGGCACGCTAGGGACTTGGATGCGGTAGCCCGTTGCAGGGGCAAGGTGAATAGGGCGATGTCAGCATTTATTAGGCGTTTGAAGGGAGTAGTTGTCCGACACAAGGAGTTGGAGGGCATGTTGCCCGGTTATTTCAGGAGAGACGGGGTTCATTTGTCAGATGTAGGGACTGACTTGCTGAACCTGGGTTTTCAGGAGGGTATTGATAGGGCCCTGTTTTTGTGTAGTGGGGGTCGCGCATGTCCTTAAGGGGTCAAGGCATGTGCTATGGCGGAACAGGGCATGGTAAAGTCGGAAGTTGGCTGGAATTGGAAGTGGTTAGGCCAAGGCCTAGGCCGGAGTAGGCCAGGTGGATAAGAGTGTTGGTAGGTTCAAGCTCTTTGGTGGCTACGAACCTAGGGGGTAGGGGTGTCTGGGTACACCCCTACAGTAATGTTTGGTTGGGGCCTCTTTGGTAGGCCGTGTGTTATAAGTTAAATGTTATTGAAATGTTATTTATTGTTTAAGTGCTAGGGTCATTGTCAGGGGTATTGTATGGGGGGATAGTAACGAAATGTCAGAAATGACAATGACCCTAAATTTGTTAATTTGTTTGAGATTTAATAAAGCTGTGGACGTTATACTCCAACAGAATAACCGGTGTCCGAGTCTTATTAAAGGTAATTTTAAACTAACACCTGCCGAATAACGACAGTGCCTATGTCAAGGAACTGCAATGTTTGCAATGCATTATACCTGTTTGGGCAGCACAATGGGGACCTACACGATATTAGGAGGTGGTTTTAATGTTGTGGCTGATCAGTGTATATATATATATCCAATATGAATATATATGTAATAATGTATATGTGAGAGGAGGACTATAGAATATGCGGGGACAAATATTGATGTTACGTATTCAGAAATGGTATTTTTTACAATACTGTTTTTCTTTTTTTTCTTTATTTTTGTTGTGCATTATGGGTTACAAGCAAGCCTGTTATGTCACGGCAGCAGTCACAGGCATATCAACGTAAACATTGTCATGACAGGTTTAAGCTGCACATTTTTTAAGAGTAGGTATGCGTACTAATACATGCAATCAGCGTTAACAGTATGCAAATTGTTGAAAGTTGTGCTTATTGAAATGTACATGTCATGGAAAAGTAGGTAGAGGAGAGACAAAGCAGGAGAACAAGGTTTGAGCATACAATCCACGTTCAAAATTATATTAGTTAGCTCTCACTAGGCTGATCAACGAGCGGTAATACATCTCACTTGTCTGCCTAAGCGGTGGGTAAATGGTTTCACATCATGCTAGCACTAAGACATGGGTAGCTTGAGCACATAAAGCATAACATAAAAGCAGTATCAACATTAAGATTTTACTTCGCTTGTTTAAAATGTCCACCCCATGTCAGCCGGGCAAGGGTCCATTTCGGCGTGCTGGGTGGCCCGTCTGTGCGTAGTGCTGCCTGCCACAATGGGACGAGAGGTTTAATGATTCTGGCAATAGTTTTAGTCCCGTTGGGCGTCCGAGTGGGGAGGCGATGGTTGCTTCTTGGGGCATTTGCTGTCCAGGCTGGTGTCTGTCTTGGATGAGGGGAGAGTCCCAATATGGTTGCATTAGGCTGTCAGGCCTTCTTTTTCCACCCCCCTGTGGGAGGCTGAGCAGCATGGCAGGGTAGTTCAAGGCCTTGCTGCCTCGTCTCATCTTTGGGTCAGAACCCTCTGGTGTTGAGGATATTGGTGTTGCTCTTCCCTGGCTTGCCAGGTCCTGCTCAGGCAGAGTATGCTATCTGTCTGTGTGGTATCAGGCGAGGACCGAAGTTGCATGTCATGCGGTCTCCACCATCTTGGGAGCGGGTTCCCGCCGGTTCCGAGGCGCTTCTATGGGTCACAGGGTGGGGGCCGAGATCACCCCCGCCGGCCCAGAGGGGGGGAGAACAGGGCCGGACCCGCCTAGCCTCTTGGTTCTGCCGTACCGCTGGTGGGCAGGATAGCTGGGCAGCGGCCGTCCACCCCACTCACCGCCCGGGCGGTCTCCATCATGCGTGACGGGGATCACCCCACCGAGGGACTAAAACCTTGCGGCAAGCCTCTCCTTGGGACCAGGATTGTTTGTTTGCACCGGAGCACAGCTGTCAGTTGTCGGGTAAGCATTTTGCCGGTTTTAGGGGCTAAAACGGAGCAGCTTTTCAGGAGCTACTCCTCTGTGCGTCCGCTCAGCATGGCGGTCCGGCCCCGCCCCCAATACTGTTTTTCTTAGCCTCTAACTACACTGCTCGAAAAAATAAAGGGAACAATTAAAAAACACAATGTAACTCCAAGTCAATCACACTTCTGTGAAATCAAACTGTCCACTTAGGAAGCAACACTGAGCGACAATCAATTTCACATGCTGTTGTGCAAATGGGATAGACAACAGGTGGAAATTATAGGCAATTAGCAAGACAACCCCAATAAAGGAGTGGTTCTGCAGGTGGTGGCCACAGACCACTTCTCAGTTCCTATGCTTCCTGGCTGATGTTTTGGTCACTTTTGAATGCTGGCGGTGCTTTCACTCTAGTGGTAGCATGAGAAGGAGTCTACAACCCACACAAGTGGCTCAGGTAGTGCAGCTCATCCAGGATGGCACATCAATTCGAGCTGTGGCAAGAAGGTTTGCTGTGTCTGTCAGCGTAGTGTCCAGAGCATGGAGGCGCTACCAGGAGACAGGCCAGTACATCAGGAGACGTGGAGGAGGCCGTAGGAGGGCAACAACCCAGCAGCAGGACCGCTACCTCCGCCTTTGTGCAAGGAGGAACAGGAGGAGCACTGCCAGAGCCCTGCAAAATGACCTCCAGCAGGCCACAAATGTGCAGGTGTCTTCTCAAACGGTCAGAAACAGACTCCATGAGGGTGGTATGAGGGCCCGACGTCCACAGGTGGGGGTTGTGTTTACAGCCCAACACCATGCAGGACGTTTGGCATTTGCCAGAGAACACCAAGATTGTCAAATTCGCCACTGGCGCCCTGTGCTCTTTACAGATGAAAGCAGGTTCACACTGAGCACATGTGACAGACGTGACAGAGTCTGTAGACGCCGTGGAGAACATTCTGCTGCCTGCAACATCCTCCAGCATGACCGGTTTGGCAGTGGGTCAGTAATGGTGCGGGGTGGCATTTCTTTGGGGGGCCGCACAGCCCTCCATGTGCTCGCCAGAGGTATCCTGACTGCCATTAGGTACCAAGATGAGATCCTCAGACCCCTTGTGAGACCATATGCTGGTGCGGTTGGCCCTGGGTTCCTCCTAATGCAAAACAATGCTAGACCTCATGTGGCTGGAGTGTGTCAGCAGTTCCTGCAAGACGAAGGCATTGATGCTATGGAGTGGCCCGCCTGTTCCCCAGACCTGAATCCAATTGAGCACATCTGGGACATCATGTCTCGCTCCATCAACCAACGTCACGTTGCACCACAGACTGTCCAGGAGTTGGCAGATGCTTTAGTCCAGGTCTGGGAGGAGATCCCTCAGGAGACCATCCACCACCTCATCAGGAGCATGCACAGGTGTTGTAGGGAGGTCATACAGGCACGTGGAGGCCACACACACACACTACTGAGCCTCATTTTTACATGTTTTAAGGACATTACATCAAAGTTGAATCAGCCTGTAGTGTGTTTTTCCACTTTAATTTTGAGTGTGACTCCAAATCCAGACCTCCACAGGTTGAAAAATTAGATTTCCATTTTTTTATTTTTGTGTGATTTTGTTGTCAGCACATTCAACTATGTAAAGAACAAATTATTTTAGAAGAATATTTAATTCATTCAGATATAGGATGTTTCTTCTGCTCCTGTGGACCTTGCAACAAGAGACCTCCACCTGAGTGTGATGTGCCTATTTTACACTTCGATTTTGTAAGTGTTACTATTAATAAACGTGTTAATTTTTACTGAGATACTCTGCACTATTATTCTCTCTCTTCTCCTTACATATACCATTGATGTTCCAAAGTCCTGAAGCTGTTATACTTATCTATTACGATATGCCTACAATCAAACTGGGTTTGTGAGTGCAATCAACACTTATTTTAAAATTCATATCTTTTTGCAAACAATATTGCCCTATGTCTGCCTCTATTATTGTATTGTAGATTGCCGTTTTGGTATTTTGTCTAGATATAGGATGTGTTATTTTTGTGTTCCCTTTATTTTTCTCTTTTCATTACAATCTGTCATCTATGTAATCTATGTATACCAAAATGAAAAATACATTTTAACATTACTTTCCAAGAAACCCAAAATACTCAATGTAAATTGGTGAGAGGCCAGAATAGTTGTACAAGTGTACCATTTTTGATCCTAAAGAGAGCTGCTGTATGAATGTTGTCAGGAGCTCCCTATGCTCATATTAAATAGCAAAACATGAGTTATTTAAACAACATAAAGGTTGAAGGATAATAATAGCACTGCATGAGTTTGCTAGCATGTTGGTGCAATTTTCCCATAAACTGAAAACTGGTAATCTGGTATTTATACAGTGACATTAGTTTCAGACCAACTGCAGTGAGTTTAGAGTATTTAAAGCAATATTCAGTGACAGTGGTTTTAGACCAGCTACTGTGAGAATAATATCACTTGCGCTGAATATTAAATGATTATGAAATATTTTTGGCTTCAAAAGGACACCAAAACACCATTAGATTTCCAGTTTCAACTCTGGCTTCTGGGCTGCACACTCCTTCTCACAGTCATCAGATGCAGAGATTGTACCTTCTCCACAAAGCAGTCCTTCTAAATAACCCTGCCTACCACAATTATCTTATTTTCTTACCCCAGGTGCATGGTAGGGTAATAAAACAATAGGGGCTTGAGGCAAAAAAATATGTGGTGACACATTTCTAAAGCCCCAACCCTCCCCAAACATCACCCTTTCCCTACCCAATTCCATCTCATGGCATGCCTCTTTACACACTCATAGTTCCTTACAGACAGACAGAGACACACACACATACATGCACAAGTACACAGAGCCACAGATACACACAGATAGGCACTGACACAGACACACAAAGACAGGTATACACAGGCACAGATAGGCACCCAGACACAGATAAGCACAGACAGACACACACACACACACACACACACAGATAGACACAGGCAGGTACAAACAATTTAAATCAGGAATGCTGATGAAAGGGTGTAGAGGTTAATTGGTTAATCCAATGGGAATGTGCAACAAATAAGGAGGTCCTCTCTATTGAATCAAGGTCTATAGGGGATGTAAGAGGAGGGAATGGGGTACAATAGGCAACTATAGGAGAAGTTGGGAGAGATGTGCTGCAGGTAGTAAATAGCATACATATAACATTAATAATAATATTACAATGAAACAAGTAGCTATGGAAATAAACGGAGAGAAGCTGCTCTGCAGTAAAATGCAAACTGCAGCCCCAGGAAGGCTGATAATTACTGACTGCTTTATGCCAGTATAATTAGATTGAGTACTAATTTAGGCCAATATTTTTTATATTATTGTTAAAGGAATACTACAGACATGTATTCCTAACACTATGGTCCTGGTATGGCAGTTTAGGTCCCTGGTCCCCCGTTCCAATTGTTTTTACTCACCTTTTCTCCCACATCGCGATGGCCTCGTCTGAGTGACTGCCACTAGAGGTGTTACTAGGCAGAAATGATAGTGTTCACTTTACAAAGCCTGCAGGGACAGGCTATAGACACCAGAACCACTACATTAAGCTGGTGACTATAGTGTCCCTTTCATTGTTCTGCCTAATAGCACATAAGGCTTTGCTTATAGAGATTAAACCTATATAATTTTTAAAGTGGAAAACGTTTATAGGAATCTGAAGCAAGTAAATAGCGTAATTCTCAAAGTCATTCTGGTCTATTGATTGTTCTAGATTGAAATGTATTTCGTCTTTCAAAAGATTAAATTAGCAAAACTAAATTTGATTCCTGAAATAATACCGGCAGACTTTTTTTTATGGGTCAGTTTTTATATTGTATGCAGGAAACAGCATAGGAAATTCCATCTCACAAAGGAGGGAGAACACCTTTAGGCAGAAGTTCTGCTATCACTACAGGATGTATTCATTGAGTAACCAGCGGAAATAGTGATTAACATTGGATATCTTGCAGACTGAGTAAAAAGTAAATGGAATCTCAAAACGGTCTCAGTCATGTTTTATGCCTTTAAACTGAAAATTTAGATATTTGAGAACAACTATATATATTTTTTTGCCGATCAAACTGCTCTGCTACACGTAAATATTCCATGAATAGGAACAAAAAAAATATTATTCCACCCACAATAAATACAAATTACCGGTATATTGTACTATATCTATAAAAATGCCATCAAATGACAACACATCTATTAACAACTATTATTATTAATGATGTAGTGGAAAAGGGTACAAATGTATAATATAAATAATTAACAAGCTTAACAGTGATTAACAATGAAGAAACTGTATGCAAATTAAATATAGTTTTAAAAGAGGATTGGACAACAATTTTAGATATTAGATTTTGATATTTTGGATATGCTTTTTAAATGACAATATTTTTGAATACGTTTTTACAATAATTTTTGTAAAACATATTACAATATCTAAAAGAATATCATATATGAATATATGAATATTACAAATAATCAAAAATGACATAATTTGAAAACCTTAAAGTACATTTAACCATACATTAGCAGCTGTTGAAGGAGCTCCCTAAGTGGTTTGAAACAAACCCAGCTTGATTTGTGTCCCTGCACATCAATCAAAAATAAATAATTTAAAGAGATATTTTTGTACCTCCTCAGACTGGTTATATAATACTTTAGTTGCCAGAACCACTACAGCTTAATGTTGTGGTTCTGGTACAAACAGACTGTCCCTGCAGTCTCAGCACCGCAAATAATGCCGATACGGGACTTTTAGTGACTATCATTTAGAAAACCACTAGAGGCACAACCTGGTGTAGTCTTACAATCTGTAGCCAAAGCATCTCTATGAGGAGATGCTTATTGGCATGGTACAACAATCATTGCACATATACACTAGCCCCCTTACGATTTTATATTGGGACGTATTGGCTTGATTATTACCATGTTTTGTGTTCCTCACTCGAGAGTGTTTCTTTGCATTGGAGCAGGAAGTTGGGATTCTAACTGCAGAAAGTTTTTAATTTCTCCTCTTCTCTGTATGTTTTCTCTATGCTGAGTGTTGTGCAAATTGACATAATTTGACTTTTTACATTTGTCTAAAAAGTAACCTGTACAGAAAATTGCCATTTATTGATAGCTATGCATCCCTTTTTAAAAAAAAAAAAAGAAATGTTATGTCAATGTTTTTTAAACAAAAACTGCTTGGTAATAATGGAGTTTAAGGGACACTCCGGACACCTTAAACACTTTAGCTTTCTGAAAATCTTGTGTGAGGACTGTATTTTCTCATTTCACAAGAAATGCAGATTTTAATAGAAACTGGCACTTTTATAAGTTAATTTTGTTATACTCCCTGACTTGCAAGTAGACAGCATGTCCTGTTACTTCCTGGTATGGTCAGCTCAGTGGAGCTAAATTCAAGAGGCCGCAATTGCTCAGAGCACCTGCCTTGCAAATACTTTTCATTGAACTGCATTGGGAAGTCTGTGATTGGACAGCCATAGAAAGTCTTGGCGGAGTTTAAAGGGGAGTGCTTGCAGGCTTGCAGTATTTCCAAGATATTTTTAGAGTGTATATATACTCTAAAGATATACCCCATATATATGGTATGGTATATCTACTGATCAGTTATTGATATTTATTGATTAGTAGATATACTTTAAAGGAACACTCTAGGTACACAGACTACTTCATCTCACTGAAGTGGTCTGGGACGGGTGCAGTGTCCCTGTTCCCATTAGTTCTGCAATGTAAAACATTGCAGTTTTATAGAAGCTGCAATGTTTACATTGGCACTGGAATCAGGTGAGAGAATAAAGAGTTATTTATTCCTCTACATCTCAGGGTGGTACTTGTAGGGGGCGTGGTCTGGATCTCACTGAGAGCAGTCGCATGTCTGTGCTCCCGAGATATAGCGGCAATAAATGCAGTTTGACAGATCTAACCGACGACAAACCGACTATCTTCTGGCCCCTACACCGTGTGACAACATGGGGAAAAGAAATAAAAAACTTAAAACTCACCCAGAGGACGGGTCCCGGAAAATCAGTGACCTATTCCTGTCAAGGCCTAAACCTAAAATGGCGGCAACCCCGGATCCCCAAAGCTCATCCATGGAGGAGATGGATGTGCCTGATCCCATACCAGAGGCTGCTGATCCCCTCTTGAACCTACCACTCGGAGATCTGAGAGCTCTGGCTACCAAAGGGGATATCTTGAACATCCTACAGAATTTGCGCACCTTGTTCCGCACAGATATGGCGGTACTACAAGAAGAGCTGACCGCTTTTACAGACAGAGTGAGGGCCACCGAGGAGGACGTGAACTTCATGGCACAACGCCATCAAGCAACGGAGGAGAAGCTCCGACTCCTTCAGGTCTCTCATCACACACTGCAGGCCCGGTTGGATGGCCTAGAGGCCGCAAGACGCCGCACCAACAGAAAAATATGAGGCATTGCCGACTATCGACGACACGGAACTGCCACAATTTTTCCAACGTCTCCTAACCACGCTACTAAATGCCAAGCAGGCAAAGACGGTTCAAGTGGAAGGTACCCACAGACTTCCCAAGTCTCCGAGAGCTCCGGCAGAGGCCTCCCATGATGTTCTCCTTCACTTCCTGTCCACAAGGGATAAAATGGTGGTTATGGCAGCGTTCAACTACAGGAGCCCCTACCAATTCGAGGGCATGCAGCTCACATTTCTGCAGGACCTTTGCAGAGCCACTCTGACCTGGAGACGGTCATTCCAGCAGGTCACCGCGACCCTCAGAGCAGCTGGAGTTAAATACCGATGGGGATCATCTATGCTCATAGTAACGAAGGGAATGACCACATTCCGACTGCTGTGAACAGAAGACTGGCTCCTTCCTTGGCAAACTCAGTCTGGATGTACCAGACTCCAACAAACCCACTCCTGAACGCTCCTGGGACGTACCCAACATAATCCCCTTTGTCCCCCGCTCCGCAGCTGACACTGGACAATCCTGGTCGGGATTAATGGGTTGTCGGGTGTGGGGTCGCCGGACTCCAAGAACTCCTCTGGCATACATTTGCATTCTATTTTATTTCTTTATCTTTAGCAAGTTTATGTTTTAAGTTAATTTTATTGGTTAAAATACCCTTCTGGCGAGACAGCAATGCTCACCCCATTCCTGCAAATGAAAGCAACCCCCCTCCCACGTCTATTGGTGCTCAGGGGTTAATGAGCGCTAACTAAACTATAAATCTATACGGGAAATCAAGGCAACACATCACCCTCTCTCAATTCTCTCGGTGGCAGGCTTGTAGATCCCCTTCCCAATACAGACCACCATTCAAACTCATGATTTCGGAGATACAGCTTCCCAGCTCCTCCCAGACTGAGACACCGCATGTCCGGCGCAAAACTAAGCCCCGGTCCCTGAGTTCTAAACGGAGGACAGCCCATACTCAGCACCCCAAGGTAACATGCAGCTACAGGCACATGCTTAAGAACATGCAGACATCCATGCTACACCCTAGCAGATCATTAAATCCTTATATTTATGCAAACCCCAGGCCCCAATCACTTACCTCTGACACGGTACCGTGAGACACATTGTCTCTGTCAACCCTGGCATTGCTTTTGCCGTCTCTTTAAACCCAAGGTACCAGGGCACAAGAAATTAATAAAATAACCAACAGCATCAATGTTGAGGCCGATTACTCGCTTACAAAGAGGGGCCTAGCACACACGTATTCACCCATCAACTTATCTTTAGCATCAACACCACTTAAGAAGGCATAGTGTCACAATGGCAAAAGGGCGCTTTCTACACTTAGATTGGCCGAACTGGCTAGGGTCCGCTTACACTCCCTAAAATGATCACAACCTACCACTCACCCTCTCCAGGCCCTGTAGAGATGCTGGGTTCGTGGGATAACTCACCCTGATGATACGTTGAGCTCTGTTCTGGGTACATTTTCTATGCATGCGTTATGAGAGATATCTCCTCCCTACAGATTTGGATTTTAGTCTATTCTTCTTGATTTTACTGATAAAATGTGCACTGTTCTTGTAGCCACACCAATGTTATATAATGTTGATTGCTTAGTTTGCACCAGCTATTGTGGCAGTGCAAACTTGTTTGTTCAACGCACTAATGCACTAATAATAAAAATAAATTGTTTTTAAAAAAAGTACTTGTAAAACCAACATGCATCATGCATCATAATTTTCCATTTTGAGAAGATCTTAAAGTGGCACTGTTGCGCCAAACTTACCTTTCTCTTATTGTTTCCTCTTCTCTTCCTCATTTAGAACCTGTTCTTTTTTTTTTTATTTCTGATCTATATATTTTTAAAACATAAGACAAAATAGGGACTACTTTGTCTCATGTATTTTTCCTACACCTGACTTTCTTTGATCAAAGCAGAAGCTTAAGTCCGCTCCATTTCCTATGTCTCACCATTCTCCTTGACACAGGCAATGGAGCTGACTTAAAGGAACACTTTAGGGTTTGGAACACAAACATGTATTCCTGACCCTATAGTGCAAGACACACCAATAAGGTTGCTTGCCTACCCCCCCCCCCCCTTTCCCTCTTAAAAGCATGAAAAATTCACCTTATTTCCAGCGCTGTGCAGGTCCGTCGGCACTGTCCCCACGCCCTTGGTAACATCATCAGAAATGCAGATTTTTAGACAATCCAAAGCTTTCTCAAGGGTTTAGCATTGGATTGGCTAAAATCGGCAAGGGGGTGGGGGCAAACAAAGTTGCATTGAACCAATGCATCTCTATGAGGAAAATTCAGCGTCTCCATGCAGAGCGTGGGGATGCTGAACGGCACAGCTGCCTACTGTGCAGCACTGAGCCAGGAAGTACCTCCAGTGACCATCTGATTGGCCACTTGGAGGTGTCCCTAGGAGCAATGTAAACACTTTTTTTTCTGAAAAGGCAGTGTTTACATGAAAATGCCTGCATATAATGATTATACTCACTAGAACAACTATATTAAGCTGTATTTGTTCTGGTGACTATAGTGTCAATTTAAGCTCCTCCTTTGGTCAAAGAGTAGGAAAAAAGCATAAACCAAAGTAATCCCTACTTTATCTTATGTTTTAAAGAAAAATTAGATCAGAAATGAAGAAAAAGAACAGAATGTGGAAGAGAAAGAGAAGAGGAAATAATTGGAGAAAGGCAAGTTCAGCGTGACAGTGCATTCACCACTCTAGCCTCTTGTCTCCCTGAGTCATCTCTTTTTGCACAAAAACAAAATCCCACAGTCAAGTCAAATATTAAATAAAGCAACTGCTCTTAACAAATAATTTTCTCTCTTCTATTTTTTCTATTTTGGAATTTGTTTCTAAGAAGCTGTATAATGGTATAAGCACACTAATCCAAGGGGGGACAAAATTGTAGTCAGTTTGTTAGGAACCGGTTAGTGTTTAGAACCAAACTTTAGCTTGTGTGCTGTTCTATTTTGCCATCCCCTTTTGCACACTACCCTTCTCACCGCTATTCTTTTCATATCCGAGGTGCGTTTCACGTACAGCTCTAGAAGTAGAGGATTACACTTCATTCTAGGACTCATTCTGCTCACATTGGGACTCAGCACAATAATTATCAGAAGATAGATTCCTACAGGGAAAAGAAAAATCATGGTATAATCTCCAGTGCAAGTTATACAAACTACAGTCTTCCTGCACAGTGAGTTTAATAATCAGATACTTTTAGCACAAAATTACATTATCTCCAACATGACCACTGGCCTTTATAAATGGAGAGATTTCATAATTGCAATCTGTAAAATTATTAAAATAAGTGCAGATATTTCACAATTTAAATATGTGAGATTATACATATATCAAACCAGTATAAAAGGATAAAATATGAAAGTTACACTATAGTGACCATAATAACTACAGCTTAATGTAGTTGTTCTTATGTCTATAGTCTGTCCCTGCAGTCGAGGGAGCTATAGTGCTAGGGATACAGCTTTGTATTCATTTCAAGGAATTCTATGGTGCCAGGAAAACAAACCCGTTTTCCTGGCACTATAGGTCCCTACAGTGACCCATTCAGCCACTTACCTGAATCCAGCACCAATGTCTCTCGGCGCTGGGTCAGGCTCCGCCCAATGGTCGCATGCACATTAAGACCTCCCCATAGGAAAACATTATTCAATGCTTTCCTCTGGGGAAAATCTGACGTTGGAGGTCCGTGAGTACGTCCTGCGTCAGATAACGGACCAAAAGCCCATTTGGATTCCGGAAGCACCCCCAGTGGCTATCTGGTAGACAGCCACTGAGGGCAGACTTAGAGCTGCAATGTAAACATTGTAGTTCTCTGGAACTGCAATTTTTTACATTGCGGCACTAAGGGCAATAGGGAGACAGCACCCAGACAACTTCAATTAGCTGAAGTAGTCTAGGTGCCTACAGTGTCCCTTTAATGCATCTCTATGAGGAGATGATGATTGGTGCATTGTAGCATTTTGCATGCACAATAGCCTGATAATGGTTTTCTAAGGGAAAGCATTGCATTGGCTGAGATAATCAAATCTGATTATCTTAGCCAAGGAGGTGGAGCAGAGCGGAGCCAGCCGGGAAGTGATTGATGCGCCACTGGAATAAAGACAAGTTTAATACCTTTTTAAACTTAGGAGAGGGGGCACTTTCAAATCCACAGTGTCAGTAATACACGTTTGTATTACTGACACTATGGTGTTCCTTTAACATTATGTTTTAAACTTTTAACCCAGGCAAAAATTTATAAAATTTTGGGTAAAAATGGGTAAAAATTACTACAAATTCTCGAATTGATGTTGTTCATTCGGTGTCAGGTAATTGCAAACTGTTTCTTTTGAAAAGTGATATCAGATATACTTTAACAAAATGTTCCACGTTAAAAGAAAATGTTGCGTAAAAAGCTAACTTAATTAAAAACAGCAAAGCAGGAGAGTTTTCTTTGCAAACATAACCATTTGTATTCTAAACAATTTAACTCATCTTGTTCCTGAAAATAGTATTTCAATTTTAACACCTCAGGTTGGTTAAAAGTAAAACATAAAAATGAAAATCAAATAAGAAGGGAAAACAAAAACTTTGCATGCTTTCTGGCATATGGGTTATAGAAATATCTATAAACATTAAAAAAATCTTAAATAAGCAGGTACTGTGTGTTTCTGTTCAGATTCTAAAAAAAACAATATGTATTGCATCCTCGTAATTTCATCTCCCCATTCTAGACTCTTTAAACTACAACATAATGATTACAAACTTGCAAAGGTTGCTCAAAGCATACTAGCTGTATCCCGGCATTGTTAAGCAGTAATGGTTTTGCAAAGCTTTGCCCTCCTACCTGGATCCCTGTCACTTATTGTCTGAGAGCATGAGCATATCGCTCTCTGCCAATTACGTTCTGCGTATAGAAATACGCTCATATCTGCGGTACACAACAAAGTTTATAAATATGTACAACTCAATTTTAAAGTATGTATATTGTCATTTTTACAACACCTATATTCGCTTTTGATGAAAAAAGGATAGATGATTAAAATAATTATGCAGGATTTGCCAAAGTATGAACTGTTAAAATCTCTGTTAACACAATATAGTTGTGTTATATAATATAATATTATGTAATTGTAATGATAAAATGGAAAATTTATTCATACTTACCGTAATTTTCTTTTCCTGGCTATTATTCATGGCAGCATATACACATGGGTTAGCTCCTCCCCTTACAGCCGATAGGACAGGAAAACCACCAAGGTTTTAAAAGGAGGCTCCATCCCTAAGGTCCTCAGTCAGTTTACAAGCTCTACAGTACATAAATAGAGACATTAATGGGTGGGAAGTATATGCTGCCATGAATAATAGCCAGGAAAAGAAAATTACGGTAAGTATGAATAAATTTTCCATTTTCCAGGCTAATCATGGCAGCATATACACATGGGGAATACCCACGCTTACAAAGGGAGGGACAGAATAGCCAATCAAATAATCAGAATAATTCAACATAGATAGAAGAATTAACTGAGTTAAGTACTTGAGTACCAAATTGTGCATCATAGACTGTTTTAACGAACAGTATGAAATGCCAGACAAACGTGTCTAAAGAGGTTCAAATGCTAGCTAACAAAAAGTGTCAGCGGAAACCATTACCATGGCAACCCATGATGCTGCAACAGCATGGGAGGAGAGTGCCCTGATACCCTCCAGCACAGGTAGAGAACGGACGTGACGTCCAAATTGTGCCTCACGAATTACTTCAATGTCCAATATGTAATGCAGGACAAACTAGTTCAAAGAGGTCCAAATGCCAACTTTACAAAGTTTCAGCAGAGACCATTGCCATGGAAGCCCACGAGATGCTGTAACAGTACTAGTGGAGAATGCCCCAAATCCTTTGGTACAGGTAGAGAATGGCATTGAAAGGCTCTCACTTTAGGCAGGATCTCTGGTGCTACCAGCAAGACAACCATATCCTGTTGAAATTCAGTGAATGGGGGTACACAGGATCAAGCCTGGAGTTCACCCATTTTCCTTGCTGGGGTACTAGCCACGAGCACTTTCTGTGCTACCACCATGAAAGCACCTTCTAGAGGTTTGAATAATGGTTCAGTCAGGGCCCATGAGAGCAGTGGTACGTCACACATTGGCTTCACCACACTCCGTGGAGGCATGATTTCATTCAATGCCTATATGAAGCAAAGTGCAGCTAAGTGCACACATTCACCTTGCTGAGGTACAAGTCACCAGCAACAGCAACGTCTGGGCTAA
The DNA here is from genome assembly GCF_036172605.1 of Pelobates fuscus. Taxonomy (NCBI): domain Eukaryota; kingdom Metazoa; phylum Chordata; class Amphibia; order Anura; family Pelobatidae; genus Pelobates; species Pelobates fuscus. Next base: position 157,691,716 of record NC_086318.1, on the reverse strand, counting down.
AATCATGGAAGCTCCTGCTAGAAGTTCAGTCAGAGTCTGTGAGACCAGTGGTACGTCACATATTGGTTTCAACACCCTCAGCGGAGGCTTGAGTTCAATTTTTGCTTACATGAAGCAAAGCACAAGGGATATCAACGCTCAATCGGTACCCTTCAGTACAGGTAGAGAATGACCTAGATAAGCATTCACCATAGGCAGGATCTTCAGATGCCAAATGCAAGATGACCATATCTGTTGAAAAGTAGTGAAAGGGGGTTCACAGGATCAAGCCTGGAGTTCACCCATTTTCCTTGCTGGGGTACTAGCCTCCAGCACTTTCTGTGCTACCACCATGGAAGCTCATTCTAGAGGTTCGAATAATTGTTCAGTCAGGGCCCGTGAGACCAGTGGTACGTCACATATTGGCTTCACCACACTCAGTGGAGGCATGATTTCAATCAATGCCTATATGAAGCAAAGTGCAGCTAAGTGCTCCTCTAGAGTGTTATAACACAGAACCTTTCAAGGCCTGAACGATGAGTAATTCCAACAGACAAAAGCATGTCAAGCTTAGTAAAGCCTGTATAGGATTGTAAGAGGATCTCAATGACTGTCTCAGGGATGCCTATACTAATATGGACCCCTGCATCAACACCAGAACTTGAGGATCCTGGTGTGTCATGGGGCCTTGTAATAGGTCTGGACATACAGGAATTTCCCTTGGAGGTTCCAGAATCATCTTATTCATCATAGGAATTTGAGTCGACACGGTCTTCCACTGTCACCTTTTGCATTGCCTTCTTAGGAAAGTCGAAAACAGGAGAATATGTACATCAGACTAAAATTCTAAATTTGAGTCAGTGTATCCTGAACCTGAGCATTCTGGTCCTAGCATGTAAAAAATACTTCTGGACCTGGTAGGTCCAAGAAATGGCCATCAGATCTATGTAGGGTATCAGACAATCTGCGTCAACCCTGAGGATACGTCAGGACCTGGTTGCCAATCCACCTTGTCCACAGTTATTCAGCTCTAGCAAACAGCCATTGTATTCTGAGCCACTGGTTGTTCTTCTGTGCCCTGATTATGGGCTGGAATTCCATCAATACGTATCTGTGAGACCCATCTTGGTAAATATAGGATACAGTTGCATTGATTGTTGAGCAAATTTGGACCCACTCATTCTTCAGCAAGCATCTGAAGTGAAGAAGAACCTTGAAAATGACTTAGTTCCATACAAATGAATGGAAATATTGTGCAACATGTTCCAAACACTGGGCAACCAATCTTATAAAAACTGGAATTCGAGCTAATAATCGACCAATGAGGTTCTGTTCACAGGAAACTCAGATCTAATCCCTCTTTCAGCTGCCAGGGAAGGTGTAACTCCACTGATGGGGGACATAGTAAGTGGCTGACTCCAATAATCTTTCTCTTGTTGGATCAAGATAGGAAGGATCTGTAAGGAATCCAGAGATGCCATTGGGCCCATCTGACAAGTCTGCTGGTGGAAGCCAGGATTCCTAGTAGTTGTATCTATTTTCTTGCTGTTACCAAGCAGAAATGAAGAAACTGGGAGAGAAAACCTTTACAATCTGTGGAACTGTTCCCGAGATAGGGAAAAGCAGAGCATAGAATTTTCCACTCGGGAATGTCAACCACTGAGCTGGTCTGAAACTGCTTTTCTTGATATTCATCAAGCAGCCAAACTTTAGGAGTTATGAAAGAACTATATACCTCTGTGTGCCTGCCTTCTGAGGGTCTAAGGCTATCAGAAGTAGATCCTCCAGCTAATGGAACCAAGTGGAGTTCTGGACTCTCAATAACACTATAAGCACATATAAAGATTCTTGGGGCCACATTGAGGCCAAATGGTAGGTTCTCTTCTGAGCTAATGCCGAAGATCTCTGCAGATTGGACTGAAAATAAGCATCCTTGAGATATATAGAGGTAAGGAAATTATCCTTCCAGATTGCTTGAGATATGGATCTGCTTGACTCCATCCCGAAGACTCTGACATTCAGCCTCTTGTTGGCCCCTCTTATGTCCAATGTAGGCTTTCCTGTGCTTTTCCTCTAAGCACCAGAAGAGAGGCGAAACTTGTCCCTGGAACTGCTCTTGTTCTGGGACCTAAAAAAAAAAATATCACCTCTTCGTCCAGAAGGCTTCTTCCTTCAGTGCTTTACCTTTTGATTCATTGGTCTTAATACTCCTGTTGGTATGGGGACTCCTGTGCCCGTTAAGAAAAAACTCCAGTCTATATCAATCTGGACCATGGATACCACACAAGCCTCCAGAGTATGATGAGCCCAGGTATGTGTGATTAGAAAAATGAGGCTCCTAGTACCGGAGGAGATATGTTCATTGCTGAAGAGCAAAACGACTGCGTTATAGCTCCATTAGAACCTTGAAAGGCAGGTTTACCAACTGCCATGAGTCACCTCTGGAGTATTCCCTGCAGGGCCAGTAGCTCCATGTATCTCAAATACTGGTCACTGGAGGTTCTCCGGTCTGACTATGACTATGAGGAGCTGGGATCCTTGGAACTTCCATCCTAAGGTACCAATATCTTGCAGCCCTCATTCGCCTTTTCAATGGAATTATCCAAAGTTTCCCCAAACAGCACCACCCCTTCAAATAGAATGGTGTAGAGGGCAGACTTGGAGGATGAGTCATCATCCCAGAAATAGAACCATAATGCTTTCCTAGCTGCTATAGACAAAGCCATCTGATCCAGAGAATATCCTAGTTACATCTAGGGAAGTTTCTGTGAAGAAGTCAGTTGTAACCTGAAGACTTCAGACTGCCTCTTCAATCTTGGCTTTTAATATCTCTCTCCATAGTAGCCTTGAGATCTTTAATCACATATTTCATGTTTGTAGAAACAGCAGCGGAAGTCACAGCTGGCTGGCCTCCTGCAATGGTAGGCGTAAAATTTTGGATAGGTCTGCGTCCACCTATGATCCATAAGTGTGCAACTTAGGTGGTGTTGTTTTGGGGTTGGAAATAACTTCCTCCACAGGGTAAAGCCTGGCCTCTTTTCTTACCCCTAAGGCCTCTGGAACTTACTTTGTAAGCCCTGCCTGCATGTCATGTGGCTGCACAGTGATAGGTCATGCTGAAGCGACAACCTTCTGGAGGAAGTCAGTGCATAACCGATTCCTTCCACTGTTTTCACCTCATAACCAGATCCTGGTGAAGAATCAGACACCTGACAAATAATAATAACTAAATATTACCTGTGGTAAGTTTTAAGAAAAAATGTGCACTGTTAAATTCTATAAGAAACCAGCGAAACAGCTTTAAAACAGGCTGACGACAGCACTTATCCATGTCTGGAGACACTGCAAATACTTACCAAATAAGTGTGGTAGGTTTACTGTACTTTTCCCTTTATTTTAGACACTTTCTGGCAATTGCCCTTATCCAAGATGGCTGCCACAACTTGTATTCCCACAATGCAAGTCATCTGTATTAGGCCCAATAAGGCACAAACTGCACACATGTGGGCCTATTCCGAGTGTGTTTGCTGTTTAGAGACCAGGGAGAGGACTCTGTCTGAAGCCTACATGGCCCCTAAACACCCAGGGTACCGGGAATAAATCACTGGGACCGAGGGGAAGCAAAATAGATAACAAAAGTGCCTGCAAGGGAGTTGAAAAGGCAACCATGTGCAAAAAGTCAAAGTTTAAAGGCACCACAGTCTAAAGGCCTCAAGATATAAAAGGTAACAGTTTTCAAAATGTATCACAGTTTTAAATATATCAGTCTTTAAATGCACTGCAGTTTTCCAAATGTACTGCAGTTTCAATACATGCAAAAGTATTAAATGCAAATTTAAATGAAACAGTTTTAAATGCCACACAGCTGAAATGCAACACAGCTTAACCCCTTAAGGACATATGACATGTGGGACATGTCATGATTCCCTTTTATTCCAGAAGTTTGGTCCTTAAGGGGTTAAATGCTTCCTAGCAAAAGCACAACCGCATAATGTACCACAATCTTAAAAATAAGGTACAGCTGTATAATGCACTAGTTTAAAGATATCAAAGCTTAAATGCATCACAGCATAAAAGCACAACTGCATAATGTACTACAGTAAAACAGGCAAATAAAGTAATGAAGATAAAAAACATACATGTCCGTAAGTTAAGGGAGCAAATTGCTCACGTCCTAAGGGCTGTAGGACAGGAAAAAGACTGAGGACCTTAGGGATGGAGCCTCCTTTTAAAACCTTGGTGGTTTTCCTGTCCTATCGGCTGTAAGGGGAGGAGCTAACCCATGTGTATATGCTGCCATGATTAGCCTGGAAAACTCAATTATTGTTTTCAAGAAATGCAGAAAAGTAAAGTCAATTGTAAGGAAAAGTGTAAAGAAGAGAAACTGAAATATTCTAACCCATTCACTTCAAACCTTTTATATACACAAGGTTGGTTTAGTTTTACATTATTTTACAAGAAAAAAAAAGATATATACTATAAAACAATTAATGCACTCCAGTGCTGGACCTCACCTGAGGGAGAAGCAGAATTGACTGACTTGTTACTCATCACACACTGTGCAGTGTCTGAATGATATGTGTACAGTGCTAGTAAATAGCAGCTGGAAGCGTTTGTGTGGAAGCGGGGGCTGGGAGGTAATGTGCAATAGTCTTTGAAATACAGTACTGGGATTTAAACAGGGACAGTATTTATTATGTGGGAATTATGCCAACCTACAGTTATAATTCTTACATTCTGTAGGTATTTTTAGAATCTCCATTCCCAAAAATGCCTGAAGGATTATTTAGTAACCCCTGAACTGTGGAGAATTACGAACGGTTAGCCAAAGTAGCCAAACTATAAAAAAAATAATAGCTATTAAAGGACCACTATAGACACCCAGACCACTTCAGCTTAATGAAGTGGTCTGGGTGCCAGGTGCAGCTAGGGTTAACCCATTTTTTTTTTTATAAACATAGCAGTTTCAGAGAAACTGCTATGTTTATAAATGGGTTAATCCAGCCCTCAAATCCTCTAGTGGCTGTCTCACTGACAGCCGCTAGAGGCGCTTGCGTGATTCTCACTGTGATAATCACAGTGAGAGCACGCAAGCGTCCATAGGAAAGCATTGATAATGCTTTCCTATGAGACCGGCTGAATGCGCATTCAGACGAATGGGGGGAGAGGAGGAGGATCGGAGGAGGAGAGCTCCCCGCCCGGCGCTGGAGAAAGGTAAGTTTTAACCCTTTTCCTCTTCCCAGAGCCCGGCGGGAGGGGGTCCCTAAGGGTGGGGGCACCCTCAGGGCACTATAGTGCCAGGAAAACGAGTATGTTTTCCTGGCACTATAGTGGTCCTTTAACTATCCAGGCCCATTAAGACTGCAACTATTGTCTGGGGTTTCTGAATCTTTTTCTTGTTTATACAAGTTTCATTGTATGAAATTACATATATATATATATATATATTTACTAATTGTTTAAAAATATAAATATACACAAAGAATTTTTATATATATATGTACAGTTGTAATTTCAGTTGCATTTGGGGAAACCACTTGAAGCATTCACTATGTTTAGCTAATTCAAAAGCAAATTGCTTTTGTTCTATTTGTTCATTGCAAACAGCTGGCTGAAAGTTTGTACAGTTTGAGAATAAACCTGATTTTCAATGGGGGTTGAAAATGTTTGATTACAACTAGACACTAGAACTTGCATACCACAAAACACACACACACGCGCACACACACACACACACCCCTATTGTTAAGGAGGTTGGCTGACAGGGCCCGGAGGGGGGGTGTATTATTTGCATTACAGGGGGGGCGAGAAGCACATATGGGCTGTAGCAGTGTCTCTGCAGTGCAGTCTGTGCTGTGAGTATTCCTTACACTATATAAGACATGCCTCTATTTTCATTGGCTGCAAAAGGTACATTTCATTCAGAGACTGGGTTTCAAAAACATGTTGAGATGCGAGAGGGGTGTGGCTAAGGTGGCTGAAAACAGCAAGACATTTTACAGCACTGCAGAAAAACTATACAGAATTTAAAGGGACACTATAGTCACCTGAACAACTTTAGCTTAATGAAGCAGTTTTGATGTATAGAACATGCCCCATGCAGCCTCACTGCTCAATCCTCTGCCATTTAGGAGTTTAATCCCTTTGTTTATGAACCCTAGTCACACCTCCCTGCATGTGACTTGCACAGCCTTCCATAAACACTTCCTGTAAAGAGAGCCCTATTTAGGCTTTCTTTATTGCAAGTTCTGTTTAAGATTTTCTTATCCCCTGCTATGTTAATAGCTTGCTAGACCCTGCAAGAGCCCCCTGTATGTGATTAAAGTTCAATTTAGAGATTAAGATACAATTATTTAAGGTAAATTACATCTGTTTGAAAGTGAAACCATTTTTTTTTCATGTCAATCTGTCAATCATAGCCAGGGGAGGTGTGGCTAGGGCTGCATAAACAGAAACAAAGTTATTTAACTCCTAGATGACAGTGAATTGAGCAGTTGCATTGCAGGGGAATGATCTATACACTAAAACTTCTTTATTTAGCTAAAGTAATTTAGGTGACTATAGTGTTCCTTTAACCCCTTAAGGACACATGACATGTGTGACATGTCATGATTCCCTTTTATTCCAGAAGCTTGGTCCTTAAGGGGTTAAAGAAAAGAAATGAACCAGAGATAGTTCAGCTTATTAGCTTTAATTTAAGCTTAGCTTGTTTAGCTGCCTGGAGTGTCCCTTTAAGGCACAATATACACCATATAATGTACCCTGGAGTGTCTGTTTTCTCAAATGGAAGGTCTTTGTGTGATTCTTTGAACTGTCAAACTGCTCAATTCCACAATCAAACATAGGGCCATCAAATCCATCTATGAAAATTCTAACTATAGAAACTGAAATAGCCTGGTCTCTTATATGGCACTGTAGCTTTACAGAATAGTGGTGAAGACATACAATGGGGCTATTGTTGTACTCAACAGATGTAGCTGACAACAATATTAGACATGTGCAATTCTTTTTGTTCCGAATGTAAATTGGGTGAATTTTGGCAATTCGGACGCTTCCGGATGTCCGAATTGCCAAAATTCCGAAGTGCAGAACCAAACCGAATTGCTGAAGTGCTTTGGATTTCTGAAAAGTGGCAAAACAAGAGGAGGGAAAATTACGTTAATGATGACAGAAATCAAGACCAATAAGCTAATTCCTGGCACTGGGAGCCCTATAGATGTATAAGTGGTTGCGGTGGCAATCCAGGCTCCTAACTGTACCCCTAACCCTAGATGTGTAAGTGGCTGTGGTGGTTAGGGTTAGGGGTTAGGGAGCCCTACAGATGGGTAAGTGGTTGTGGTGGCAAGAGAGAAATGGTTACAAATGTCCAAAGTGCTAAGGTCCCAAAGTCCAGGATTTGTCGAAGTCCCGAATTTTGGAAGTGCCAAACCGAACTGAAATGTCAAAGTCCCGCATTTCAGAAGTGCCAAACCGAAGTGCCGAAGTCCCGAATTGCTGAAGTCCGATTTTCAGAAGTGCCGAACCAATTGTTTTGCCCATGCACCTCCCTACACAATATAGTGTATTGTACAGGAGAAGCACACACCAGCTTTACGAAATAAACATAAAAAAAAACTTGTTATATGTACAGTTGTGCTCAAAAGTTTGCATACCCTACCAGAAATTGTGAAATTTTGGCATTGATTTTGAAAATATGACTGATCATGCAAAGAAAATGTAAATGTATTTTGTTGAAAGATAGTGATCATATGATGCCATTTATGATCACATAGTTGTTTGGCTCCTTTTTAAATCATAATGATAAAAGAAAACACCGAAATGGCCCTGACCAAAAGTTTACATACCATATATACTCGAGTATAAGTCGAGTTTTTCAGCACTCGAGTATATGTACTTATACTCGAGTCAATGTCTGTATTATGGCAACTTACAGTGCCATAATACAGACCAGGAGCCTGGCGGTCCTGTTGGGGGCTGCAGAGAGCTCTTACTTACCTTTCCTGCAGCTCATGTCAGCTCCCTTCTCTCACCTCCGGTCGGGTCAGCTCCCCTGCCAGCTCAACTGTAAGTCTCGCGAGAGACCGCGAGACTTACAGTGGAGTTGACAGGGGAGCTGACCCGACCGGAGGTGAGAGCTCTCTGCCAGCCCCCCTCCTACACAGCCCATCCACTGGACCACCAGGGAATGAGAGCCCCCCTCCCTGGCCAGCTAACAAACAGGGAGGGGGTACAAAAATAAAATTAAATAATAAAAAAAAATTAAATTATTAAAATGAAAAAAATGTAATAATAAAATAAAATAAAAAATACTAAAATAATTTTTTAATATTAAAATAAAAAATGTAAATATTAAAATAAAAATAATAAAAATGCCCTCCCCCCACCCAGTTCACACACACACACACACACACAAACACACACTCATACAAACACACACACACACTCTGCATTATATACACACACTCATACAAACACACACTCTGCATTATATACACACACACACACACATACAAACACACACACTGCAATATATACACACACACTCATGCAAACACTGCATTATATACACACACACACACACACACACACACTCTGCATTCACACAAACACACACACTCTGCATTATATACACACAGAGTGTGCGTATATAATGCAGAGTGTGTGTTTGTATGAGTGTGTGTGTGTGTGTATGAGTGTGTGTGTGTATATAATGCAGTGTGTATGTTTGTATGAGTGTGTGTGTATATAATTATAAAAATCACAGAATTTCATAGCCTCAAGTTTTACCCTCGACTTATCCACGAGGCATAGCATATTTCACAATTGTTGGTCACAAAACTGCACTCGACTTATACATGAGATCGACTTATACACAAGTATATACGGTACCCTTAAATGCTTGGCCTTGTTACAGACACACAAGGTGACACACAAAGGTTAGTATGGCAATTAAAGGTTAATTATCCACACCTGTGACTTTTAAAATTGCAATTAGTGTCTGTGTATAAATAGTCAATGAGTTTGTAATCTCTCACATAAATGCACTAAACAGGATCCTGAGCCATGGGGAGCAGAAGAGAACTGTAAAAATACCTGTGTAACAAGGCAATAGAACTTTAGTAAAGTGGAAAAGGATATGAAAAGATATCCAAAGCCTTGAAAACGCCAGTAAGTACTGTTCAATTACCTATTAAGTAGTGGATGATTTGGGGATCTCTTGATACCAAGCCAAGGTCAGGTAGACCAAGAAAGATTTAAGCCACAACTGCCAGAAGAATTGTTCGGGATACAAAGAAAACCCACAGGTAACCTCAGGAGAAATAAAGGCTGCTCTGGAAAAAGACGGTGTTGTTGTTTGTGTAGAATTGCCAGAAATAAGCCTTAACTGTGCCAATGCCACAGAAAAGCCCGGTTACAATATGCCTGAAAACACATTGACAAGCCTCACAGCTTCTGACACACTGTAATTTGGAGTGACGAGACCAAAATAGAGCTCTATGTTCACAACCATAAGCCCTATGTTTGGAGAGGGGTCAACAAGGCCTGTAGTGAAAATAATGCCATCGCCACTGTGAAGCATGGTGGTGGCTCATTGATGTTGTGGGGGCTGTGAGCTCTAAAGGCACAGGGAATCTTGTGAAAATTGATGCCAAGATGAATGCTGCATGTTGTGCTTTCAGACAATTTGCAGTCTTCTGTACGAAGGCTACGCATGGGACGCTCTTGGACTTTCCAGTATGACAGTGACCCTTAGCACAAGGCCAAGTTGACCCTCCAGTGGTTACAGCAGAAAAAAGATTAAAGTTTTGGAGTGGCCATCACAGTCTCCTGACCTTAATATCATCGAGCCACTCTGGGGAGATCTCAATTGAGCGGTTCATACAAGACGACCAAAGACTTTGCATGAACTGAAGGCATTTTGCTTGCTAATTTTGTTGCTAATAGCTCCTTCCTTTAAAAATTAGAAGTGCAGTTGCGGGCCAGACGCAACGTCCTTGAGGATCCGCCACCCCTAGTGTCATGACGCCAAGTCTGCGCCTACCTCATTGAAGTCCAGGGAGCCATCTTGTATGTGGGCAGTTCTAGTATAATTGGCTTTTCAGCACAACTGTATGTATGTCAACAAACTGAAAACCCCTCACAATTTTACTACAATATTTACCAGAGATTAGCGGCGAAATGGGTATGTAAAAAGTGTCAAAATATTCTAAGGGAAATAGCTTGTTATGTCTACTTTATATAAATATATACTTTTGTGTGGCAACTTATAAAATTGTTTCACATTAAAATTTTATTTTAAGGGGTGCGGAGTCTGACCTTCAAGCTGGAAAGACGTGCAGAGTTTGAGCTCCTTTAACTTCGGCAGATTTTGGGGCATAAATCCCAGCTACTGCACTTAAACGTTACCCAACAAGCATTATTTGTGTCAGGGACTCCCAGAACCTATTGCGGCCTACTGGGAGTGGAGCTGGGGAGAGGCGGCCGATCTCCTTGCTCTACAACTCGAAGGGGGTCCTTCAGTACTCCAACCCCCCTTCGACCCGTGGGGGATATCCCGGTCCCCACTGGGCAAGCTTGTCTCCACAGCACATGCTTTCAGTGGCAAGCATGAAACCAAGCGACATACCCAAAATGGCTGCTGCAACTGTGCCTCCACACTCACAAGCAGATCTGGAGAACCCTCTTCAACGCTAGATTTGACGCCATATGTGAATAATTCTGGATCAGAATGGCTGGCCGAACCGCACAACCCCTGACACCAATATTGCCAACTGCAAGTCTGCTCGAAAAGAAGGCTGTCAGGGGGTTCAGCCCCGAAGCATCAACCGTGCAGATGGAGACCATACCGCAGCCGGAAGTGACAGTCCAGCAAGATGCTCCGCTACTCTCCAAAGGGGAGGAAAGGGGAAACCCAGAGCATCATGGCTCACAGCACCCAGAGGCAGTCCTTCCCGCACACCAGGAGCTGGAGAGCTATATTACCGCGCTCCGTTAACAGTGGAAAACCATATATGCTCAATGCTCAGTGGTCCGACGAGGGAGACGAGTGAGGCACCCGTGTGGTGCAAAGCACTGGAGCCATCTCTCACCTCACTTAGATCCCCCAGCTGTGAAAGGGACTGTCCTGGGGCAAGCTTATCCCAACATGCCACCACCTACACGGAGCTCCGGCATGTTGTCATCCCGGGACACACAAAAGCAATCCCCATCATGGCGGGAATGGGCCTTGAGAGTAGGCATTGGCTTACCTTTCTTACTGTCCATCACCCGGACAGCACTTTTTGGGACTACAGCCCCTAGTATCCTTGACCAACAATCTGCCTATGGACTCTTCCGACCTGCAAAGGTGTTTAATAGCCAGCCTTTGTTTGATGTGCTATATTAGCTTGTGTTTCATCTTTGTTTGTTTTTATTTTTATTTCTTTTTCTTTTTTATGTATTTGATACGTGCTGTGCTTTAACAGTTCTCAAGCATAGAAAATCCCATGCACAGCACACTAACATAGTTCATATTGCCTTAGACTCCTGCCTTTAGGTGTCTGCTGCCTCCCATCCACAGGCATCGACTAAGCAGTCTTGGGAACAAACCAGAGTTTCCCTATAGCAAAGTTTGCCTTATTTACTTAATAGTTTGGGTGCTGGGTGGGGGCCATAAAAATAATGAAGGGGGGGGGACCTACTGTCCTCCTCCCCGGCCCCCACCCTTGAGCGGTGGGTGGGGGCCACAAAGATAATGAGGACCTACTGTCCTCCCCCCCCCCCGGCCCCCACCCCTGGGCCGCGGGTGGGGGCCATAAAGATAATGGGGGGGGACCTACTGTCCTCCCCCCCGGCCACCACCCCTGGGTGGCAGGTGGGGGGCCATAAAGATAATGAGGGGGGGACCTACTGTCCTCCCCCCACCGGCCCCCACCCCTGGGTGGCGGGTGGGGGCCATAAAGATAATGGGGGGGACCTACTGTCCTCCCCCACCCCCTGGGCCCCAACCCTGGGCGGCGGGTGGGGGCCCTAAGACAAATTTCCTCCCATCAAAGGTGACTTGGGGTCCCCAAGCCCCTAGTCACCCACCCCCCCACCCAAATACAAAGTTACCCCCTACATACCCCCCTCACCCTAAAAAATAGTGAGGGGTTAATAAAATAACTAACCTGTAAAGAAAAATTAAACTTACCATTCGACATCTTTTTTCTAAATCCCATGCACAGCACACGAACATAGTTCATATTGCCTTAGACTTCTGCCTTGAGGTGTCTGCTGCCTCCCATCCACAGGCATCGACTAAGCAGTCTTGGGAACAAACCACAGTTTCCCTGTAGCAAAGTTTGCCTTATTTACTTAATAGTTTGGGTGCTGGGTGGGGGCCATAAAAATAATGAAGGGGGGGACCTACAGTCCTCCTCCCCGGCCCCCACCCTTGAGCAGTGGGTGGGGGCCATAAAGATAATGAGGGGGGGGACCTACTGTCCTCACCCCCCTGCCCCCACCCCTGGGCCGCGGGTGGGGGCCATAAAGATAATGGGGGGGACCTACGGTCCTCCCCCCGGCCCCCACCCCTGGGTGGCGGGCCATAAAGATAATGAGGGGGGGGACACCTACTGTCCTCAACCCCCCGGCCCCCACCCCCGGGCAGCCGGTGGGGGCCATAAAGATAATGAGGGGCGGGACCTGCTGTCCTCCCCCCCACCGGCCCCCACCCCTGGGTGGCGGGTGGGGGCCATAAAGATAATGGGGGGGACCTACTGTCCTCCCTCCACCCCCTGGGCCCCACCCCTGGGCGGCGGGTGGGGGCCCTAAGACAAATTCCCTCCCATCAAAGGTGACTAGGGGTCCCCAAGCCCCTAGTCACCCATCCCCCCACCCAAATAAAAAGTTACCCCCTACATACCCCCTTCACCCTAAAAAATAGTGAGGGGGGAATAAAATAACTAACCTGTAAAGAAAAATTAAACTTACCATTCAACATCTTTTTTCTAAATCCCATGCACAGCACACTAACATAGTTCATATTGCCTTAGACTTCTGCCTTGAGGTGTCTGCTGCCTCCCATCCACAGGCATCGACTAAGCAGTCTTGGGAACATTGTTTTATATATATATATATATATATATATACATATACATACATACACACACACACACACACACACACACACTGCTGTTTGTGTGTGTGTGTGTGTGTGCTGTTAGTGCGCTGTGTGAGGGTGCTGGTAGTGTGCTATGTGGGTGAGGGTGTTGTTAGTGTGTTGTGTGTGAGGGTGTGGTTTGTGTGTGAGGGTGCTGGTAGTGTGCTGTGTGTGAGGGTGTGTTAGGGTCCTGTTAGTGTGCTGTGTGAGGGTGCTGTTTGTCTGATGTGTGATGTGTGTGTGTGTGTGCTGTGTGTGTGAGGGTGCTGTTTGTGTCGTGTATTTGTGAGTGTGCTGTTTGTGTGAGGGTGCTGTGTGTGTGAGGGTGCTGTTAGTGTACTGTGTGTGAGAGTGTTGTGTATGTGACGGTGCTGTATGTGTGCTGTGTGTGTGAGGGTGCTGTATGTGCGCTGTGTGTGTGCTGTAGTAAATATCCCCCCTCCCTTCTTACCTTATGATAGGGAGGGGAGATCCTTGCTGCCATGTGCCATCCCTGGTGGTCCAGTGTAGAGTATACTCTAGCCTGCGGGGCTAGAGTTCACTCTCGCAAGATCTGAGCGTTGCCACGGCAATGCTCAGATCTCGCGAGAGGAACCTGGCGAAGCTTCTGTCTAGAGCTCCCCGGGTCCTCTCCTGCCTCCCTCTATGCTGCTGTGGGCCGGTGAGGTAGATCTTTGATCTCCCCGCCGGCCCATGGAGGCTTAGAGCAGAGCCGGCACTCAAATAGTGCCGGCTCTGCATGAGCCTACAGGGGAGATCCGGAGATCTCTCCTGCCGGCAGGGGTCAAGTCCTGGGGAATAAAGTGTAAGAACTCTCCCAAGATTCCCACCCCCCAAAAAAAATAATATACACTCGTGTATATATACGTGCACACACACACTGACACACACACATATATATACACGTACACACACACATACACTCTCAGACACACACACATACACTCACAGACACACACTCACATACTCAGACACACACATACTTAGACACACACACACACACATACATACTTAGACACACACACACACACACACTCACAAATTATAATTTTTTTTATTAAAAATTGTCCACCCAGCCTCCCTACCTGGAGTGCTGGCGTGGACTTGTCCCTGGGGTCCAGTGGGTCGGGTGCCTATCTTCATCTCAGCCGCGGCGAGGGAGCTGTGTGCTCTCTGCTCCCTCTCACCGCGCGGGCTGTCTGCTGTAGCTGACAGCCGAAATATGACGTCATATTTCCGGCTCCGGCATCAGCAAACGGCGCGCGGCGAGAGGAAGCAGACAGCACACAGCTCTCTCGCCGCGGCTGAGATGGAGACCGGCGGGGGGGATCCATTACCTCTTGCCCTCCCCCCCATGACAGGGGGAATGAGGAGGGCATTTGGGGGTGGCAGAGTGCCTGCAGGAACGCGTGGGAACATTGTTCCTGCAGGACTCACAGGCGTGCCGCGGGGATTAGGGTGTGCCTAGGCACACCCGGCACACCCCGTGCGCACGCCTATGCTTGGGAACAAACCACAGTTTCCCTGTAGCAAAGTTTGCCTTATTTACTTAATAGTTTGGGTGCTGGGTGGGGGCCATAAAAATAATGAAGGGGGGATACCTACTGTCCTCCTCCCCGGCCCCCACCCTTGAGCGGTGGGTGGGGGCCATAAAGATAATGAGGGGGGGACCTACTGTCCTCCCCCCCGGCCCCCACCACTGGGTCGCGGGCCATAAAGATAATGAGGGGGGGGGCACCTACTGTCCTCAACCCCCCGGCCCCCACCCCTGGGCAGCAGGTGGGGGCCATAAAGATAATGAGGGGGGGACCTGCTGTCATCCCCCCCACCAGCCCCCACCCCTGGGTGGCGGGTGGGGGCCATAAAGATAATGGGGGGGACCTACTGTCCTCCCCCCACCCCCTGGGCCCCACCCCTGGGTGGCAGGTGGGGGCCCTAAGACAAATTCTCCCCCCCCCTATCAAAGGTGACTAGGGGTCCCCAAGCCCCAAGTCACCCACCCCCCCCCACCCAAATAAAAAGTTACCCCCTACATACCCCCCTCACCCTAAAAAATAGTGAGGGGGGAATAAAATAACTAACCTGTAAAGAAAAATTAAATTTACCATTCAACGTCTTCTTTTTTCTAAAATCTTCATTTTTCAGCCCCAAAAAAGGCCAAATAAAAAAAATCATACCCGTCGAGCTGAAAATAAAATTAAAAACCTGAGTGCTAAAAAAATAATCCTTCTTCACCCATGGAGGGCTCTGCGCAGACTGAGCTCTGCAGGGCGGGTAAGGCTTATAAAACCTTGCCCCGCCCTGCTATTAGGCTAAGAACACTCTGGTTGGTTTAAGCCAATCAGAGTGCTCTTTGTCATTTTACACAGCGTGAGAAAATTTCAAAGAACTTTCCCACGCTGTGTAAAATGACACAGAGCACAGTGATTGGATGGATTTCAAGCCATCCAATCAGAGTGCTCTGTGTCATTTTACACAGCGTGGGGAAATTCCAAAGAACTTTCCCACGCTATGTAAAATGACACAGAGCACTCTGATTGGTTGGCTTAAACCAACCAATCATTGTGCTCTGAGCCTAATTGCAGGGCGTGGTAAGGCTTTATTAGACTTGACCCACCCTGCGGAACTCAGTATGCGGCGTGCCCTCGAAGGGTGAAGAAGGATTATTTTTTTTGGGGGGGGGGGAGTTCGACAGGATTTATGGCTTTTTACTTGGCCTTTTTTGGGGCTGAAGAAAGAAGATGTTAGAAAAAAGAAGACATCTAATGGTAACTTTATTTTTTTTACAGGTATTTAGCTTCATTGTCCCCCCTCACTATTATTAGGATGAGGATGGTAGGTAGGTATTTATTTTATTGGGGGAATGGGGGTGACTAGGGGCTCGGGGACCCCTAGTCACTGAAAGGGGGGTTTTTAAACTTGGCCCCCACCAGCCGCTCAGGGGGGGGAAAACAATAGTTTTCATGGCCCCCACCTGCCGTTTAGGGGTGGGGACCGGGGGGGGGGACAATAGGTTCCCCCCTCTTTTTGTTGTTTATGGCCCCCACCTGCCGCTCAGGGGTGGGGGCTAGGTTCCCCCCCTCTTATTGTTTTTAAAGGCCCCCACCTGCCGCTCAGGGGTGGGCCAGGGGGAGGCAATATGTCTGCCCCCTCTTATTGTTAAGGGCCCCCACCCGCCACTCAGGGGTGGGGGCCAAGGGGGGGAGGCCTCGGTACAGGTGGGGGCTGGGGGGACAATTGTGTTTTTTTTTTTTTTTTTTTTTTAACAGTGAGCAGCCAGAGCCAGAGGCTGCTCACTGTTTACTTGACATGCCCCTACTCGCGTTATAGCGAGTAGCGGCATATTATTTACTAATACTAAGTAATCTTTACTTAGTATTAGTAAAGTTGGCTGAAAGACCAATTTAGGTCTTTCAGCCTTTTGGAAGATAACTCCTTAATGCCGTGGGAATTAGGGAGTTATCTACTAAGTGGCTGCAAGAGACGTTCCGAAATTCCGATACGAACAAAGTGCCGAATTGAGTTCTAAAACAAACGAACATACTGTTCTCATTCAGTTAGAACGCAATTCGTCAGTTTCGTCTAAAATTACAGGAAGCATCGTGAGATCACAGAGGAAAGGTAAGAATTATGGGAAAATTGCTCTGACCAGCAGAAATGAAGCACACTTTGCTCCTCCGCTGGTCAATGCTGGTCAAGCGGAGGAAACCTCCATAAGGCAAAGAGTCCCTACTTTGTCTTATGATTTTAAAGAAAACTATAGCAGACAGGAAGAAAAGAAGAACAGATCATGAGAGAGGGGGAGAAGAGGAAGAGATTGAGGAAAGGTAAGTTCGGCATGACAGTGCCGCTTTAATATTATGTGATGCGCTGCACTCTGGAGCTAATCCTCCTTTTTCTTCCTGTCTGATCTGATGTTCTAAGATATTACTGTGCAGACCAATGGTTATTATCTCTTGTAAATCTTGTTTATCTTAGCTGTTATTTTCCTACTATATTGACAAAAATGGTGCTGAAAACTTGACATATAATATTTTTCTCGCTTGCTACTCTTGGAATTGTCGAAATGTCGATACTTGCATGTTGTTCCTTCAAAGCACCACAAAAATAAAGAATATAATAAAAAAAATTATTTTAGTCCTCGTATTTTTTGTGACCTATTACTTGTCTCATACTGTATAACAAGCAAACTAATAACAAATGAGTATTATATCTATCTGAATTCATCTCCCCACAGGAGACATGTAATTCCTGTTTTTCCATTCTGCACATGTACAATATTTAGATGGTCTGACATTTCAGCATGGAAATAAGCACTGATAACTGAAGACGAAAGTGACAGGACAGAGGTTTTTGACAAGCATTACTGGAAGCCGTTCTTCCTCACCCTTCCAACTTCCTGACACTATCTCTTCCAGGAAACCATGGTCAAAATGAGATGAACTGTTTTCCTTTAAAAGTCACAGCTTCAACTACTTGAACATTTGGAATGGGAACTTCTTGAACATTTGGAAGCGTTCATTTAAATGTTGTTTTTTTTAATGCAAAATGCAATAACAAAAATGCAAAAACCATCGTTAAGCAAACAAGACATATTTTTCTACTGAATGAGCAGGGTTAATACAGCACAATTCAAGAATAAGGGACATACTATTAACTTGCATAGTTTGCAATATTAAACAGGAATTCTGCAACATTGACCTGGCTTTACTGACCAATATCTCCATGATATCACATACTGAAAAATACTTTAGATGGAACAAAACCTCACAACTTATTCTCAAAGAACATTACAAGTATTAACCCCATCACTGGAAATAGTATGTTTACACAGCGACATATGGTAGATACAGTACAATTTTCCCCACCCCTTCCTGTCAAGGCCGCACTTTGACTGACAGACGCACACACTCATTGACAGACACACACTCTCATATACACTGACAAACAATGACATACACACACACTCACTGATTTGACACACTGATAGACAGACATACACTTACTCTGACACACACTCACTGACAGACGCACACTCTCAATAATAGACACACGCACTGACAGACGCACGCACTGACTGACAGACGCACTCTCTCACTAACAGACACGCACTGACTGACAGACACACACACTCACTCAAATTCACTGACACACATTCACTGAAACACACACACACACACTCACATTCACTGACACACACTTACTCACAATTTTTTTTTTTTTTTAAATCCACCCAGCCTCCCTACATTTGGGATAGCTGGGTGGATTTCTCACCTGGGGTCCAGTGGGGCTGCTGGGCAGGGAGGTGGCTGGACTTGCAGGCAGGTGGACGGTGAGGGAGCACTTTCTCCCTGAGCTCTCTTCTCAGCTCCCTCACACGCCGCAGAGCGATACCGGAAGCCGGAATATGACGTCATATTCCGGCTCCCGGCATCATTGTGGGTCGCATGAGGGAGCTGGGAAGTGCTCCCTCGCCGCCCGGGGGAGCCCAAAGGGGGCCAGCTCTTGGGCTCCCATAAAACGAGGCAAACAGGGCAATTGCCTAGGCATGTGGGGGCGGCGTTTTTTGCCGCCCCCTGGAAATTGCAGCCCAAGGCAAATGCCTTGTTTGCCTCGCGGCAAATACGTCCCTGATGAAGACCAAGGAACTCTCCAAACAAGTAAGGGACAATGTTGTTGAGAAGTACAAGTCAAGGTTAGGTTATAAAAATCTTTGAAGAGCCCCAGGAGCACCATCAAATCTATCATAACCAAATGGAAAGAACATGGCACAACAGCAAATCTGCCAATAGACGGGCGCCGACCAAAACTCACGGACTGGGCAAGGAGGGCATTAATCAGAGAGGCAGCACAGAGCCCTAATGTAACCCTGGAGGAGCTGCAGAGTTCCACAGCAGAGACAATAAGCCGTACGCTCCATAAAGTTGGGCTTTATAGCAGAGTGGCTAGAAGAAAGCCATTACTTTCAGCAAAAAACAAAATGCCACATTTTGAGTTTGCGAAAAGGCATGTGGGAGACTCCCAAATGTATGGAGGAATGTACTCTGGTCTGATGAGACTAAAATGTTACTTTTCGGCCATCAAAGGAAACGCTATTGTAACAGAGCTTCCTGTACTCCGACTGAGTACCCTCCGTTGATAGGCGCTTCCTAGCTTGCGCCGAGGACCACGAGCACCGCACCGGACACCACAACCACTGCAGACTCCACAACCGCCGTAGCTTGACTGGAGTCTTCCTTCCACCCTGGATCAGCTTCTGTCCTCCAGGACAGTGTGGGAAAGACCTCTTCCTTCCACCCTGTATGAACCTCCAGCATCCAGGACTGTGTGGGGAAGACCTCTCCTCCAAGGAGAGCATAACAGGAACAGCTCTTTAAAGAGCTAAGTGATTAAGGCTCAAGGGAGTATGCAGAGCATAGCAATCCCCAGTGTGAGTATAGCTGTCCCCTCCAATCACAAGACAAGACTACGTGTTGAGGGTCAAGAACAACTGACTAAAACTTTATTTTACTTGGGACTAGGCCATATGGTCATTACATTAACATTGCTGTGAAAACTAAATAAAATTACATAGGGGAGACAATAATTAACAGAAAATATCTCACGTGCCTGCAGAATTTGCAATATGCAGATCTACCCGAATATGCAAATGAAGCAGTCTTGCTATTCAGGTAGTGCATATTGCTGTTGCTACCAACAGAGGGCACTAGACAAGCTCCATTGCCAAATCCACCTAGTTGGTAGCAAACCTCAGCAGTACAGGAGAGCAGGCAATACATTTCACAGTACACACACTCTATAAACAATTACATTACACACACCCTGCACGTATAATGGGTACAGGGTGACTAAAACATAAGAGAAATAAAGCAACCTACATAAATAGTCTGTCTGAAGGTAGAATAGGGGCTTTAAAGCCAAATACATCAAAGAGTCATAGCCACATGGTAGGCTTCTCCATAACCCAGGGAAGCAGGGCAATTTGTCACACGCAAAAAATAGTTACAAAAGGCAGTTTGTAACAGCTATGTCTGGCGCAAACCCAACACATTACATTACCCCAAGAACACCATCCCCACAGTGAAACATGGTGGCTGCAGCATCATGCTATGGGGATGTTTTTCAGCAGCTGGGACTGGGAAACTGGTCAGAGTTGAGGGAAAGATGGATGGTGCTAAATACAGGGATATTCTTGAGCAAAACCTGTACCACTCTGTACGTGATTTGAAGCTAAGATGGAGGTCCACCTTCCAGCAGGACAATGACCCCAAACACACTGCTAAAGCAACACTTGAGTGGTTTAAGGGGAAACATGTAAATGTGTTGGAATGGCCTAGTCAAAGCCCAGACCTCAATCCAATAGAAAATCTGTGGTCAGACTTAAAGATTGCTGTACACAAGCACAAACCATCCAACTTGAAGGAGCTGGAGCAGTTTTGCAAGGAGGAATGGGCACAAATCCGAGTGGTAAGATGTGGCAAGCTCATAGAGACTTATCCAAGGCGACTTGGAGCTGTGATTGCCGCAAAAGGTGGCTCAAAAAGTATTGACTTTAGGGGGGTGAATAGTTATGCACATTGACTTTTTCTGTTATTTTGTCCTATTTGTTATTTGCTTCACAATAAAAAAAATAAATTACATTCCACGTTGTGGGCATGTTCTTTAAATTAAATGATGCAAATCCTCAAACAATCCATGTTAATTCAAGGTTGTGAGGCAACAAAACACGTAAAATGGAGGAGTTGCAGGCTAAAGTAAACATGCCACCTACAGACAACCAGGGCTTGCAGCGTTATGTCCCCCATCCCTGGCCAAAGGTAAGAAGAAGGAAGGGGGAGACATTTAGATACATTTTCTCACACCTCACCCACCAACACACACCATAGACCCTATGCACCCTTTAAACACAATACATCCCTCACACAAACACACACTGCACCCCTCACACACACAGCACCTCTCACACACAATGCCCCCTCACACACTGCACCACCTCACATAAAGCCACACACTCATTGCCCCCACACATACACACACAGCACCTCTCACATTCACACAGCACCCCTCACACACACTGCCCACACGTTCACTGCCCAACACATACACACACTGCATGCCTTACACCCAGCACCACACACAGAAGGGAGGGGGATACATAAAAGGGACACTATAGTCACCTGAACAACTTCAGCTTAATGAGGTTGTTCGTGTGAGTACAAAAGCTCCCTGCAGCCCTTTTCATCTAAACACTATTTTCAGAGAAAAAACTGTGTTAACCTTGAAAGCTAGGAACACCTCCAGTGGCAGTCACTTAGAAGGTCACTTCTGTGTGGGTGAGTAAGTGAGTGTGAGTAAGTGAGTGAGAGAAATAGATAGGAATAGATAGAGATATAGATAGATAGAAATAAATAAATAGATAGAAATAAATAGATATAGATATCGCTCTAAATAGAAATAGATATAGATAAATGTGTGTAACACTGTTTGTGATTATATGGTGGTTGACTGAGTGTGATTGTATGTAAGGCACACACATACTCATATACAGACAGACACACACCCAGGCAGGAGTACACAGACTGGATGCACACGGGGCACACACACACACACACACACACACATGAATAAACAGTAACAGGCATACATATATAGGCACAAACAGGCATACACACTGGCACAAGATACAAAGACTCAGGAACATGCTTACAAACAGACATAGGCATGCATAGACACACACAAAAAAGGCATTTACATACAGGCACACAAAAAGGAATACACATACAGGAACACATTAAAATAAAATATTTGTTGTCCTACCCGTGCTCTGTGCTCAGGGCAGGAAGTGAATCCAAGCAGCAGGCCTCTACCTCCATATGACATGCAGAGTGAAGGAGAGTGATGCATTTAAAGCAGTTTGGATCTACATACTATTGCTGCCATGCTGCTCCCATGCCCTGTGTACTCCATGTGTCTCAACTGGGAGTGGAAGCAGCACACCTTGTGTTTCTATGTAAAATGTGCTAGTGTGTGGTTTGATTTTACCACCTCCCCTCTTCCCAACGAGATGTGCTGTTTTTAAAATGTTTTATTTAGTCAAGGAGAGGACCTGGACCTAATCAGGTTAGTCCCAATAACATTCACTTGTAATTCTGCACTCGTTAAACCCCAGTTATGTTTCTTCCCTTAAATTCCCAACTGCCTCTGTTCACCACAGTACTTCAGTTCCCCATTTGTGCCTCCCCACCATTCTCTACTTTACATGTCTCCCCTAACATATCCCACTCATTTATTTTCCTTCTCTAATTCCGCACTTGTTCTCCCTCCACTTGTTCTTCTTCCCCCACTAATGACCTACTTTTGTTTCTCCCCCTGGGCAATATATTAAAGAACGGTTTTGCAAAAAGGGCACTGCAACCTGGCCAGGGGCCCCAGTTGTCAGGCAGAACTCTGGGGCCTGGTCGTAATAGCTTCACCAGTAGTTCTGCCACTGTCAATACATAATGTTGCTTTTAAATGTAAATAGTGAATATGCATTAACTCCTTCACAGTTGAGAGCTGATTATCGAGGTTATTCACTAAAGTGTGAATTGTGAGGAATTCAAAGTGAATTTAAAAGTATAGGCCAAAACAGGCAAATTGAAAATTGAAATTGAAAATTATGTTCACTTTGAGGGACTGAGATATACTATCACAATGTCCATGTCTGAGAATGATCATGCGTGTTAGGCTACTATCAGGGCTTAAAATTTTGACTCATTCACTAGGCCCTGGGGAGTCAGCACAGCTAAACGGACAAGGGCACATGTATGAGTGTGGGGATGGTGCTAGTGATTGGCTGTATGTGGTTAGGGGAGTGGTTATGGGTTTGTAGTGGGGCAGGGATCATCTTACCTCCGTGCCTTTTGGGATTCTGGCCAGCAAACAACTTCCCACCCACCCACCCTAATTTTCTGTTTTTGTTCCGTCACAGCTAGCGGGGAGCGTGTCCTTGCCAACAGGGTTGGGGAGCAGATGGAATGTCAGGAGATGGACATGGTGGGTCTCAACTTCCCCTGCTCTGTAAGGTAAACTTTTAAGTTACCGAATAGGACGTGCTCACCGAGCAAAAAGCCAGCTGGTGGTAGAGCATTTAAGATGATGGGAATTTTTGGTTTGGACGAGGGGGGAGGCGAGACACCAGTGGGTAAAGTTTTGGTGCTTAAGCACCTGGTTAAGTTCGTTGGCAAGGACGGTTATTTAAGTTGGAGGCTGTAGGGCAATAAGTGTAATTTATATGTTAATTATGGTATGTAAAAATATATATTTATGTGTTTATTTATATTTGAATTAAAAAAGAAAAAGTTCGGAGGAGTCCTACAGTTGTAAGTTTAATAAATGCTGTGGCCTGTTTTATCCAACATTCGTTGTTTGTCATTATTGGGGTAGTTTCCTTACTCTTAGTCGCACCACATTCCCCACTACGTACATACAAGTCAATGGCAAATGAAAATTTAGCTCTGGCGAGTTTGCCATATACCCTCTAGGCTTGCAGTGCCGAGTAACTTTTAGACCTGTCTAGTGCCATAGGACTTGACAGCCCTGCTACAATTAAAAGTATGGCACTACTGCAAATAAATAGAACATGTGTAAACCTAATTATTGATCTTCCACAGATAATGCATGCCTAAATTTCGACGAATTGCAAATCAGACAAAAACAAATGCACAAGTCTACAAAATAGTATTATTCTTAGTTAGCACATACTATTTTCTGACGCGTCTTTTATTACATTAGAAATATATACAGGGTTATTCACAAAAGTGAGAATTCACAGATAATTTCAAATTGGAGTTCAAAATAGCTAAATTGGAAAATTCTCTTATCCAGCTATGCTTCCAGTTTAGCTATTTTCAGATAAACATTTAAATTCACTTTGAATTCTCACTTTAGTAAATGACCATTTTTGTATATAATTGATTTCTTTTAGAACATTAATTGGTTACCTATTTTTTCAAAATTTTACGGTGTAAAAATAGCTGAGCTGGATACCATTTCTAATTGTCCAAGTACAAACCGAATTACAAAATTTAGGCTAACATAGGTAATTTGCAAAGATTCCCCAAGTAAGTTAAAACCACAGCTTGGACAGTTTAGTTCCAATTCTTTTTTCTATTCACTACAGTTTGGTGTTTAGTGAATAAGCTCATCAGCATGTATCAATTTTATCACATCCGCATTTTTAATTTTTTCTAATTACAAATGAACTAGGCTAGTGTGCCTTAATAACACAATTAGGATTATTTACTAATTTGCGGCTTGTTGGGAATTCGTCTAAGAATTAGAAGTTGAAGGAAATGATTGCCCGAATTGCAAATATTCTCCGTATTGCTATGTTTTCAAGATTAGCAATTTTGTCCTAACGTTTTACATTCACGATGACTCCCTTACAATGTACGCTTTAGTGAATAATTCCTTACAAAGTCACCCAAAGTATTAGTGGAGTGGTACATTAAAGAAGTGAAACAAAATACTCTGGTATCAGTAAGAGATAGGTTACAATGCACAAGGTAACATAATAATACACAACAAACATAGATAGTGTACTTACGATTTACATCCATCCCCAATCAGTTCCTATTTTGTATCCATCATATTGCTGTAGGAACCACATGTATCCCTGTCCTAGGTCCATTTATACAGCAAGAG
Organism: Pelobates fuscus; assembly: GCF_036172605.1. Lineage (NCBI taxonomy): Eukaryota > Metazoa > Chordata > Amphibia > Anura > Pelobatidae > Pelobates > Pelobates fuscus. The sequence goes on along the minus strand of NC_086318.1, from coordinate 157,666,929 downwards.
AAGGGTTGCTTAATAACACAGAAAGTGATAGAGATACTAGATAAGAGAAAAGAAAGGCTGAAATTGTTGAAATATGAAAAAAAGAATATAGAGAGATTGCAGTAGAGGAATAAACGCTCAAAGAAAAATTGATGAGCAGGAATATATAAAAGTTTTTAAGTTCAGAAATACGAGACTTTGCAGACACAATCTCTGGACTCCTTGCCAAGCATCAGAATCGTCCACATCCTGTTATTCCGAGAGATGTCAGGGCATTGGGCAAAATGTGACTATGGGTCCTACGTGTGGGAGCTTGCATGCCTCAGAGACATCCCGGCTGTCAGGACATGGGGGCGGTGGGGGGAGGAGGAAGAAGGAGGGGAAATAGTGGAATAAATCTCTGATGAATTTCTCCCAAAGTATTTTTCATACAGCAATGTAAAAAACGCATGTAACAGGTGTATCAATGGCAACAATGCAAGCCACAAAAATGGTAAATGGGTTTCCTTTTGTTCAACCTTTCATCCGGCCTTATTTCACACATTTGTCATCATAACATTTGCATAAAGACTAAACAGGAGATTTATAAAAGTGCAGCCAATACAAAAGTTCTAAAAATGGAAAAATGAAATTGAATGCTAGAGACCGTTAATGAACTATTCTCCTATTCCTATAGACATATAGGTCGTTTAGCCATTTATTTATTTTTGTTCTTTTTTGTATTTGCCAGATTTGGACATGTGAGCTTACATAAGGAATGATAGAAACACAGTTTAACTAACATGAATATAATCTTTCTATGGATCCCTTCCAAGTGTCTTTTATTGATCTCAAATGGTAAAACATTTAAAGTAATTTATACTTTGACTATACTCTGACTATAGAACTTTGTGGGTGGCACATATGGGAATTGTTTGCAGCCTTGCTGGTTTAGTGTATTAGCATGTTATATATTCACAAATGGCTCTCAGACATTGTAGTAAAATAGAACTTCTCTTTACTTCAGTACACACATAAACAGGGGGGCCTTTAACCCCTTAAAACCGCAGCCAAATGTACAAGTTGTGAACGAAACAAAATGTAAACAAAACCTGGCATTTGAGCTATTTTCTGTCCAACCGTAATTCACCTCTTTCAGATTAAATGCACCCCCCCTTATTATATATCATTTTATTCAGGGGAAACAGGGCTTTCATTTAATATCAAATATTTAGCTATGAAACATAATTTAATATGAAAAACATGGGAGAAAATAAGATTTTTTTTTATTTTTTTAGTTCTACATGACATTTTAACTGTCAATGTCATAATGCTGTTTGCTTTTACTGCAATAAAATACACATATTTGTATTCAGCAAAGTCTCACGTGTAAAACAGTACCCCCTATGTACAGGTTTTATGGTGTTTTGGGACGTTACAGGGTCAAATATAGCGTGTTACATTTGAAATTGAAATTCGCCAGATTGGTTACATTGCCTTTGAGACTGTATAGTAGCCCAGGAAATAAATTTACACCCATAATGGCATACCATTTGCAATAGTACATGACCCAAGGTATTGCAAATGGGGTATGTCCAGTCTTTTTTAGTAGCCATTTGGTCACAAACACTGGCCAAAGTTAGCGTTAGTATTTGTTTGTGTGTAAAAAATTCAAAAAACGCCAATTTGGACAGTGTTTGTGACTAAGTGGCTACTAAAAAGACTGGACATACCCCATTTGCAATACCTTGGGTTGTCTACTATTGCAAATAGTATGCCATCATAGGGGTAATTTTCATTCTTGGGCTACCATAGGGTCATAAAGGCAACGTAAGCAATCTGGCGAATTTTAATGTGAAAAAAATGAAACACAAGCCTTATATTTGACGCTGTAATTTTTGGAAACACCATAAAACCTGTACATGAGGGGTACTTTTGTACTCGGGAGACTTCGCTGAACACAAATATTTGTGTTTCAAAACAGTAAAAAGTATTGCAGCAATAATATCGTCCGTGTAAGTGCTGTTTGTGCATGAAAAATGCAAAAAACGTCACTTTTACTGGCGATATCATCGTTGTAATACATTTTACTGTTTTGAAACACTAATATTTGTGTTCAGCAAAGTCTCCCGAGTAAAACAGTACCCCCCCATGTACAGGTTTTATGGTGTCTTGGAAAGTTATAGGGTTAAATATTGTGCTAGCAAATTAAATTCTCTATACTTTCGGCATGGGTTGTCAGGCAGGTCCCGCTAATTGTAATTCATTAGGATACCTAATTATGTACAATTATTACATAAATATATGTGTAGAATTAATATATGTATATATATACATATATATAATTTTTTTAAATATTTTTATTTATATATAGGTATATATAGTGATTTATACGTATATATTTATGTATATAGATATATATATATTATTTCGTTCTACGTGTATTTTGATATAAATATATATATATTAATATCACAATACAGTTAGAACAAAATAAAACACATCTATATATTTTTTAATATTTTATTTTTAATTTTTTTTTTATTTATTTTTTTACGTATTTACATATTTTTTTAATATTATATATAAATATATATATGATCTAAGTATATATATATATATATATTTTTTTTTTACACTTATTTAACTTATTTTAATTTGATTTTCAGCCAGCAGGGGGACTAACTGTCATTACAGTTAGTCCCCCTGCTGGCATTGCACCAGCCAGCTATCCCGGCCATGTGATTGTGAGGTCCTCGCAAGGACCTCACTCTCACATGGCCCGGGGGGGCTGAAGAGGGCAGATGTGCCGCGGGGGGCTCCCTGGGAGTCCACCCAACCGCGATCGCCGGCGTGGGATCGCCGGCGACCGGGTAAGTGAAAAAAAAACGGAGGGCGTACTATTACGCCCTGCGGCGTTTAGAGACGCTTTAAAAAGGACGTAATAGTACGCCCTCCGGTATAAGGGGTTAACCCCTTAAGGACACATGACGTGTGTAACACGTCATGATTCCCTTTTATTCCAGAAGTTTGGTCCTTAAGGGGTTAAACATGCCAAGACCTTCTTCAAAAACTGCACTTCATTTATCAATCACATTCTGTAGAATATCTGTGGATACATTATTAACTCCAGTTAATGAAATTCCTAAGGGTTCTTCTGCCATCAGCCCTAGCAGACTGAGACTCCCCAAAGCCTTGTCTCGTGAATTACTTGCGCTAGCCAGGAACTCCGCCTTAGCTGTGACAAAAAGAGAACAGAAACAAACAACACCACAGAAAACACCAACAACCATAACATAAACATAGGGTAGGGAGGGAAGGAGGGAGGGAGGGAAACTGTTCCAGCCTGTTCCTTCTGCAACTGGTGAGTACCCTCCCCTCTACATCCCTTCTTATATCATCCCATCTCTCTGCAACCTTGTATCTCTCTCTATCCTACCCTTTACTGCAGGGCAGCAGTCATACCTGTAATGCTTACTTGATAAATATATGGAACGCAACTGCAGATAACTGATGGTTTTGTTTAATGAGTAGGGTAGGAGTCAACGAATTAGATAATACAGGTACTGTATCTTTAAATAATTGGAAGTTGTTAAACGGAACAAGCAGCAGAAGAATTGCAATTAGTGTAGGAGAAATGCAATAGTTAGTCCATGGAAGAGAGTAGCTTTCCAGAGCAGATTAAGTTTGATAAGTTGCAGGAGATAGATAGTTTGTAGCAATAGAGAGTAAGCAGACTTGCAAGCAGGCAGAATCCAATTTTGGACTGAGTATACTACTTAGCTTTGTAGTGGTGGAAGTCCAGGCTTGCTTTAGCGTTTTCTCCAGAAGGAAAAAAGGTCTTAGCAGGTAAGAGTTGGTCCGTGGTTCAATCCGTGGTCGAGGTGAGGAGAAGGTGGGTCAACGGTTTCCAGTCCGGGTCCGGTACACATACAAGGAAGAAGAATATTGTTCTCCGGTTTTGAGGTTCGCAGGTAAAGCTTCTAATAATCCAGCGTTTTGAATCTGGCGCGGTCTCCCTAAGTAGCGTAGGGAGACCGCGTCAGAGAAGGGGGCGTGACGGAGCTCCGTCTACCCGGAAGGTAGCGGCAATGCCGGTAGTTAGGACATGACAATACCTCCCCTTCCTTACAGTCCAGAGGATCCCTGTGCTGAGCCTCCTGTCTGGAGCACAGCAGCTCTGGGTCACAGCACAGGTTACTGTCTGGACTGTTCTTTGTGGATTTTCTGAAAATTGAGAGCTCAGAGACTGACAGGTAAATTGAATTCATCCCACCAGAGCGGATAAAAATCAGGGGGGATTTAAGCAGTAATTGGGAAACAGGAAGTATAAGTCAATACAGTATTTGCATAATAATTCCAAACACATTTTAGTGAACAGTTGAAGTCTTTTATTAGTATAGCGGGTATTATTGACTTATATTGAAAACTGGGCTTAGAGAGGCCTATCATGGCACAGCACTCATATCAGTGCACACAGTGATGCACTCAGAACCAAAAATGTATATATTATAAAATACAGATTAGAAATTCAGTTGTTTCAATGGAATACACAATTTTCACTGCGGGAACACAGGGCAGAGTTACACCATGGAACAATCATCAGATCCATTTCATGAGTTCAAGTTTTACACATAAATCCTTTGTTTATGTTTTACACATAAATCTGCAATATTGCTTGTTGCTCTATGCAAGCATTCCAATGAGACAGCATAACACAAAATCCTACATTCCCTAAAGGAAGAAAAAATACTTAATGAATCACATTTTATTTTTGTTTTAGAGAGAATACACAGTTTGAATAAGGCATGTGCATGGGAAATTTTTTCGCTTCGGTTCGGCATTCCGAAATTGGGGACTTCGGCAATTCGGGAATTCGGCACTTCGGCACTTCGGCACTTCGACACTTCGGAAATTCGGTAATTTCGGAACTTCGGGACCTCGCAATTCGGCACTTCAGCAATTTGGCACTTCGGAACTTCGGCAACTTCGGAACGTCTGTTGCAGCCGCTTGGTAGATAACTCCCTAATTCCCAGGGTATTAGGGAGTTATCTACCAAAAGGCTGAAAGACCTAAATTGGTCTTTCAGCCAAATTTACTAATACTAAGTAAAAATTACTTAGTATTAGTAAATTGTGCACCTACTCGCTATACCGCGAGTAGGGGCATGTCTATTAAATTTTGTTAAATTTTTTTTTAAAAATGGGTCCCCCCTCTCAAGCCCCCACACGCGACGTGCGAGTGGGGGCTTTTAAACTAAAGGGGGGGCTACTGGCCCGCCCGGCCTCCACCCCTGAATGGCGGGTGGGGGCCCTAAATTAGAATAGGGAAGGACCTAATGTCCTCTCCCCTGGCCCCCACCCCTGAGCGGTGGGTAGGGGCCCTAAAATACTAATTAGGGGGGGAACCTAATGTCCTTCCCTCCTGGCCCCCACCCCTGAGCGGTGGGTGGGAGCCCTAAGTAAAAAAAATAACCTCCCTTCCCCGGGTGACTAGGGGTCCCCAAACCCCTAGTCGCCCCCTCCCCCAAAAAATTAACCCTTACCTACCCCCCTCACCCTAAAAATAATGAGGGGGGACCATTTAACTAAGTGCCTGAAAAAAAAACTTACCATTTGATGTTTTCTTTCTTCTAAAATCTTTTTTCAGCCCCAAAAAAGGCCAAATAAAAAAACATAATAACCGACGCACTTAAAAAAATAAATAAAAAAAAACCGAGCGCAAAATAAATAATCCCTCTTCACTTCGGCAACACTGTGCTTCGGTACTTCGGCAATTCGGTACTTCGGCAGGTTCGGAACTTCGACACTTTGGAAATTTAGTAATTTTGGAACTTCGGGACCTCGGTAATTCGGCACTTCGGAAATTCGTCACTTCGGCTATTCGGACATTCGGAAGTACCCGAATTGCCCGAAATTCATCCGAATTCATATTCGGCCCGAAACGAATTGCACATGTCTAGTTTGAATGTTGTAAATCACTAAATTCCTTACTTCAGGCTTCAGAAGTGGAATAAAGGTGACTGTACAACCAATACTGTGAGGCCCTGGAAATTTTATGACGCAATTTTATGACAGAGTTCTGTTTAGGAAGAGCAGTCTGCCACCAGGGCTCGAGTCCTGCAGGAACGCATGGGAACGGCGTTCCTGCACTTTTTTCACAGCAGGAACGCCGTTCCCCCTGCAGGCACTAACCAGGGGGCTGCAAAAAATGCCGCTCCCAAATGCCTCCCCTTACCCTTGTTCTCCATGTCATGGGGGGGCCACCTGCCTTTGATCACATGAACTGCTCTCTGCACATTAACTAATCGTAAAGTAGCAAGCGTTTAAACATGTCATTATTTCACCTCCTAAAGAGTTTATTGTCATAGTTCCTTACATGCCTTTACCTTAACCGTTCATGTATTATGTTATTCACTAGTCTCATCTCATGGGGTGACTCACACTTGATTTATAACTAGTGGTGGAGCTGCTGATAGAAATACACAGTTGATAACGTGCAAGCTACACCCTAAACATGACAGCCATCTTTCACAACAATGTACTGCTATATACTCGTACCCTCAGTGCAACAAGCCATGATATACGCACGTTCAGCCTAGCATGCTCAAATATAACACACACAAAAAAAAAATGCAGCTTCCGAATCAATCTAAAATGGATGCTGTCCAGGAGGTGAAAGGGTCTGGGAGGGAGGGTCTGCTGCTGATGGGCTGGAATGTGTCTGCTGACTGTGAGGTACAGGGTCAAAGTTTACTCAATGATGACGAATAGGGGGCAAACCGAACATCGCATATGTTCGCCATCCATGGCGAACGCGAACAAGCTATGTTTGCCGGGAACTATTCAACAGCGAACTATTCGGGACATCTCTAGTCAGGATAGATGCCTCTGGAATGGGAGGTACGGGTTGAGATGGTACGCATACCCGTTTCTCAGGGACCAAATAAGCATTTCTGGACAAAAGTGTCTGATGGGCCTGGGCAATCTGGTCCATACGGTGATCCTGTTCTTAAAATCTTGCCTCATAGGAGGCCATTTGCTGTCCTAAACCTGCAGGGCCCATGGTCCTATCATAATGTCATGATGTAATACCCCAACACGCAGAGTTTAGGATAGCAAGGGACAAGACTAGGATATAACTTATTACCTGGACTTAGAATGGCCAGACTAAACATCAGACAGAGATAAAGCGTAATCAGAAACGAGACGAGGTCATGGTAACAGAGAGACTACGAAAACGAGAACAAGCCAGAGTCAGGTAGATGGTAATCAGTCACACGGGCAAACAAGACAGGAAAGGGTTAAAGATAAATTCAGAGTCAAGAACAAAGCCATGGTCAATACCAAAATAAACAAAATAAATCAAGGAACGCACTAAAGGGTGCTGACACAGAAACCAAGATAGGACAAAGTGGATAGGGCTAGGGAAGTTTAAATATCCTTTAACATTTGATTGGCCCACGTCATGCCTACACCCCCAAAATGTTCGTGTGTGGGGGTGCTGGAATGACGTGGGCCAATGGGAGCCTGAATCAACTTTTGGCTCCCACTGCCACTTTAAGAGCAAGCTCGTGACTAGTTCCTAGTGCCAGGCGGGCCACGTGACCGATCACTGCAGTCAGTGCACGCGGCTAAGTCAGAAGAGGAGATCAAGCCGCATGCGGCTCGTGTGGAGGCAGGAGTGATCCAGCCCCGCGCGGCTCAAGCTTAGGAGCCAAGTCGGTCCCAGGATAAGGTAAATACAGCCACAACCACTTATCCCAATCACACACCTTTCCTAACGTCCTATCCCATTAAAAGCATGTTACCGCGTATTTTTTTTTTTTTTGTAATTCTTTATTTTTGTTGAGGCATGTGATTATAGGGGTACAGAAGAAAGAGAGGGAGACTTTTCAAGGGTTGTACAGGATAGGGTCATCATAACAAATTGTCAAAGTCTGTGATTATCAACCTCATTTTGTATATAGTAACATGCTATGGCTAAATACTGTTATCTCTCGCTTCAATACTGTTATATACTGTTATCTCTCGCTTCAATACTGTTATATACTGTTATCTCTCGCTTCAATACTGTTATATACTGTTATCTCTCGCTTCAATACTGTTATATACTGTTATCTCTCGCTTTAATATCGCTATCGCTCGCTTTAATACCGCTATCTCTCGCTTTAATACTGTTGGTAATCTCGTTACTTCGTTAAGCAGGCTTAGATATGTGTATGTGGAGTACGCATGGGAGGTTCGATTATAAAGAACTGCACATTTTTCTCGCTATGTTTTGTCGTTTGGTACAAGCAATAAACATTTTTCGTGTAATAACTATAGTATAACCGTCATGTTGCGCCTTTGGTTTAAGTAATCTTCTAGTGCTTCTCATTTACTTTGCAGCAGATGATTTCACTTTTAACAAATAGAGGTCATGTTTGCTCTATGCTATGTTTTGTAGCCACTCTGCCTGCTAAGACTGGACTAAGTTATATGCTATATCATGCTAATGTATATTTAGTAGGCTACGAGCATCCAGTTAAAACGTGACATCTAGAATATAATTCTGACAGGCTAGGACAATGGGAGAAGCAGGCTAATTTCAAACTGATGAAACAAATAAACAAAAACACACACACACACACAAAAAAAAAAAAAAAAAAAAAAGAGAAAAATGAGCATTACACTTTCTGCATCATAGAACGCTGTGCAAAGTCATGTGAAGGGTGTATATCAGGCGATACCCGATCCACAATGTCTCTATGAGAGGGTCCCAGCGTGCAAGTGTGAGGGGTCTATAAGCCGATCTTCCGACCTGTCTACTGCTTGCTGTGTGCGGCTGGTGCCTCGGTGATAAGGTCGGTTCAGCCGATGCTCCGCTTGTTCAGGGGTGTTGTAGCTGGAGAGGGTGACTGACTGAGAGCCACTTTAGTCGTCAGCGTGTGAGGCAGGTCAGTTTCTTGGGTAGGAGGTCTCAGGAGTGTTGGGAGTTCCTTCCCTGTGGGGGCACTGCTGTAGAGCCTGGTGGTAGTCGCCGCCAGCGGCCTCGGTTGTCCGGCGTGTGCGGCTAGTGCTTCGGGAGGCTTTCCACTGTGGCCCTCAGCCCATGTGGGCCCGCTGCGTGTGGTAGCAGTGTTATCTGAAGTGCGCTCTGGTGGGGCCCGCTCTTTCCCGCTCCCCCTCCGCCTCCACACCCCCTTATCCTCATTGCAGGCGTGATGTGGGCATAAGGCTTGTCGCGGGGGCTGCTGCAGGGCTCCGCTGTGAGGTAGAGTCCAAACTTACTGGTGCTACTTGGTGTCAGCGGAGTTTCCCGCTCAAGAGAAGTGGCTGTCGGCCATCTTGGAGTCAACCATCTCCGATCTCTGTGTTTATCAGGGCCTGTGTGAAGGCTCTGCGGCATGCTTATGTGGCCACCCGTGGGGACCGGGATGACCCCCCCGGTCCAGAGGGGGGGGGGGGTGGCAGAGCGCCGGTCGGAGAACCGGGCGAGCGGCCGTCTCACCCAGGCTCAAGCTCGTAGGCCTCCGGCTCTTGTCGGGTTACTTTGGCGCCGCTGGGGTTCTTGTTAGGTGTCCCCTGAATCACCGTCGCCTGAGTGGTGCTTTGGTCACATTTCCAGGTCGGTGTCTGTTTTTGGTCCGCAGTTGGCTCCGTTTTCCAAGCTCAGAAGCAGGAGCTCAGACAAAGCGTGTCTGATCCGACCGGCGGTCAGGCCCCGCCCCCGTTACCGCGTATTTAATAAAACAGATAGACCCCCAGATATTCTGAGCCCTCTCTGATTTACTGTAGACGACTATTCGATATTCCCACAAATTTTATATAGCATTTTATGTTTGTTTGAGACCACCTTAAAAATATTGGATATCGCTAAAAATCATGATCACTATATACTTTCTCTACAAACCTCTAAAATGAACCAAACTACTCATCCATCTGCTATACCAATTTATCCAACCTAGAACTAGTGCCCAGTTAAAATACTTGACTCTTACTTACCCACACTCAGTCATGCCACACACATTTCACCACTACTCTCACTGAATCCCTCTGACTACGGCTAAATTCATCTTCTACATCAGAACACTACTCCTAAGATTGGGTTGTATCCATGTCTCGGGTCTTTCATTTAGAATAGGGGCAGCTTCGGTCTCCTTCAACACTGACACTTCAGTGCATATTATTAAAAGATTGGGCAGATGGAAATCCTCAGTCTACAACCGATATATTCCTCATCCCGAGAAAGAAATGAGGAAAGCTTTTAAAAGTTTGGCTTTGTAAATTTGATGCAATAAGTGTGTTTTTCTTTAATACCTTTTCACCCTCTTTGCATGAACCCGATTTACATATATTGCTAATATGTTTCCGAACATATATATTATATTATTCACTCACTCACTCACTCACTCTCTGGGCCGGCCTAAGACATCATGCTACCTAGGTCCAACGATAAATGACTATGGGAGGGATAATGTATAATAAACACAGGTTACTGGCTATGGGGGGGATAATGTATAATAAACACAGGTTACTGGCTATGGGGGGGGATAATGTATAATAAACACAGGTTACTGGCTATGGGAGGGATAATGTATAATAAACACAGGTTACTGGCTATGGGGGATAATGTATAATAAACACAGGTTACTGGTTGTGGGGGGGATAATGTATAATAAACACAGGTTACTGGTTGTGGGGGGATAATGTATAATAAACACAGGTTACTGGTTATGGGAGGATAATGTATAATAAACACAGGTCACTGGCTATGGGAGGATAATGTATAATAAACACAGGTTACTGGCTATGGGGGGATAATGTATAATAAACACAGGTTACTGGCTAGGGGGGGATAATGTATAATAAACACAGGTTACTGGCTATGGGGGGATAATGTATAATAAACACAGGTTACTGGCTATGGGGGGATAATGTATAATAAACACAGGTTACTGGCTATGGAGGATAATGTATAATAAACACAAAAAAAAAGAATACAAAAAAAAAAGAATGCAGCTTCAGAATTAATCTAAATTGTATGCTGTCTGGGAGGGTCTGGGAGGGAGGGTCTGCTGCTGATTGGCTGGAATGTGTCTGCTGACTGTGAGGTACAGGGTCAACGTTTACTCAATGATGACGAATAGGGGGCTGACCGAACATCGCATATGTTCGCCGTCCGTGGCGAACGCGAACAAGCCATGTTCACCAGGAACTATTCGGGACATCACTAATTACAACACATACAATAAAGTACACAACTCCCAGCAGAAATCCTCCCTCTGTCTGTGATACAATTTTATAGCATGACAGGAGGCTTCATATTTGCTTAAGTCTCTCTTTACTAGAACTCCACAGCAGCACATTAACAGAGAGATAAACACCAAAGACAAAAACATAAGGTATCTATATAAGGCTCCTCCTAAGCCACCATTTCCTCTTTCTTTGCTGCTCTGCATCAGTACAGGTCAGAGTACCTCTGCCTCCTGCTTCTTGTGGGTGGCTTTGGGATTTAGTGTGATTTATTTATGATTGTTATGAACTATGCTTGGTTGTGAGATTTATGTGCCTTTCGGGCTCTTTTATTTTCTTTGGTGAATGTTTCCTTTACAATACTGATAGTTTTTTTCATGTGTTTATTTATACAGATTACTGACAGTTTGCCATGTGTTTATTTATACAGATTACTGACAGTTTGCCATGTGTTTATTTATACAGATTACTGACAGTTTGCCATGTGTTTATTTATACAGATTACTGACAGTTTGCCATGTGTTTATTTATACAGATTACTGACAGTTTGCCATGTGTTTATTTATACAGATTACTGACAGTTTGCCATGTGTTTATTTATACAGATTACTGACAGTTTGCCATGTGTTTATTTATACAGATTACTGACAGTTTGCCATGTGTTTATTTATACAGATTACTGACAGTTTGCCATGTGTTTAGTTATACAGATTACTGACAGTTTGCCATGTGTTTAGTTATACAGATTACTGACAGTTTGCCATGTGTTTAGTTATACAGATTACTGACAGTTTGCCATGTGTTTAGTTATACAGATTACTGGTAGTTTGCCATGTGTTTAGTTATACAGATTACTGGTAGTTTGCCATGTGTTTAGTTATACAGATTACTGGTAGTTTGCCATGTGTTTAGTTATACAGATTACTGGTAGTTTGCCATGTGTTTAGTTATACAGATTACTGGTAGTTTGCCATGTGTTTAGTTATACAGATTACTGGTAGTTTGCCATGTGTTTAGTTATACAGATTACTGGTAGTTTGCCATGTGTTTAGTTATACAGATTACTGGTAGTTTGCCATGTGTTTAGTTATACAGATTACTGGTAGTTTGCCATGTGTTTAGTTATACAGATTACTGGTAGTTTGCCATGTGTTTAGTTATACAGATTACTGGTAGTTTGCCATGTGTTTAGTTATACAGATTACTGGTAGTTTGCCATGTGTTTAGTTATACAGATTACTGGTAGTTTGCCATGTGTTTATTTCTTTGTGCCTGTTTTCTCCTTGGGAGTTTTGTTTTACCCTGTTGGCTTTATTGTTTGTTCTGTTTCCTCTGGCTTATTGGCCGTGGTGGTCGCAGAGAAGCGGTCTTCCGACCGCTCCCCGTGCCGACCGCCGGGACCGCGGAGAAAGACTCCTGCGGTCCCTCGTGTGTTGCCTTTGATTCCTGCCCGCCGGCTTCGTCCGCCGAGCGGGAATCCCCGTTTTGTTCTTTACCCTGCCCGCGTCCCCGCTCACTCGCTAACACTGTTATCAGAGTGGGGACGGAGCAGGGATCTACTCATTTGCCGCGGGAGCCTCCGCTCCCGGTCACCTTCCCCGCGACCGCGTGGTCGGGCAGTGGGTGCGCGGCTCTCCACTGTGTTAGCCGCGCGCGTCACTGCCTTATTAAAGGTACAGTGACTAGCTGGTCCAGTGTGTTTCCCCATCTCCTGGGCTGTTTGGGGGTGTGTATTTTTGGGTGACAGCTTTCTTTTCTGTCCATGTGAGGCAGCTCTGTGAGCCCTTGCATCATAAATTATGCCCCATATATGAGGGTCGCAGATTCAATCCCCCTCACCTCCCCAAGTAACTAAGCAATAGACTTTAGTTTTCGATTCTTTGCATGTGTGCTTGCACTGCATGTTTTTCTATGGACATGGTTTTAAGGTTTACTGGTTCTCCTGACTTCCACATGGCACTGCGTGCCTCCTGCAGGTGTCCCTGCCTGGTGTCCTTACCCACTTATTGAACTAGGACTGCTCTAATCAAGCCTCGGTTGCCTGATGGAGGTAGCACTGGCGTCAAAAGCCAGGGATTGTGGGTTCAGGCCCCATCTGGGTGGTTGAGCATGGCACTCGTATTTTGTGGCCTAATGGATTAGGCACAACCATATAAAAACTAAAGTGTTTCGCTATCTTGAAGAACCTTGCCTATAAGGACCCAGCTTCGTCTCTACCCTGCACCTACTACATGTCTAAAAGGATCTAGGTTTCCGCCTGCATTATGCCTCTGGGTCGGTACCGCCCGTACCCTTATACTGTAGACGACTATTCGATATTCCCACAAATTTTATATAGCATTTTATGTTTGTTTGAGACCACCTTAAAAATATTGGATATCGCTAAAAATCATGATCACTATATACTTTCTCTACAAACCTCTAAAATGAACCAAACTACTCATCCATCTGCTATACCAATTTATCCAACCTAGAACTAGTGCCCAGTTAAAATACTTGACTCTTACTTACCCACACTCAGTCATGCCACACACATTTCACCACTACTCTCACTGAATCCCTCTGACTACGGCTAAATTCATCTTCTACATCAGAACACTACTCCTAAGATTGGGTTGTATCCATGTCTCGGGTCTTTCATTTAGAATAGGGGCAGCTTCGGTCTCCTTCAACACTGACACTTCAGTGCATATTATTAAAAGATTGGGCAGATGGAAATCCTCAGTCTACAACCGATATATTCCTCATCCCGAGAAAGAAATGAGGAAAGCTTTTAAAAGTTTGGCTTTGTAAATTTGATGCAATAAGTGTGTTTTTCTTTAATACCTTTTCACCCTCTTTGCATGAACCCGATTTACATATATTGCTAATATGTTTCCGAACATATATATTATATTATTCACTCACTCACTCACTCACTCTCTGGGCCGGCCTAAGACATCATGCTACCTAGGTCCAACGATAAATGACTATGGGAGGGATAATGTATAATAAACACAGGTTACTGGCTATGGGGGGGGTAATGTATAATAAACACAGGTTACTGGCTATGGGGGGGGATAATGTATAATAAACACAGGTTACTGGCTATGGGAGGGATAATGTATAATAAACACAGGTTACTGGCTATGGGGGATAATGTATAATAAACACAGGTTACTGGTTGTGGGGGGGATAATGTATAATAAACACAGGTTACTGGTTGTGGGGGGATAATGTATAATAAACACAGGTTACTGGTTATGGGAGGATAATGTATAATAAACACAGGTCACTGGCTATGGGAGGATAATGTATAATAAACACAGGTTACTGGCTATGGGGGGATAATGTATAATAAACACAGGTTACTGGCTAGGGGGGGATAATGTATAATAAACACAGGTTACTGGCTATGGGGGGATAATGTATAATAAACACAGGTTACTGGCTATGGGGGGATAATGTATAATAAACACAGGTTACTGGCTATGGAGGATAATGTATAATAAACACAAAAAAAAAGAATACAAAAAAAAAAGAATGCAGCTTCAGAATTAATCTAAATTGTATGCTGTCTGGGAGGGTCTGGGAGGGAGGGTCTGCTGCTGATTGGCTGGAATGTGTCTGCTGACTGTGAGGTACAGGGTCAACGTTTACTCAATGATGACGAATAGGGGGCTGACCGAACATCGCATATGTTCGCCGTCCGTGGCGAACGCGAACAAGCCATGTTCACCAGGAACTATTCGGGACATCACTAATTACAACACATACAATAAAGTACACAACTCCCAGCAGAAATCCTCCCTCTGTCTGTGATACAATTTTATAGCATGACAGGAGGCTTCATATTTGCTTAAGTCTCTCTTTACTAGAACTCCACAGCAGCACATTAACAGAGAGATAAACACCAAAGACAAAAACATAAGGTATCTATATAAGGCTCCTCCTAAGCCACCATTTCCTCTTTCTTTGCTGCTCTGCATCAGTACAGGTCAGAGTACCTCTGCCTCCTGCTTCTTGTGGGTGGCTTTGGGATTTAGTGTGATTTATTTATGATTGTTATGAACTATGCTTGGTTGTGAGATTTATGTGCCTTTCGGGCTCTTTTATTTTCTTTGGTGAATGTTTCCTTTACAATACTGATAGTTTTTTTCATGTGTTTATTTATACAGATTACTGACAGTTTGCCATGTGTTTATTTATACAGATTACTGACAGTTTGCCATGTGTTTATTTATACAGATTACTGACAGTTTGCCATGTGTTTATTTATACAGATTACTGACAGTTTGCCATGTGTTTATTTATACAGATTACTGACAGTTTGCCATGTGTTTATTTATACAGATTACTGACTGTTTGCCATGTGTTTATTTATACAGATTACTGACTGTTTGCCATGTGTTTATTTATACAGATTACTGACAGTTTGCCATGTGTTTATTTATACAGATTACTGACAGTTTGCCATGTGTTTATTTATACAGATTACTGACAGTTTGCCATGTGTTTATTTATACAGATTACTGACAGTTTGCCATGTGTTTATTTATACAGATTACTGACAGTTTGCCATGTGTTTATTTATACAGATTACTGACAGTTTGCCATGTGTTTATTTATACAGATTACTGACAGTTTGCCATGTGTTTATTTATACAGATTACTGACAGTTTGCCATGTGTTTAGTTATACAGATTACTGACAGTTTGCCATGTGTTTAGTTATACAGATTACTGACAGTTTGCCATGTGTTTAGTTATACAGATTACTGGTAGTTTGCCATGTGTTTAGTTATACAGATTACTGGTAGTTTGCCATGTGTTTAGTTATACAGATTACTGGTAGTTTGCCATGTGTTTAGTTATACAGATTACTGGTAGTTTGCCATGTGTTTAGTTATACAGATTACTGGTAGTTTGCCATGTGTTTAGTTATACAGATTACTGGTAGTTTGCCATGTGTTTAGTTATACAGATTACTGGTAGTTTGCCATGTGTTTAGTTATACAGATTACTGGTAGTTTGCCATGTGTTTAGTTATACAGATTACTGGTAGTTTGCCATGTGTTTAGTTATACAGATTACTGGTAGTTTGCCATGTGTTTAGTTATACAGATTACTGGTAGTTTGCCATGTGTTTAGTTATACAGATTACTGGTAGTTTGCCATGTGTTTAGTTATACAGATTACTGGTAGTTTGCCATGTGTTTAGTTATACAGATTACTGGTAGTTTGCCATGTGTTTAGTTATACAGATTACTGGTAGTTTGCCATGTGTTTATTTCTTTGTGCCTGTTTTCTCCTTGGGAGTTTTGTTTTACCCTGTTGGCTTTATTGTTTGTTCTGTTTCCTCTGGCTTATTGGCCGTGGTGGTCGCAGAGAAGCGGTCTTCCGACCGCTCCCCGTGCCGACCGCCGGGACCGCGGAGAAAGACTCCTGCGGTCCCTCGTGTGTTGCCTTTGATTCCTGCCCGCCGGCTTCGTCCGCCGAGCGGGAATCCCCGTTTTGTTCTTTACCCTGCCCGCGTCCCCGCTCACTCGCTAACACTGTTATCAGAGTGGGGACGGAGCAGGGATCTACTCATTTGCCGCGGGAGCCTCCGCTCCCGGTCACCTTCCCCGCGACCGCGTGGTCGGGCAGTGGGTGCGCGGCTCTCCACTGTGTTAGCCGCGCGCGTCACTGCCTTATTAAAGGTACAGTGACTAGCTGGTCCAGTGTGTTTCCCCATCTCCTGGGCTGTTTGGGGGTGTGTATTTTTGGGTGACAGCTTTCTTTTCTGTCCATGTGAGGCAGCTCTGTGAGCCCTTGCATCATAAATTATGCCCCATATATGAGGGTCGCAGATTCAATCCCCCTCACCTCCCCAAGTAACTAAGCAATAGACTTTAGTTTTCGATTCTTTGCATGTGTGCTTGCACTGCATGTTTTTCTATGGACATGGTTTTAAGGTTTACTGGTTCTCCTGACTTCCACATGGCACTGCGTGCCTCCTGCAGGTGTCCCTGCCTGGTGTCCTTACCCACTTATTGAACTAGGACTGCTCTAATCAAGCCTCGGTTGCCTGATGGAGGTAGCACTGGCGTCAAAAGCCAGGGATTGTGGGTTCAGGCCCCATCTGGGTGGTTGAGCATGGCACTCGTATTTTGTGGCCTAATGGATTAGGCACAACCATATAAAAACTAAAGTGTTTCGCTATCTTGAAGAACCTTGCCTATAAGGACCCAGCTTCGTCTCTACCCTGCACCTACTACATGTCTAAAAGGATCTAGGTTTCCGCCTGCATTATGCCTCTGGGTCGGTACCGCCCGTACCCTTATACTGGCCTGCATTGTCTGTGCCTTTATAATTGGCCTGCTTTGTCTGTGCCCCTTGATTGGCCTGCTTTGTTTGTGCCCCTTGATTGGCCTGCTTTGTTTGTGCCCCTTGATTGGCCTGCTTTGTCTGTGCCCCATGATTGGCCTGCTTTGTCTGTGCCCCATGATTGGCCTGCTTTGTCTGTGCCATACTATGCATGCTATTGGACTGGTGGCTCCATACCCTGGATAACGGTTTGTTGAGCCTGCATGCATTATTACTTGCCTCTGCCAACACTAGGGGTGCTGCCCCTTTTGCCTGCTAATGATACCTGTTTTCTAGCTTCGTAGGTATCAAGTATCATAGACTCAGACTTTATGGACGCCTCTGCACAGGAGCAGAATTTGCAGGCTTTACTTAATGCGGCTGTGACCGCATCTGTTGAAAAAGCCCTGGCTAGGGCCCTCCCTCAACCACATATGGACAGGGGTGTGTGTGGAACCCCTCAGTTGGCAGAAGACTCGGATGAGTCAGACTCTCAGGTGCGAGAGCAGGCAAGTGCGCGAACGCGCTATTGAAAGGGTGAAGACCCTGAACCACGCTCCCGGACGGGCAAGACTCCAGCGAAGTGACGTGGTTTGAGGTTGACAACCTCGCCGGCCAGGCGCCACCGCCTATCGGGCGCAGGGGAGGAGGCCTCCTAAACCCCCCCCTCCACCTTGGCCGCGCTGGATGTGTGGCGGGCAGACCAGCCTCCCTCAGATGGAGAAGATGTTTGGGTTGCGGACCTTGGCGAGGGTCCCGGTGGACGCAGGGAAGAGGAAGACGCACCACCGACTAGGGCCCCCACGACAATGTTGGGGGACGATACCCTTTTGGGCACTACTGGAGAACCTCTGTTAGAGCCTCAATCTATCCCACGCCCCAGGTCCTCGGACTAGTCACTGCCCGACCACTTGGCACAATTCGTGCGCTACTGGGTCCGTAGACCCCTTGGAAGTGAGGCCTGCAAGAAGCTGCGGGCGGAATGCCCCAGACCGGTACTGCCGGACAGGGTGGCGGTTACCCCGGATGTTGGCCCTAACAGACGAGGCCTTCACAGAAGGTAGGGCTCTGGACCCAGCCACCATGAGGGACTGGGCACTTCGTTCAATTTGCCTGCTGGGCAATGCCACTGTGGCCCTTTGCACGGAACCCAGGAAGACGGCACTCTTCCATATGGACAACAAGCTGTCGGATTTGGGAGCCGAAGATGTGGGTCCCCTGGCTAAAGGTCTGCTGTTCAGGGAGCCTTTTGTTGAGGAACTGCAGAAACAGGTTATTCTGTTTACCTCCCGGGATAAAGCGAAGTCTTCGATCGGGAGGGTCTTCCGCCCACGGTTACCTTCAGACGTATGGGTCCTTGGGACAGTGCGGAGTTATGTCACAGACTTCCACTCTTCCCCTACACAGGTTGGATGCCCGAGGATCCCCGTCATCACAAGAGGCCAACAGCCCTTGTTGGAGGTGGAAGTTCGAGCTCCGCTAGCCAAAGGCGCGGTCCTACAGGCCCCGGATTTGGGGGTTTCGTCAGCTCGATTTTCTCCTGGTAAGGGAGAAGTCTGTAGAATTCCGTCCAGTGATCAATTTAGGAGAAATGAACGCCTTCGTGGTATACAACCACTTCGAGATGGAGGGCATTCACCTTCTTCGATGCCTTCTCTGGCCAGTAGACTGGGTCGCGAGACTGGACCTAGAAGACGCTTACCTCTCCATCCCGGTGGACGGGGCCTGTCGCAGTCCCCTCTGATTCGTATGGAGAGACTCTCCGTACCAATTCCCATGCCTCCCCTCCGGCCTCAGCTCGGCCCCTTGGTGCTTCACCAAGCTCCTGAAACCGGTGGTCACCCAATTCAGAGCAGAGGCCGTACGCTGCATCGTCTATCTGGACGACTTGCTTATCTTTGCGAGGACCCCGCCGGGCTCAGATTTCGGACGCGCTCTGCGTTTTCCTCGTTGGAATGCCGGGGGTTCGTGGTCATTCTGAAGAAATCGGCCTTGGAGCCTGCGCAGACGGTGGAATTCTTGGGTTTCGTAGTCGTTGCGCAAGACGGCATTCTCCGCCTGCCTGTGGCGAAGATAACGACCATTCGGAAGGAGATCAGACGTGTTTTCGACAAGACCGAACCGGAGGTTGGCTCGCGTGGTGGGTCTCCTCTTGGCCTCGATACAGGCGTTCTACCCGGGCCCACTACATTACAGGGCCATGCAGCGGCTGAAGGCGCACTCTCTACGCAAGAGACCCTCTTAGGACCAGATGATCTCCTTGGCCTCGGACGTGCAGGCCGGATTGAGCTGGTGCCTCCTGCATATATCCGCCTGGAACAGCAAGGCGATATTCGGGATGACCCTGGATCTCGTGTAGGAGTCGGATGCGAGTCTTTGGGACTGGGGTGCCTCGTGCACGACGAGGTCCACGGGGGGCCCGTGGTCAGACAATAGATCGGAATCCCGCATCAATTGCCTGGGGTTGATTGCAGGTTCGTTGGCAATTCGGAGCCTGGCGAAGCATCTGTCGGACTGAGGCGTGCTCCTTCGGATGGACAATGGTTCGGCGGTGCAATACATCAACCACTCGGTTTCGAGCACTAGAGGTGTTATCTCTCAACATGGAGCTCCTGGTTTCGCTGGTGCTTGGAACGGGATACCGATCCCTTTACGGGTCCTGTATCTAGCGTGCTGAATTTCTTGTCTCTTGTCTTTGACCTGGGTCGGTCATATCGCTTGGTTATCGTGGTTAGATCAGCTATCTCGACGGCACTTGTCCCGCTTCGGGTTTTTCCCCATCGGCCAGGATCCGCTAGTCTGCAGGCTCCTGCGTGGAATGAGACTGGTGCGCCCTCCGGCGCCCAAGTATTCTTCCCTCTGGGACGTGCGTTTGGTTTTGGCGTTCTTTCGGAATTGGCCTGATAACCAGGACCTTTCTCTTCGCCAGCTTTCAGCGAAATTTGCCCTCTTGTTGTGTCTGGTCTCGTTCAGACGTGTTTCGGATGTCCGGGCCTTCGATGTCGGCGCTTTCTCGTTTTTCTCCAGAGGGGGTCTCCGTCAAGGTGCTTAGACGTGCCAAGTCGGATTCGACGGTTGTATCATGCCCTTACTTCTAGGACTCGCCTAAGCTTCGTGTAGCGAAGGCACTGGCGCGATGGATAAGATGTCTTTTGGCTCTGGCGGGCGTGGATGCGACCTTCGGAGCGCTTTTGGTTAGGGGCGCCGCAGCTTCCGGAGCTTTTTTGGCGAGCGCTTCCCTTCATGACATTTTGCGTCCGGCGGACGGGTCCCGTTTAGAGTTTTTTTCACCTATTTTACTTTAGACCGTCGGAACATGCTTCTTTTGCTTTGCTGTCGGAGCGTTAAAACGGCAAATATGAAGCCTCCTGTCATGCTATAAAATTGTAGATTATACTAGCTTTAGTGTAACTATAATCTTAATTTTATTAATGACAGGAGGCGAATATTTCCCACCCAATTTGATTTCTCCCCCCCCCTTGTTTTGGATGGATTGCATTGATTGTATTTCTGTTGATTTGTCTGATTATCTGGGCTAGGTTGGTTAGTCTGGGGTGATGTTGTGGGAAGTGCATGTTATACTGTATTGACGGTCATTAGTATGGATTTCGTGTCTTTATTCTATCAGTACTGGATCGTGGGATTTATGTTTTATCAGTACATTTCGTTCACTAATCAGTGTTTTCGATTCTGTTTATTTCGTTTCAGTTTAATGGTTCGACTTCAGTTCATAGGATCGGCCGTTTGGCGGGATAAAGATCAAGTTCATCCATTATCCGAAGTTTTTCCAGATGACATTCATCGTTATGTTGTGAATTTTTCTTTATTTAGTTATTGTCATTGTTGTGTACGTTACGTTGTCGCAGCGTGAAAGAGGAAATGGTGGCTTAGGAGGAGCCTTATATAGATACCTTATGTTTTTGTCTTTGGTGTTTATCTCTCTGTTAATGTGCTGCTGTGGAGTTCTAGTAAAGAGAGACTTAAGCAAATATTCGCCTCCTGTCATTAATAAAATTAAGATTATAGTTACACTAAAGCTAGTATAATCTACAATTATCTCAAGACAATAGACTAACTTAATTAGCACAGGCAGAAAATATAGTTTTTACACAATTCTTATAACTTTAAAAGTATGTATGCAATATTAATAAAAGTTACATATTTGAAATCAGCGTCCTTCAAATATAAATATACTCAAAAATCATTCAAATTGGTCCAGAGGTTCAAAAGTTAGGTCGAAAGTCCTATGTGACCACTGAAGCATGGCTTTTCTAGCCCAAACCAGTTCCACAAAGTCCTCTATCCTGGAGATAATTGGGAAGTAATCCAATTATCTCCAAGGACAGAGGCAAAACTCCATTGAACACATGGTAGCAAAAGACAATAAAATACATAAAAATATATAACTGTGCAGCTATTGCATAAAACAGGTACATTCAACATATTCCCAGATAGCTTAGATCTGAGCACACATTATTACTGAATGGCGCTCAGATCACATACATACAGTTCAATTGCCATGGAGCCAAAGTCTTTCACATAGTCTTTCGTTATACGAATGGGCTCCATGGCATCGCTATTTGGGGTATCACTGTTCAAATAGGGAAAGTACCGAATGACCCGGCTTTCGGGTCTTTGCAGGGGAAAATCAAGCATTTCAACATGGGGCCATAGTCACATGGCAGGAGGCTGGCAATCAGTCTTCTCCAATGCCCAGTGGCGAGGCTGGTTCCGCCACAATGACGTCATATTCCGGCTCCCGGCATCAGCAAACGGCGTGCGAGTGAGCAGAGCTGGGAGAACATAGCTCCCTCGCCGCGTCTGATAGGTAGACAGGCGCCCGCCAGGGGGGTCCATCACGTGGCATGTGTACGTGCATATACTGGTGTATTGGTCGGTTGGTTGCACGTGGAAAAGATACGATCAGTAGTGTACGGAGCATGTGCGAGAATGCCGGATGTAGTATTCCCCTCCTCCATTGTGCTGGGCAAGCCATGCGGTCAAGTTAGTTCTTGTTCGATTGATTGGGTAAGAGAATGTGTGGGAGCCTACACTATTGCCCGGGGCTCAGATCTTGTTGTATTTTGGTGACATTAGTCCCTCTGAGTCCCGATCGGTGAACCGAATAAAGAATCTCTTCCTTCCTGAAGAAACCCGTGTCCATCTCTCTGTGCTTGGCTTCCGTCAGTTTCTCCGGTATCATTTGGTGCATTGGCCGGGAAGCTCATCGTTCAACGGTAGCTAAGAAGCAGAGGCGTGAGACGGTCTCTTTGCCCACGTTCTCTACGGCTGCACCCCTGAACTTCTGCGTGGACCTCCCTTCGTCTCGGCGCCACTGGTCTGTTGTCCAGGAGATCATCGGCCTCTACGTAGTACGTGCTGGGGTGTCCCCGTCGATGAGTGGGAACTCAGGTTCAGGAACGAGGAGGTAAGACGACCGCTGTTTTAGACGGCGGACCCACTAGGGGTATTGGATACCGATTGTGCGGTAGGCCCATAAGGGGTTATTTGGAATCTGCCCCCTCCAGTGGAGGGAAGGAGCGAAGGCGCACCGCTCAATTAAACGCCTTGTAGTCAGCCCGTTTAATTTTGGTTTGGAGTCAGGCGGGGTTCTGGTGTAAATAGCCCTAGCCGGACACCGGTGTCTTGTCTAGACTAGCGTTCTAGGGTGTATATTTTGTTCGCTAGGTCGGAGGGACCGGGAGACTAAGCGGCGCCTGTGTAAATTCGGTTCGCTAGATCTCAACCTATCTTGGCTAAGTGGGAAGGCATGTAAATTTGGAACCCACTAGACTATTGATAGAGTAGAAAGACTAAAAGGGTTCTGTTGTAAATTCCGCCCTCTAGTTCGCTATATGTGGTGCTTGGGCAGTGTGGCTAACCAAAACGTATGTAGATAGTTTTAGGTAGTCCATCAAGGTACTGGCCAATAGATTAGTTGGGAATTGTAAATGTGCTAAAGATTGTTGTAGTAGCGTGTATATCTTGCTAGATAGCGTGAGCTCTGCCGTCTAGCGAGAGTGTGAATAGTGTGTAACTGTATTATAGCGCACGCTACCATAACCATGTATAATTACTGATACTGTAAATAAGTACTAATAATTGTCGTCTATGTTGCATGTTTTAAGACCATAATCACTACTAATTGTACTGTGACTTTAACTTGTATTCTAACCTATGCTAACCGTACTATAACTACTGTTTGTAAAGACGATGTTACTGGGGTATGTTATAGACGGGTAATTTAGATATAAGGAATTATAGCGTGGGTGACCGTATAGTTTCACAGTATTAGTTACTCGTGTAACAGCTGTGTGTGTACGGGAATTCCCTGAGTGTTTTGTTGTGTGGGTTTCGCTTAGTAACTGTACCACGTGGTGCTGTTGCCGAGGGAACAGGTGTGACCGTTGGTAGAGTGTTTGTATAGTTTCTGTTGGAAACGACGCTCCATTGTTAAGTATGGGCGCGTCGGATTCGACGATTTTGGATCCCTTAGGATGTATGATTAAAAACTTTAAAAAGGGATATACAGTATGTGATTTCGGGGTAAAGATGTCTCCAACACGCCTGATTACATTGTGTAGTAGGGAATGGCCTACTTTGGTTGCCGCATGGCCACCACGTGGCAGTTTGGATCCTAATCTGGTACAGCGTGTACACATGGCTGTATCAGGTAGGCCTGAACTTTACGGCCAGTTTCCATATATTGATTGTTGGAGGCAGGCCGTAAATGACTCGCCAAAATGGATCCGAGTATGCCACGAGGAGCAATGTCGCCTCATGGTGGCCAGGACTCGCTTGTCCACTAAGGCCGTAATTACGCCCATTTTGGACATGCCCCCTGAGTCTGAGATCCCTATGCCGCCCCCTTACTCCTCCTCCACAGGAAGAGGAAGAGGAGGTGCTGTTGGAAACGCTCCTCCCCTTGCCCCGTTGTCCCCACCTACTCCCTCCTCTAGCTCCCTCGAGTCCAGCCCCCTTGTTTCAAACCCTCCCCTTCCGGTACCTACCTCCGTTAACTCCACATACCCAGATTTGGCGCCATATCTAGCTTCCGGTCAGGCTCTTCCTAGCCCGGCCCGGAATATTCTACTCACCAACCTTCCCCTTAGTAAAGCTTCCCCATCCCCATGCCTTACTACCGCTCGACCGGAACCCCTAACGGACTCATCTCTACGAAGCCCCATACTAACCCGACAACTGACCGGTACCCTCCAACCCCGACATTATCAAATGCCTCTTCGATTGACTCCTGGCCCGACACACATTAACGATGACGGCCAGATACAATATGCTGATCCAGTCTACGTCTATGTCCCTTTCACAACCACCGATCTCTTTAATTGGAAGACCCATAACTCCTCTTACACTGAAAAGCCTCAAGCCATGACGGATTTGTTTACCTCAATAGTCCAGACACACAATCCCACTTGGGCTGATTGCCAGCAATTATTAATGACATTGTTTAATAACGAGGAAAGGACAAGGATAAATCAAGCGGCAATTAAAGCGCTGGAAGAAGAGGCCCGTACACAGAATCAGGCCAACCCAGCAGCATGGGCCGCAGCCCATTATCCAAATACCGATCCAAATTGGAATGTCAATGGCGCAGACATGGTCCATTTAAAAGCTTACAGAGACGCTATTATTGCTGGCATGAAAGCCGGAGGAAAGAAGGCGATTAATATGTCTAAGACGGCTGAGGTATTACAGAAATGTGATGAATCGCCCAGTGTCTTTTATGACCGATTATTGGAGGCATACCGTTTGTATACCCCCTTTAATCCGGAGGCTCCTGAGAATTCCCAGATGGTTAACTCTGCTTTTGTCAGCCAAGCCTACGGAGATATAAAGCGCAAGCTACAGAAGTTAGAAGGGTTTGTAGGGATGTCTATAACCCAACTAATGGAGGTAGCGAATAAAGTATATATGAACAGGGAAACAGAGACAAAGAAAGAGGAAGAGCGCAAGATGCTTAGAAAGGCAGATATGCTAGCGGTAGCGATCGCAGGCGTAGATAGAAGGGAAAAGGAGGTGTATAGGGGAGCAGATAAAGGCGAGAGTAAGTGGAATAGGGAACCCCTGAGTAGGAATCAATGCGCGTACTGTAGGGAAGAAGGGCATTGGAGAAGTGAGTGTCCACAAAGGGAACAGTATGAGAGAGACAGACCTAGGGCAGGATATGGTAATTATAGAGGCAGAGCGAGAGGTAGAGGAGGTCCTGGAGGGAATAATGGTAGCAATAGAGGAAATGTTAGAGAAGATAGATAGCAGCGCAGAGATCCCGCGATAGAGAAGATAGGGACTTTGTAGGATTGTCTGACACGGAGGACTATTGATACTGACCGGGCTCCATCCCCCTTGGCCGAGCGGAGCCTATGGTCAATGTATCAATAGGGGGAAAAAGGAGTGCGTTCATGATCGATACTGGTGCTGAACATTCGGTGGTGACTGACCTAGTTGCTCCTCCATGTGGAAGAACCATCACTGTAATAGGAGCAACTGGAAGGAGTGCTGCTAAACCGGTTCTTAAAAGTCGACTCTGTACATTGGGAGGCCACGTAGTGAAACATCAATTCCTTTATATGCCTGAATGTCCAGTCCAACTGCTAGGACGTGATTTGTTGTCAAAATTACAAGCACAGATAACGTTTCTACCTAATGGAACAACTTCTTTAAAGTTCAATGGACCTTCAGGTATAATGACAATATCTGTACCAAAGGAAGAAGAGTGGCGACTTTATACAGCGTTGACTAACCAAAACCCTAAGAGTGATGAATCCTTGTTCAATATACCAGGAGTGTGGGCAGAGAACAACCAACCAGGACTTGCTCGCAATATCCCACCAATTCGAATCGAACTGAAACTTGGGGTCTATCCAGTGAGCTTAAGGCAATATCATATCCCACAAAAGGCCAAGAAGAACATACAATCATATTTGGATAAGTTCATACGGTATGGTATCCTAAAATTCTGTACTTCCCCCTGGAACACCCCATTGTTGCCTGTTCAAAAGCCCGGTACAGATGAGTATCGCCCTGTGCAGGACTTGAGAGCAGTCAATGATGCGGTCGTAAGTATACACCTAGTCGTGCCCAACCCATATAACCTGCTTACTTTAATTCCGGGCGGGGATACCTATTTCACTGTCTTAGATCTCAAAGATACCTTCTTTTGCCTTCGAATTGCTGCGGAAAGCCAGTGTATCTTCGCATTCCAATGGGAAAATGCTGTAACGGGCTCGAAACGCCAGATGACTTGGACAAGACTGCCCCAAGGGTTTAAAAATTCACCTACCCTATTTGGATCAGCTTTAAGTCAAGACTTACTGGATTTCAAGTCCATCCCAGGAGAGTGTGTACTATTGCAATATGTAGATGATTTGTTGATAGCGGCAGTTACAAGAGAAATATGTCAGCAAGCAACACATGATCTACTACACATTCTCTGGAAGGCAGGATACAAGGTGTCCAGGAAGAAAGCTCAGTTGTGTCAGCCGACTGGCAAGTATCTGGGATTCCATATCTCTGAAGGTCAAAGAATAATGGGGCCAGAGAGAAAAGAAGCTGTATGCCAAATACCAATACCCAGGAATAGAAGACAAGTGCGGGAATTCTTGGGGGCAGCAGGCTTCTGTAGGATATGGATTCCCAGTTATGCGATATTGGAAACCTC
The DNA here is from genome assembly GCF_036172605.1 of Pelobates fuscus. Lineage (NCBI taxonomy): Eukaryota > Metazoa > Chordata > Amphibia > Anura > Pelobatidae > Pelobates > Pelobates fuscus. Next base: position 157,639,731 of record NC_086318.1, on the reverse strand, counting down.
TTTACGCAGCTATAAAAGGTACAGAACACGATCCCTTCCTATGGACCCCTGAACAGCAAAAGGCATTTGAAGATGTGAAGAAGGCTTTGATGAGTGCCCCAGCATTAGGTCTACCTGATCATACACGTCCATTCTACTTATATGTACACGAGCAAAGAAGAATGGCTGTGGGAGTATTGACACAGTACTTGGGATCATGGCAATGACCTGTTGCATATATGTCAAAACAACTGGATGCAGTGGCCAGTGGTCTTCCACCTTGTCTAAGAGCCGTAGCTGCTGCCGCCCTGCTGGTAGCCGAAGCTGATAAACTCACTCTGGGTCAAGAACTCTATGTGCTAGTCCCGAACGCAGTACAAACGTTGCTAGACTATAAAGGCAATCATTGGTTTAGTAACAGCCGCATGACTAAGTATCAAGCTATGTTGTGTGAAAACCCAAGAGTGCATTTAGAGACTGTAAATACCTTAAATCCAGCTACCCTTTTGCCACAACCTACTGAGAGTCAACATGATTGCCTGGAGGTGATGGATGAAGTGTTCTCAAGTAGACCAGATCTTCGTGACTTTCCCATCCAGAACCCTGATGTCCAGTACTATACGGACGGCAGTAGTTATGTGAAAGAAGGGATTCGCTATGCAGGATATGCAGTAACAACCATAGACAAGGTGATCGAAGCACGGCCATTGTCAAAAGGAACATCGGCACAGAAGGCAGAATTAATTGCACTAACATGAGCGTTACAATTGGCTGAAGGTTTAAGAGTGAACATCTACACGGACTCCAAGTATGCGTTTATAACCACTCATGCCCACGGAGCTCTGTATAAAGAAAGAGGATTATTGAACTCAGAGGGTAAAGAAATCAAGTATGCAGCTGAAATATTGCAACTACTGGAAGCTGTATGGGAACCGAAAGAAGTTGGTATTATACATTGTCGGGCGCATCTGAAAGGAGATGGTGACGTAACCAAAGGAAATCGGATGGCAGATAATGCAGCTAAGCGTGCTGCTGAATCACGAAGACAGGAGTATGTGGAACATATAGCTGCTCTTATACCGACTCCACTGTCTCAATGGACTCCAGTTTATACAGCTCAAGAAGAAGAGTGGTTAAAGACTGAAACTGGGAAGTACCTGGAGAACAAATGGTATCCGTTAGAAGATGGAAGAATAGTTATTCCAGCATCACTAGCTGTAGAAATTGTCCAAAACTATCACAACGGGACACATTCTGGAAGAGATAGTATGGAAGAATCTCTCAGAAAACATTTCTACATACCAAGATTGTCCAACTTGACTCAAGCTATTGTACGTAGATGTGTGATATGTGCTAAGAATAATGCAAGGCAAGGACCAGTGAAACCACCAGGAGTCCAGTATATGGGGGGACTCCCTATGTCCGATCTTCAAATAGACTATACTGTAATGCCTAATTCCGGTGGACATCGCTACCTACTAGTAGTTGTGTGTACCTATTCAGGTTGGGTAGAAGCATGTCTTACTCGCACAGAGAAAGCAGGAGAAGTTGTACGATTCCTGTTGCGAGAAATAATACCCCGATATGGACTACCATGCTCTATAGGATCGGATAATGGTCCAGCCTTTGTTCACCATTGCCTACAACAACTGACTCATATGCTTGGTATTAAGTGGAAGCTTCATACAGCATATAGACCTCAGAGCTCTGGGAAAGTAGAAAGGATGAACAGAACTATTAAGAACCAATTGGCAAAGATGTGTCAAGAGACCCATCTAAAGTGGAATGTTCTTTTGCCCATAGCTCTGTTACGTATTCGTAGTACACCTACCAGAAGGATGGGTCTCTCACCTTTTGAAATCATGTATGGGCGTCCACCTCCCGTACTTGGTAACTTAAGGGGGGATTTGAGTCAGTTGGGAGAAGGAATTACCCGGCAGCAGGTTGTAGAGTTGGGTAAAACTATGGAGGAGGTACAGAAATGGGTACAAGATAGATTACCTGTGAATATTTATCCCCCTGTTCATAGCTATCATCCAGGAGATCAAGTATGGATTAAAGAGTGGAACAGTATACCGTTAGGGCCCAAGTGGAGAGGTCCTTATGTTGTTCTTTTGTCTACCCCTACAGCAATAAAGGTGGCTGAAGTGACTCCGTGGATTCATCACTCCAGAGTTAAACCAGCAGCAGTAGATTCTTGGCAAGCTACACCAGATCCAGAGAATCCCTGCAAGATCCGGTTAAAGCGCACGACTCAGTCGGAGTGACGAGGAGATATCGGGATTACAAGTGTGTTTAAAGAGATCAGCAAGTGAGTGTTTTTGACGGCCATAATAAAGCCTGACCACTTACCCACGTGTCATAGCCAGGGTGTCTCGAAGGGACCTCTGTGAAGGGAAGAGCAGAACTCCATTCCTTGCAGCCCTTACATCCTGGAAGCTGAGGTGCCATCGCATGGACGAAGACTGAGGATGAAGACGTCGAAAGAAGTGCTCTTGATAATGTGTATTTTTATGTTTTTTATTATTCAGGAAGGTAGAGGTACCGACACACCTAGATGTGAGGTTTGCATTAAGACTACTATAACAGGTAATCACATTTCCCAGACCCTTATTTGGCATTCACAATATGAGTGTAAAGGATATGTATCCAGGTGTAGATACTTAGGTATAGAGTATAGTAAAGGTGACAACAAGCCCCCTGGGACGCCTGCTGTGTTTGGTCTTCCACCTCCTCAAAGCCACCTTCCTCCTCTGACTCCTCTTCTTCAGACTCCTCTCTCTGCGTTGCCTCTCTCTGCGTTATTATAAGGTGTGTTAAGTAGTACTATTCTTATCAGTTTAATCCCTGTTACGTTCCCCTCATCAGGCCTTTTTTAGTCGAATGTATCGCCCAGTGTCAGTCCCTTCGGGATCCATCCCTCATTCATCTTAACAAAGGTGAGGTAATCTAGACTTTTTTGACCTAGGCGACTTCTCTTCTCAGTGAAAATACCTCCTGCTGCACTGAAGGTCCTTTCTGACAGGACACTTGAAGCAGGGCAGGCCAGAAGTTCTATCGCAAATTGGGATAGCTCAGGCCACAGGTCAAGCCTGCACACCCAGTAGTCAAGGGGTTCATCGCTCCTCAGAGTGTCGATATCTGCAGTTAAGGCGAGGTAGTCTGCTACCTGTCGGTCGAGTCATTCTCTGAGGGTGGACCCCGAAGGGCTGTGGCGATGCGTAGGACTTAAAAAGCTCTGCATGTCCTCCATCAACAACACGTCTGTAAAGCGTCCTGTCCTTGCTGGCGTGGTCGTGGGAGGAGGAGGATTACTTTCACCTCTTCCCCTGTTAGATTCCCGTTGTGCTGTGACACCACCCTTATACGCTGTGTAAAGCATACTTTTTAATTGATTTTGGAACTGCTGCATCCTTTCCGACTTGCGGTAATTCAGTAACATTTCAGGCACTTTCTGCTTATACCGGGGGTCTAGTAGCGTGGACACCCAGTACAGGTTGTTCTCTTTCAGCCTTTTTATACGTGGGTCCCTCAACAGGCACGACAGCATGAAAGACCCCATTTGCACAAGGTTGGATGCCGAGCTACTCATGTCCCGTTCCTCGTCCTTAGTGATCTCACTGCAGGTATGTTCTTCCCCCCAGCCACGTACAACACCACGGGTACCAGATAGGTGACAACGAGCACCCTGGGATGCCTGTTGTGGTTGGTCTTCCTCCTCCTCCTCAAAGCCACATTCCTCCTCTGACTCCTCTTCCTCACAATCCTCTTCCAGCGTTGCCGCAGGTCCAGCAAGCGATGCTAATAAGGCTGTTTCTGGTGGTGATGGTGACCACAACTCTTCCTCTTCCTCTTCACGCTCATCTACGGCCTGATCCAGCACTCTTCGCAGGGCACGCTCCAGGAAGAAAACAAATGGTATGATGTCGCTGATTGTGCCTTCGGTGCAACTGACTAGGTTTGTAACCTCCTCAAAAGGACGCATGAGCCTACAGGCATTGCGCATGAGCGTCCAGTAACATGGCAAAAAAATTCCCAGCTCCACAGAGGCTGTCCTAGCACCCCGGTCATACAAATTGTCGTTAACGGCTTTTTCTTGTTGGAGCAGGCGGTCGAACATTAGGAGTGTTGAATTGCAACGTGTCGGGCTGTCGCAAATCAAGCGCCTCACTGGCATGTTTTGCCGCTGTATATCTGAAAAGTGCGCCATGGCCGTGTAGGAATGCCTGAAATGGCCACACACCTTCCTGGCCTTCTTCAGGACATCCTGTAAGCCTGTGTACTTATGCACAAAGCGTTGTACGATCAGATTACACACATGTGCCATGCACGGCACATGTGTCAACTTGCCCAAATTCAATGCCGCCAACAAATTTCTTCCGTTGTCACAAACCACTTTGCCGATCTCCAGTTGGTGCGGAGTCAGCCACTGATCCACCTGTGCGTTCAGGGCGGACAGGAGTGCTGGTCCGGTGTGACTCTCTGCTTTCAGGCAAGTCAACCCCAAGACGGCATGACACTGCCGTATCCGGGATGTGGAATAGTACCTGGGGAGCTGGGGGGGTGCCGTTGATGTGGAGCAAGACGCAGCAGCAGAAGAGGACTCAGCTGAGGAGGTTATGGAAGAGGATGGAGTAGGAGGAGTAGAGGAGGTGGCAGCAGGCCTGCCTGCAAGTCGTGGCAGTGTCACCAACTCCTCTGCAGAGCCACGCATTCCATGCTTGGCAGCCGTCAGCAGGTTTACCCAATGCGCAGTGTAGGTGATATACCTGCCCTGACCATGCTTTGGAGACCAGGTATCAGTGGTCAGATGATGCCCCAACACTGTGTGCCAGACATGCCATTACTTCCTTTTGCACAATAGAGTACAAGTTGGGGATTGCCTTTTGTGCAAAGAAATTTCGGCCGGGTACCTTCCACTGCGGTGTCCCAATAGCTACAAATTTTCGGAACGCCTCAGACTCCACCAGCTTGTATGGTAAAAGCTGGCGGGCTAAGAGTTCAGACAAGCCAGCTGTCAGGTGCCGGGCAAGGGGGTGACTTTGTGACATTGGCTTCTTACGCTCAAACATGTCCTTGACAGACACCAGACTGTGGGCAGATGAGCAGGAACTGCTCAAGGCGAGAGACGGAGTGGCGGATGGTTGAGAGGGGGCAAGGAGGACAGCAGTGGTTGATGTGGCTGAAGATGCTGGACCAGGAGGAGGATGGTGGCTTTGAGTTTGTGTGCTGCTTGTACTCATGTGTTGATCCCATAGGTGTTTGTGATGTGCGATCATGTGCCTTCGCAAAGCAGTTGTACCTAGGTGGGTGTTGGACTTCCCACGACTCAGTTTCTTTTGGCACAGGTTGCAAATGGCATCGCTGTTGTCAGAGGCAGACACACAAAAAAAATGCCACACTGCTGAGCTCTGCAATGACGGCATTCTGGTGGTGGCAACAGCATGCGTTGATTGGCGTGCTGTCTGGCTGACCCCGGGTGCCGATGCATGCTGTCTGACTGTGCCACTAGCTCCTTGCGACGACCTCCCCCTGCTTCCAACTCGTCTCCTCCTCCTCTCTGTCTCCCCATCTGAACTTTCCCCCTGTTCTTCTTCTCTTCTAGCGGGCACCCACGTGACATCCACGGACGCATCGTCATCATCAACCGCTTCACTTGTATCTGACAACTCAGCAAAGGAAGCAGCAGCGGGTACAACATCATCATCATCACACCGTACGTCCATGTGTGTAATGCTGCCTGACTTAGACATATCCCTGTTATCTACATCCTCTGGCAATAATGGTTGCGCATCACTCCACTAACAGATCAAGTGAAGCGGCTGTGGTGCTAGTGTTGGTGGTTGCGGCAGGCGGGCAAGTGGTAACTTGAGAGGTGCCCGAAGCTAAGCTGGAGGAGGATGGTGCGTCAAGGTTCCGAGCGGAAGCTGTAGAAGATTGGGTGTCCTGTGTTAGCCAGTCAACTATGTCCTCAGAACTTTTCGAGTTCAGGGTACGTGGCCTCTGAACACTGGGCATTATTTTAGGGCCAAAAGGAATCACAGCACCACGACCACGACGGCCCCTGCGGGGTGGCCTGCCTCTGCTGGTCATTTTTTTTCCGATTAGTGGTACTATGCATGCAAGCTACTGTGACAACAGATATGATTGGCACTGTGCACTGGTAGAAGCAGAGTAGACGCTGTAGGCCTGACACACGCTTGTAGACAACTAACTGCTATTCAATCTATTACAGTCAAAATTGTATTTTTTTTTAAATGTACACTACTGTTACACCAGATATGAGTTGCACTGGTGTGACACTGTGCCCTGGCAGGCCCTGAAACGCACACGCGTGAAGGAAACTGACTGCTATTATTTCACAGTCAAAAAAGTTTCTTTTTTTTTTTTTAAATACTTCAGATTTATCGCTTTCATACTATTATTTTCAGTTGCACAGCGGAATTTTTTGTGATCTCTGATTAACATCTAGCAATCATATGCTTGCATTATTAGTTACCCTGACATGTTTTCCACTCTCTCCCATTTTCATGTTAGCCTATGTCCTCCCATCAGCACAGACGTGTGCTGATATATATATATATATATATACATATATAATGTAGGACAGTTTTGTATTTCATTGCTGCAATATATTTATCCACTTGACACACGTACCATATTACCCTGATATATTTTGTTACTTATATCTAGGTCTGTGTTTCATTGACAGATGTATCAATTATCTACTTGACACACCTATTACATTACCCTGATACACTTTGTCATTTGTTCTTTTTCTACTGTACTTTGTTTTGTACTTTTAGACTTTCTTATATTTTGTTATAGTATTCAGTATCCAATAAATTATTTTTTTGTTTTTTTGACCTTTGGTCTTTTTAACCCGTGCTCCAGCTTTCACAAACATATAACTCTGGTTATTATGTAGCACAGGCAACCACCGCCTTCTCCCAATATATATCTTCCCAATATATATCTTCAATATATATCTTCTCGGTACTCGGTACTATCTTCTCAGTAATTTTTTTTAATTTTTTGCGTCTTTTCCACTAGTGGTTATCCCCCTGCTACACAGAGTATCGAAATTGGCTGTTTCCAGTTGTTTTTCAAAAGAATAAAAAATGTTTAATACTAAATTGTATGTTTGAGTAATGTGCCTATTAATCACTTCCTTGCTGTTTGTTTAAACTATTTTCTTAAACGCAGAAAGACATTTAAAACTCCCACAATATGTAGAAATTCATTCACCTGTTTAACATCCCCTTGAGGACTTGCTTCCAGTCTGGGGGGACTGCCTGACAGCCCAGACAGTCCCCCTTGGTAAATTAGGCCCCCGCGGGCCATGTGATCGCTCTAACTGGCAATAGGTGTCCAAGTATCTGTCAGACAGTCTTCCTGCTGCTGGAAAATGAAAAAATATAAATAAAAATATGTTAGTAAATAAAATAAAAAATAATATATGTATATAGGAGATATATTTACATTTGTGTTCAGGGCACAGAAAGCCATAATGACAGTATATAACTTATATAACTTATAACATGATAACATAGAAAATATGAACAGTTGGTTGTGGTGTGCCGAAATAAAGAGGGACTACCATGAGTATTATTGTTATTAAAGGGAGCGGTGGGAGGGATAAATTGCCAGACCAGCAATGAGGAGGGGTCTGGTGGTCCTTAAGTAGGGAAATCATGCCTGCCCCCTACAACTACAGGCCCAGCCTTACATTTGTGTTCAGGGCATAGCAAGCCGCAGTATATAATTTATACCTTATGATAACATAGAAAATACGAACAGTCGTTTGGGGTGTGCCAAAACTGACTGTGGTAGGCCTGTAATAAAGAGGGCAAGAAAAGTATACCATGCACGATTTATTCAGCCTACAATAGAGCATGCATTTACTGGTAGTGAGAGCATTACCATGTAAGGTAAACAAAAGTTTGTTAGGAGACCCTGGAACAACGGTTAGGAAGTTATCTAGGACTGGTACCGGGCACCATTTGTTGCTGGTAGGGTAATAAGGGATCTTTACCAGTTGATCCCTCGGTGTGGTTTTAGTGTGTTTTAGGGATAATATGTAGTAGTCTCTAAATAATACGAAATATACATATGTCCATATACATAATTACATAAATTTCATAAATATACACGTAGACTTCAAATATATAAATATGTATATATATTTAAATTCTACGTGCATATTTTTGTGATATTTTTACATAATTAAGTATTTTTATTGATTGCAATTTGGGGGACATGTCTGACAACCCAGTCCAGAGCATTTAGTTTGCTAGCACAATATTTAACCCTGTAACTTTCCATGACACCCTAAAATCTGTACATGGGAGGTACTGTTTTACTCGGGAGACTTCACTGAACACAAATATTAGTAAAACAAATCACAGCAATGATATTGTCAGTGAAAGTGATTTTTTTTTTGCATTTTTCACACACAAATGGCACTTTCACTGATGATATCATTGTTATCCACAAAAATAGAAAAAATTATGGCAGCGCTAACAATTGCAAATGTGCGCACCAAGTGCTACAAAAAGATTTATTTTCAAGGAAATGAGGTACAAACGTTTCGGGTTATCCCCTTTATCAATGCATGTCCTTACAAAAACAGAGTGCACTCACCATTAAATACATGAGCCACATAGACAGGACAGACCATAATTCCCAACACCTCCCTTGCATAATTGAGTAAAGCAGCCCCTCCCGACAACCCTCCGCCATCTTGGATACTGGATGACGCTCTGTCCGGTTGGTAGGAGATAAACAAAAACAAAACTAGTATCAAACAGACTGAGTAAGCTAGGTACAGAGGCCTCTAAGGGCCAAAAAACATATACCACAACGCTGAAATCACTTAATGGCAGAAATAACTCTGTATTCAAGAATACTGCTGTAAGCAGAGAGCTAATAAATCATCTAAGTAAAGCACATAAAATACATTAAATAATACAATGAAAAATGATTTACAAAATAAATAAACATAAATATAAAGTACCACAAATGGTCTAAACTGCAGTGCTGCTAGCAGAGGTAATTAATTATAAGGGGATTTACGCAACCAAACACATCATAGAAGAACACCCAGATGAGAGCTTCTATTCCACAAGCCTAACAACAACATCAAACCAAGTGTTAGAGAGTAAATATAAATACAAAATATATGCAAAAATCTATAAGGTCCCTCAAACCTCTGCCCCCATATTAAATACCCTGGGTTGTGATTCAGAGATTTATGACAGATAACAGTGTTACAATGTCACTATTAATACATTTTAAAAATATATATTTTGAAACAGCAATGTCCTACTTGTACTTATAGCACTAAAATTTGCAAACAAAAATAGCAAAAACCATGTAAACACTGGATGTTTTTTTTAAATTCTTTATTTTGGTTGTGCACAGGATGAACAAACAGCCGGCTTGTGCCACAACAGCGACATCCAGTAGGATAGGTGAAGAGTGGTATTACATAGTGTGGCTTTTGATGTACAGGCACATTTTTTCTAGTATTGATATGTCTTCATAGGTGAAATACATGAGTTACGTTAAGCATCTTTCATAGGTGAAATACACGAGTTACGCTAAGCATTTTTCCCAGGTGAAATACACGAGTTACGCTAAGCATTATACATAGCTGGAATACACGAGTTACGCTAAGCATTTTTCATAGGTGAAATACACGAGATGCGCTAAGCATTATACATAGGTGGAATACACGAGTTACGCTAAGCATTATACATAGGTGGAATACACGAGTTACGCTAAGCATTATACATAGGTGGAATACACGAGTTACGCTAAATATTTTTCATAGGTGAAATACACGAGATGCGCTAAGCATTATTCATAGGTGAGATACACGAGTTACGCTAAGCATGCTTCATATGTGAAATACACGAGTTATGCTAAGCATTATACATAGGTGAAATACACGAGTTACGCTAAGCATTATACATAGGTGAAATACACGAGTTACGCTAAGCATTTGACATAGGTGAAATACACAAGTTATGCCAAGCATGTTTACTATTAAATAGCCTAGTTAGGACGATTATTCAGATAAAGTAACGTAAGGTATTATAAAACAAACTAAATGCAGTGTCATATAGAGATACTGCTAGGCTAATGCGGAGAGTGCTGCTTCTTCTAGGTACTGCTTACCCTATGCCTATCCATTCTGCCCCATATAACAGGATTGTAACTTCGACCCCCCCACCCTGAGTCCCATGGCAGTCCATAGAGCCCATATCCCATGGCACAGCTCTAAGGGCATGTTTGACTTGTTGTCGTGGATGAGTGTGGAGCTTCGCACGTTCCCGCGTATGTGCCTTTCGAGGTGCTCGTGGAGGTAAGTCCTTTCGTGGGTGTGAGTCGTGGGTATGAGGGCGACCCCCCTGAGCTATAGTGCTAATAGCTCCCGGACTCCTGCCGGGTCCGGTCCTTGAGAGCGGTGTTGCTGCGGAGGTTCCTGCTTTTGGCTCTCTCCCTGCCGTGTTGCGCCCGGGTCTCGACTGTGTGGTCGTGGCGTGGCTGTGTCTCGCTGTGGGTCTGGGGTGGGCTTTGTCACTTGGAAAGTTGCCCTTGAGTGCAGGGGCGTATTAGCCGCGAGGCAAACAAGGCATTTGCCTTGGGCGGCATTTTCCAGGGGGCGGCAAAAAAGCCGCCCCCAAACGCCCAGGGCAAATGCCTTGTTAGCCTTGCGGCTAACTGACATGCCGTCTGGGCGGGCGGTCGGTCTGCTGGGCAGTGCTGGCGGGCGGGCGGCCGACGAGGGAGCTCTTCCTCTGAGCTGTCTACTCAGCTCCCTCGCGCGCCGCACAGTGAGGCTGGGAGCCGGAATATGACGTCATATTCCGGCTCCCAGCCTCACTGTGCGGCGCGCGAGGGAGCTGAGCAGACAGCTCAGAGGAAGAGCTCCCTCGCCGGCCACCCGCCAGCGCCGCCCAGCAGCCACTGGACCACCAGGGAGAAATAGGACCCCCCCAGCATTCCCAAAGGTAAGGAGGCTGGGGGGGTAAATTAAAAAAATAAATGTGTTAAATATGTGAGTGAGTGAGTGAGTATGTGTGTATGTCTGTTAGTGTGTGTGTGTGTGTGTGTTAGTGTCTGTCTGTCAGTGTGTGTCTGTCTGTTAGAGTGCGTGTGTGTCTGTTAGAGTGCGTGTGTGTCTGTCTGTTAGAGTGCGTGTGTCTGTTAGAGTGCGTGTGTCTGTTAGAGTGCGTGTGTCTGTTAGTGTGCGTGTGTCTGTTAGTGTGTGTGTGTCTGTTAGTGTGTGTGTGTCTGTTAGTGTGTGTGTGTGTCTGTTAGTGTGTGTGTGTGTCTGTTAGTGTGTGTGTGTTTGTTAGTGTGTGTGTGTCTGTTAGTGTGTGTGTGTCTGTTAGTGTGTGTGTGTGTGTGTGTGTGTCTGTTAGTGTGTGTGTGTGTGTGTCTGTTAGTGTGTGTGTCTGTTAGTGTGTGTGTGTCTGTTAGTGTGTGCATGTGAATGTCTGTTAGTGTGTGCGTGTGAATGTCTGTTAGTGTGTGTGTGTGTGTGTATGTATGTCTGTTAGTGTGTGTGTATGTCTGTTAGTGTGTGTGTATGTATGTCTGTTAGTGTGTGTCTGTTAGTGCATGTGTGTCTGTCTGTTAGTGCATGTGTGTCTGTCTGTTAGTGCGTGTGTGTGTGTGTGAGAGTGAATGTCTGTTAGTGTGTCTGTGTATGTCTGTTAGTGTGTGTGTGTGAATGTCTGTTAGTGTGTGTGTGTGTGTGTATGTCTGTTAGTGTGTGTGTGTGTGTGTATGTCTGTTAGTGTGTGTGTGTGTGTGTATGTCTGTTAGTGTGTGTGTGTATGTCTGTTAGTGTGTGTGTATGTCTGTTAGTGTGTGTGTATGTCTGTTAGTGTGTGTGTATGTCTGTTAGTGTGTGTGTATGTCTGTTAGTGTGTGTCTGTTAGTGCGTGTGAGTGTGTGTCTGTTAGAGAGTGTGTGTTTCTGTTAGCTAGTGTATGCGTATCTGTAAGTGAATGTGTGTGTATTTAGAAGGCGGGGCGGGGGAAGGATGGGGGTGGTGCGGTCGGGGGGAAGGGTTGGACGGGGGTGGCGCGGGCGGGAGGGGGGCGCCTGAGTTTTGCAGCACAAAACCAGGATACACCACTGCTTGAGTGTCGTCGGGATCGGGCCACAGTAAGCCGGGGGCTTCTCTGGGCTAGAGGACGCCGGGCTGGCTTCCGCGTTGAGCAGGCCTTGCGCCTGGATGGAGGTACCTTAGCCTCCGTTGTCGTTAGGCTTTCGCGTTTTTTGAGGTTAGTCGGTGTGCCTGGGGTTTCATGCGGAGCCAGAATGCCTGCCAGAACTTTTCAAAGGCAGTCTCGAAGGGCTCATTTTCTCGATTGCCCCTTAGACCATCATCTTTGGTGACCATGCGGTTCCAGGGTCTTTACTCCATCTTGTTGACCCTGCTGAGGTGAGGTGGCACTCAGAGGGGACCAGGATATCCCCCGCCAATCCAAGGGAGGGGGGGGGGGGGAACAGGGCTGTGCAGACTTTTTTGGCCGCCTGGAGTCCGGGGTCGGGAGATCGTCCGTCTCCCCCAGCACCCTGACCGTCGAACGTAGTAGGCCGCAAGCTGAGGCTCCGTGTGCTTCCATCGGGTCACCCAAATTCAAGCTTGGGGAGTAGTTGAGTGTAGTGAGGGTGCTCCCTTGGTTGCCTAGGGCCGAGTTTCTCAGGTTTTGCCGCAGTTTTTAGCTGTTTTAACGTAGTTTACCAGGAGCTAGTAGCAAACCACTGGGTGTTTTTAAACTAAGGACAACATTTTTAATCTATTTAGCAGTTTTTTTCATTAGCTTTTGTAGATGAGTAAAACAATTTTCAAGTAAAAGTAAAAAAAAGGTTTGTTTTTTTCCACTATTACCCCATATTTTATTTGTTTTGTTTTTTTTAACCCCTTTTTTTTTTTTTAACACAAACACCGCAGAAATGTAAAAAGATCCTTGGTCCTTTACGGTAAGAAAGTTGAAAAACGGTCTGGTCACTAAGGAGTTAAAAGTAAATTATATGTTATGATACAAATAATGGTATGTAAAGAAAGCCTTTCTTGTCCTGAAAAAAAACAATATATAATTTGTATGGAAACAGTAAATAAAAGAGACAGGAAAACTACAGCTAAACACAAACACCACAAAAGTGTTAAAACAGCTCTGGTCCTTAACGCACAACATGGTCAACACAGTCTGGTCCTTAAAGGGTTAAAACTGCACTACAAGGGAAAGAGCACAATCATTAAATAACATAACATAGTATGTCTGTAAAAAAGAAATGTAATACTCTAATAGGCACAATATGACAATGTACTCACAATTACTAGCCATAAATAACTGACTTTATATTATGCTATGTAATCAAGGCACTTAAGCATTCAGGTAGACACCAACAGGGTTATTCACCAACGTAAGAATTCAAGATAAAGGATAGATTAGGCGCGCTCTATATAACCAAAAGAAGTAGTAGGGCAGCAGTAAACCAGCAGGGTTTCCCAATACCTGCTTGTAGTGTAATATGTAGAATAAGAAAGGTGGTAGACCGCGCCAAAAAGTGCTTAAAAGTGCAAAATAAATATGATATACATACATATAAATCTTGTTCAATGGTAAAAGACCTCAAAGGAAACCAAAAACAGTGAAATAATAGTGCAGTATGCTCTAGTTAATAAATCAAAATATATATAAAAATTCCAGATAAAAGGCAAACTCACACTTTACAGAGCTGCTAAGAGCTCTGCTGTATCACGCCTGGACGGTATAATCCCCGTCTTGGGATGTATAACTGTTGGTAGTATGGGATGTCCAGACTCAGCAACCATATATAGGAGGAAAGACAAAATACAAGAACCAATGGTACAATAAAAAAAGCCACAATTGGAGTAATAAAATGAAAATGTCCTACTTACAATATCCAGAGCAATGACTTGCTCTGGTATTAGCAGCTTGTGGTGGTATAATCCCCACCAAAGGATATATGGGTATAACAGGAATCCAGCAGCACCAGCAAAGATATGGAAACCAGAAGATGATGGATAAAAAACGAAACTTTATTGCTAAAAAACAATATAAAATGAAATAAAACTTCCAGTCCTTCACTTAACGCGTTTGCCTGGATTTGGGCTTTATCAAAAGTGTAAAAAGAAAGAATTGTAAGAATTCAAGGTGAATTTCAAATGTAAGGTCAAAATATCCAAACTGAAAACATTCTCTAAGTCGGCTATGCTTTCATTTCAGCTAAATTTGCCTTTAATTTGACATTCACTTTGAATTCTCATTTTAGTGAAAAAATCTGCAATTCTTTATTTTCAGTTACTCCAAAGAAAGCAAGTTACAGCAAATGAAGATACAATGCATCACATGTATTCAAGGAAAACAATATCAACAATAACAACATGTTCCTGATATATCTGATCAAAAATACATTTGGAAAAATCATTCAGAACATAAAAGCTCATAAAAAGGAAATAAAGGTTGAAATGTCCAAGGCACATGTGCAAAGCCGCCACTGGGTGGCACTCTTAAGCCAGCATGATTCACAACATCAAACCGAAAACACTTCATTATCTGAAAAGTGATCATTTTGTTTCTTGCCATGTAATGAATTACAAAACCCGCACCCTATTAAAAAGTAACTGATCACCAAAACAATGGTTAAATGAAAATAGTACAAGACCTTTAGAAAGATAAAATGATTGAACATATAACTGTACCGTACAGAGAAATACATAAACCAATTTTGTGAATAGCAGTATAAAGGCTTTATGAGAGATCCCACAAGCATATACTTTTTATGTTATATTCTAGGCATGTGCATGGGGAAAAAATTTGGTTAGGTTCGGGACTTCGGCAATTCGGAACATCGGCACTTCGGTTCGGCACTTCCAAAATTCGGGACTTCGGCAATTTGGAACCCCTAACCCTAACCACCACAACCACATACACATTTAGGGTTAGGGGTAGTGTTAGATTCCTGTCATCATTCATGTCATTCTCCCTCCCTCTCTTGTTTTGCCACATTTCAGAAATCCGAAACACTTCGGCAATTCCGAAATTCTGCACTTCGGTTTAGTTCTTCAGAAATTCACCACTTTGGCACTGAAGCATCTGAATGTCCAAATTGCCATAATTCGTCTGAATTTACAATTGGAACAAAACGAATTGCACATGTCTATTAATTTCCATGGTAACCCTATCTGAAGCTATAAAAGATTCAAAACGTAATGTATGACTTGTGTGACTTTCGGCAAAAATGCATTTAAAATTGTTTCAAAAGTAAGTCCTCGTCCAGTCTTTGAAAAAAAAAAAAAATATGATCCTAAAGTGTCTACAGATGAACAAGTGTCTGTGAGTAGATCTTTACATACAACTCTCCTTTAGTAAAGTATAATTAACATACAGTAAAGTTTTAGTGTTTAATGGATAGTATAAGCACCATAACTTCTACAGCTCTGTATCTTTGTGTAGTGATAATGCTGAGAATCAATAAGCTCCATCTTGTAACTTGATAATGAAGAATGTACACTTCAGCATTTTTCACAACTCATTATTTCTTTATTGGATAACAGTAGTGGGCTGACAGCTCTGGGTGAAGGTTATCAGAATAGAATTGATATTAACGTGGCTCTTTCACCTTCCGGGGCATACTTTGCAGAGTCCTCCGATGGTGACATTGCCATATGGTGTGGTGGCCAGGTGTGCAGAGGAGATGAGTTATACAAAACTTGATGGCTGTAGCTCTGCCTTTTGTCAAGTTTTGTGAACTTGAAGATTTTCCTACTTTGTCTTATGATATATTTTGACAACACAGTCTTTCTGCGTATTTCATAAATATTAAATTTTTACGAAATGTACAGTTTTTTGAGGGGGTGAGAGAGCATCTTTAATAAAGCAAATGTGTAAATTCGGGAACATGATTGAAATAAAAAGCAAACAAACAAGAAACAGGCATTGTGGCCTTATGCAGGTGTGCAAGTACTGGAAATGAAGCCAGTGCAACTTACCAAGGGTCAGTGGGTCACAGGGCCCATCGGTGGCCGTTGCTTCCACCTGTTTGTATGAGGTCCTTCCTGGTCACGTTGAAAGCAAAATAGAGGTAGGTACAGGGAGGCTCAGTGGCGGCAGGGTGGGGAAGACAGCGCTCACAGCCAGAGAAGAGCTGGACTGTAAGTGAGGATGAGTCAAGTGTATATGTGTGTTGTTTTGTGCATATGGGTCAGTGTTTGTTGATGTGTATGTGTGTCAATATGTGTATGTATGCGTGTGTATGTATGCGTGTGTATGTAAATGTGCATCTGTGTGTTACTATATCTGTTCGTGTGTCAATCTCTGTGTGTCTGTTAGAGTATATCTGTGTGTGTGTCTGTGTGCATCCTTGTGTGACAGTGTATGTTTTTCTATCTTTATGTGTGTAACATCTTCATCCTCACCTTGCGATATCTACGCTCAGCGGCCATGCATCAGTGTACCTGACTTTGGCTTTGTTTGACTTCCCTGTATTCTGGTATCCCTGACCTTTGGCTTTCTCTCATTGTTGTGTCTCATTCTGTGTGCCCGACCTCGGCAAGTATTCTGACTATTCTCTGGTACGTTAAGTCTGGCCATTCTAAGGCCCGGTAAGACGTTATCTGTTAGTCCTAGGTATGATACAGTACTACGTGCTGGATCAACTTGTAAGCCTGACAGTGTGGCAATGTGTGTGTCTATGTAAACATGCACCTGCATACAAAACAATATCACACACAAACCCACCCCTGCATTCAAACACTGACCATACACACAAAAAACACATGCCTGTATTTAAACAGCAACACTGTACACAAAAACAGCATTGCATACAAGCACCAATGCTACACACTCTTGCATTTAAATACAAACACTACGAAAAAACATTCAAATGTCAATACTACACATAAATCCACTGGCTATATACATAAACATTCACACACTCCATACAAAAAAAAACATTCACATTCAACCTTGCAAAGCTGGGCAAATGGTAGATCTACAGCTGACAAAGCATTGTTAGAGCTGTAAGACAGTTAAAATCAAACTTTTGGCCCACCTTGCTCTTTAGCGGGGCCCAAAATATATATTTTTTTCACTAAGGCCCTCTACATAAATTCCGCTACTGGTCCTATATTCTTGACAGCATAACCAATGTAATGAGCTGTGGTGGTGCTTATATTGTTTAGTTTACCCTTTTAAACATTATAGTACCTCCCAGTAGAAGCCACACTTAAACTGTGACCTTATGCTGCCAAACCTTGTCCCAGAGATTTTTTTTACATGCTGGTCAATTGCTCTGTGTGTCAACAATCTTGCTGTCCTGATCTACCCAAGTAGTGTTTCAGCTTTGTGTCATGACATGACTTAGCTTTGTGAGCCCTGATTGTTTATTAATTAATGTGATTTAGTTATCCTTAAAGGGACACAATATTTAGGAATTATTGCCCAGTTTGTAATGCATTAGATGAAGCATTAAAGGGATACTGTAGGCACCCAGACCACTTCAGCTAATTTAAGTAGTCTGGGTGCTGTGACCCGTTTGCACTTAGTGCTGCAATGTTAAACATTGCAGTTCCAGAGAACTGCAAGGTTTACATTGCAGCTCTAAGTTTGCACTCTGTGGCTGTCTACCAGACAGCCACTAGAGGGCTTCCGGAATCCAAACTGACTTTTGGCCTGTTATCTGATGCTGGACGTCCTCACGGACATCCAGCGTCAGATTTTCCCCATAGGAAAGCATTAATAAATGTTTTATTACGAGGAGGTCTAATGCGCGCGCAAGGCCATGGCGGAGTGTGACCGGAGCCTTACCCAGCGCCGAGGGACATCGGTGCTGGATACAGGTAAGTAGCTGAAGGGGTTTTAACGTCGCAGGGAAGGTTGGTGCAAGGGAAGAGGGACCTATTAACCCTATAGTGCCTTTGTTTTCCTGGCACTATAGGATCCCTTTAAGATATTGTGGACCTAGGGAGAGACAGAAATACAGCCTTTAGTTCAATATATATGTATATGTATATGTGTGTATATATATATATATATATATATATATATATATATATATATATATATATATATATATATATATATATAAAGAAAAAGGTAGATAGCACTCCACGGACTCAATTTGTAAAAATAAAAATTAACTTTTAATGCTCCAAGTTAAAAAAATCGACGTTTCAGTCTGACCAATCAGACTTTCATCAGGACAACTGATTGGTCAGACTGAAACGTCGATATTTTTAACTTGGAGCATTAAAAGTTAATTTGTATTTTTACAAATTGAGTCTGTGGAGTGCTATCTACCTCTTTCTTTATACTCTTGCGACCCGTTTTTTCTCTCCATAAGTTTAAAGGGTAATCCAGACGTGGACCCCTTGCTCACGGTGCCTAGAGAGATATCAGCTATGCCTCACTGATGATGCCTAACAAGGCTGAAACGATCGTCTGGGGTTGCTGTGTCTCTCGTGCAGAGAGAACTTGCTGGCATTTCGGATCTGGACTGCCCGTATGGGTGGGACCAGTCTGATATGCTTCAGATATGTTCTCTCTGTAATGGCACAAGATGAGCTAAAACCAGGGATAACACACACGGAGGACCATACAATATGGGGGATCTTTAATACAATATAATTTAACTTATTATAATCCACATTACTTTATTTTAATTTATTTTAATTTATTTTGTATTAGTTGTTTTGTACTAAGCTAACATACTTCTACCCCTTATACATTGACCCTCTTAACCCATAACACACTACATTGCATCACACCACACTCTCATACTTATCGACAAATGTTGAAGAAGATTAACGTTCTTAAGCATGCAACCTCAATGTACCTATGAAAATTAGTATATCCACCTTGATCTCGTTCCTGACGAGTTCAATTGGATACAAACGGTATCAACACAAAACAGCTTTGCAATTTCTGTAAAGGACCACTGTTACAATTGAAAAATGATAGCCGATGTAAACTGAACCTGACTATAATCCCTATTTGGATATATACTGTACTTACATTATGTACCTATACTATGTTATTGATACGGGCCTGCGAGCCTAAGCATTATCTTGTTCACACCTTAATAAAAACTGATTATAGAAAAAAAAAATAATAGAACGTATCTGATGTATCAAATGAAATAATAACATATCGATAACAGCAGAAGTATACAATTTATTTCCAATTTTAACAAAATTGAATGAGGCCATGAAACCGGAGAAACTGACGGAAGCAAAGCACAGAGAGATGGACACAGGTTTCTTCAGGAAGGAAGAGATTCTTTATTGGATCACCGATCGGGACTCAGAGGGACTAATGTCACCAAAATACAGCAAGTTCTGAGCCCCGGACAATAGTGCAGGCTCCTTATATAGGCACATAACTCCTCCCATATTAAGCTCCACCCGCACATTCTCTTGACCAATCAATACAAATAAGAATTAACTTCCTGCTTGACCGCATGGCCTGTCCAGCACAATGGAGGAGGGGAATACTACATCCTGTATTCTTGCACATGCTCCGTACACTACTGATTGTATCTTGCCTCGTGCAACCAACTGATCGATACGTCAGCATATGCACGTACACATGCCACGTGGTAATCTCGGCCTACTAAATTTATTTTTACCGAGATTCCACCACATTCCCCCCTTTGATGCCTCTTGATATTTCACAATTACTTGAGGCATCACTTAACCTTAGTTTGCATACACCGCCAGTTACCTTGAACCAGACCAGACTTATCTTATGATGTGAATCTTCAACACTCATCTTCCTGCATTGGTTCTCCCTGATCTAGCGCCTTATATTTATAAATTGCCATTATCTGTGCAGCAGCCTTCCTCTCTGCTTTTTTTTCTATCAGGCTTTGCACAGACCTAACTACTAAGGGTATAAGACACGGCAGGAGTAGACACAACATTAAAATCAGTAGGACTCCACCTACCACTGCCTTAAGCCCTCCAAACCACTCATACCAGCTACCAAACCAACTGCTTGGATTATACCCTTTCCATACCTGAGTAGGCACATGCGCTAGTTTAACCATATGGCTAGTAAGCTCAGCTATTGCTTGCCCTTCGTCATCTATTTGAAGACAGCAATTGCTCAGGTTAAACTTCCCACATACACCTCCCTCTACTGCCAAAAGGTAATCCAAGGCTAATCTATTTTGGTATACTGCTGTCCTCATCCTGGTATTATGCTTCGCTAGAAGATTGAGCGCTTGTGATGTCTCGTTAGTAATAATCTCAACCACCGCCTGTAATCTTATAATACGGTTGAGCATATAAATTGGGGTTCTATAACCAAAGGTACCGTCCTCTGCCCACGTGGCTGGCCCATAATAATCTATAATACGCTGGGGAGGCCATTCATTATCTTCCCAGGCGCCTATCTCTATGGGTCCCCTTTTCTTCCTATGATTCACATCATACACTTTAACACCTAAAGTCTCACCTGTTTCAATAGGTAACAAGAAGAAGGATGGTTTGAGCATACCCAACACACATGCCCCTTCCCAGTCCTGTGGCAACTCCGAATAGGCTTTCTTACCACAGATCCAGTACAAATTTGCTGGGGCTCTCCAGTTAGATGTGATAGATAGGTCAAACCACACATCCTTTAAATTGGCGTATCTAGCAAACGGGTTAGATGGTTCTGAGACATTTGAAGCCGACCACCAAGTTGTATTCTTTGTATCATCATCATAAGCTTTTTGCTCTAGACAAGTTAATTCTCCTACAGAAGTATTATACATCATTCCTTTCCTTGCTATGCAAACATAACCTATGATAATCTCCACTCAGATTTACCTCTAACACTCATATAATAATCGGCTTGTTTAAATATTAATTGGTCATCTGCCTCAGAACCGGACATTACCTCCTTTGCTTCCCAAGGCCATTGGTCTCCCATGTTAGTACCTCCACACACATAGCAGTTGGTAACATTAAGACTACTGGCAATACTTTCGGCTAAATCGATGAACAGGTTTTTGGCATTATGGGGGATTTTATTATCTATACTCATCTCTTCATGAAAGGAATGGTATACTTGATGAGTCTGGGAGGATACCGTATCAGTCTCTATCCCTATAAACAATACTGTCCCAGGATCTAAACCCGTCCCATATATTTGAAACCCAAATAAATTACCATATTTGTCTAAGAACTTGTCGGGGTTATTTATAAGTATATGGACTGGATTGCATTCCATAGACTTACAATATGGGCTGGTAGGCAACTTAGTCACAATCATGTCCTTGTCTACTGTCTGTCCCCAAGTTGCCCACCCCACACAAGACCAATATGGGCAAAAGTTATAATCTCTATTTGGGCATCTAGGACTCACATATTTATTTTTACTACTGGGACAAATATATTTATCGTTAGACCCATACGTCCTCTCCCATCTAAGATCCCCACATACATTCCACGGCTTTCTACCACTTGATATCGCCTTACACGCATCAAATAGCAGAACACCCGAAGAATGTACGGATTCTAACACCGTCTTATTAATTAGGGTCCCCTGAGGATCTCCATTCCTGAGAGTCAACCAAATTGTACGAGGTTGATACTCCGGACTGAAGCACTTAGGTTCTCCTACTCCTAAATGGCATACACTATATTCTATATTTAGGTATCTACATCTTGATACATCTCCTTTACACTCGTATTGTGAATGCCAAATTAGGGTTTGGGAAATATGGTTACCTGTTCTTGTAGTCTTAATGCATACCTCACAGCTAGGAGTGTCGGTACCTCTACCTTCCTGAATATAAAAATACACATAAATAAACATTATTAAGAACACATCTTTCGTCGTCATCCTCAGTCTTCGTCCGTGCGAAGGCACCTCAGCTTCCAGGATGTAAGGGCTGCAGGGAATGGAGTTCTGCTCGTCTTCACAGGAGTCCCTTCGAGACTTTTCCTGGCTTATATACTATACGTCGGTGAGCGGACAGGCTTTATTATGGCCCTCTCACTCACATACCAAATCTCTGAAACAATAAAATTTTGTAATCCACAAAGTTCCTCGTCACTCCGACTGAGTCGTGCGTTTTAACCGGATCTTGCAGGGATTCTCTGGATCTGCTGTAACTTGCCAAGAATCGACTGCTGCTGGTTTAACTCTGGAGTGATGTATCCACGGAGTCACTTCGGCTACTTTTATCGCTGTAGGGGTAGACAAAAGAACAACATAAGGACCTCTCCACTTGGGCCCTAACGGTACATTATTCCACTCTTTAATCCACACTTGGTCTCCTGGGTGGTAACTATGAACTGGGGGATAAATATTCACAGGTAATCTATCTTGTACCCATTTCTGTACCTCCTCCATAGTCTTACCCAACTCTACAACCTGCTGCCGGGTAATTCCTTTTCCCAACTGACTCAAATCCCCCCTTAAGTTACCAAGTACGGGAGGTGGTCGCCCATACATGATTTCAAAAGGAGAGAGGCCCATCCTTCTGGTAGGTGTACTGCGGATTCGCAATAGAGCTATGGGCAAGAGAACGTTCCACTTAAGTTGGGTTTCCTGACACATTTTAGCCAACTGATTCTTAATAGTTCTATTCATTCTCTCTACCTTACCAGAACTCTGGGGTCTATATGCCGTATGAAGCCTCCACTTTATACCAAGCATATGAGTCAGTTGTTGTAGGCACTGATGAACAAAAGCTGGACCATTGTCCGATCCTATAGAGCAGGGTAGTCCATATTGGGGTATTATTTCTCGTAGCAGGAATCTCACAACTTCTCCTGCTTTCTCTGTACGAGTAGGACATGCTTCTACCCAGCCTGAATAGGTGCACACAATTACCAGCAGGTAACGATGTCCACCCGATTTAGGCATCACTGTATAGTCAATTTGTAAATCGGACATGGGGAGTCCCCCCATAAACTGGACTCCTGGTGGCTTTACTGGTCCTTGCCTTGCATTATTTTTAGCACACGTTACACATCTTTGTACAATGGCCTGAGTCAAGTTGGACAATCTTGGTATGTAGAAATGTTTTCTGAGAGATTCCTCTGTGCTGTCTCTCCCAGAATGTGTCCCGTTGTGATAATTTTGGACAATTTCTACCGCTAGTGATGCTGGAATGACTATTCTTCCATCTTCTAACTGATACCATTTGTTCTCCAAATACTTTCCAGGTTCAGTCTTTAACCACTCCTCTTCTTGAGCTGTATAAACTGGAGTCCATTGAGACAGTGGAGTTGGTATAAGAGCAGCTATATGCCCCACATACTCCTGTCTTCCCGATTCAGCGGCACGCTTAGCTGTACTGTCTGCCATCCGATTTCCTTTGGTTACATCACCATCTCCTCTCAGATGCGCTCGACAATGTATAATACTGACTTCTCTCGGCTCCCACACTGCTTCCAATAGTTGTAGGATTTCAGCTGCATACTTGATTTCTTTGCCTTCTGAATTCAATAGTCCTCTTTCTTTATACAAAGCTCCGTGGGCATGAGTGGTTAAAAACGCATACTTGGAGTCCGCGTAGATGTTCACTCTTAAACCTTCAGCCAATTGTAACGCTCGTGTCAGTGCTATCAATTCTGCCTTTTGTGCTGATGTTCCTTTCGCCAGTGGCCGAGCTTCTTTCACCTTGTCTATTGTTGTTACTGCATATCCTGCATAGCGGATCCCTTCTTTCACATAACTACTGCCGTCGGTATAATATTGAACATCGGGGTTCTGGATGGGAAAATCACGAAGATCTGGTCTACTTGAAAATACTTCATCCATTACTTCCAAACAATCATGTTGACTTTCAGTAGGTTGTGGCAAAAGGGTAGCTGGATTTAAGGTGTTTACAGTCTCTAAATGCACTCTTGGGTTTTCACACAACATTGCTTGATACTTGGTCATACGGCTATTACTAAACCAATGATTTCCTTTGTAATCCAACAACGTCTGTACTGCATGTGGGACTCAGTTCTTGACCCAGAGTGAGTTTATCGGCTTCAGCTACTAGCAGGGCGGCTGCAGCTACGGCTCTTAGACAAGGTGGAAGTCCGCTGGCCACTGCATCCAGTTGCTTAGACATGTAGGCAACAGGTGTTTGCCATGATCCCAAGTACTGTGTCAATACTCCCACAGCCATTCTTCTTTGCTCATGTACATACAGGTAGAATGGTCGTGTGTGATCAGGTAGACCTAATGCCGGGGCACTCATCAAAGCCTTCTTCACATCTTCAAATGCCGTTTGCTGTTCTTGGGTCCATAAGAAGGGGTCGTGCTCTGTACCTTTGATAGCTGCATACAGAGGTTTTGCCAGTATTGCGTAGCTGGGAATCCATATCCTACAGAAGCCTGCTGCCCCCAAGAATTCTCGCACTTGTCTTCTATTCTTGGGTATCGGTATTTGGCACACAGCTTCTTTTCTCTCTGGCCCCATAATTCTTTGACCTTCAGAGATATGGAATCCCAGATATTTGACAGTTGGCAAACACAACTGAGCCTTCTTTCTAGACACCTTGTATCCTGCCTTCCAGAGAATGTGTAGTAGATCGTGCGTTGCTTGCTGACATATTTCCTTTGTAACTGCTGCTATCAACAAGTCATCTACATATTGTAACAATATACACTCTCCTGGGATGGACTCGAAATCCAGTAGATCTTGACTTAGAGCTGAACCAAATAGGGTAGGTGAATTTTTAAACCCTTGGGGCAGTCTTGTCCAGGTCATTTGGCGTTTTGAGCCCGTTACAGCGTTTTCCCATTGGAAAGCGAAGATACATTGACTTTCTGCGGCAATTCGGAGGCAAAAGAAGGCATCTTTGAGGTCTAAGACTGTAAAATAGGTAGCCCCGCCCGGAATTAAAGCAAGCAGGTTATATGGATTGGGCACAACTGGATGTATACTAACAACCGCATCATTGACTGCTCTCAAGTCCTGCACAGGTCGATACTCATCTGTACCGGGCTTTTGAACAGGCAGCAATGGGGTGTTCCAGGGGGAAGTACAGAATTTTAGGATACCATACCGTATGAACTTATCCAGATAAGATTGGATGTTCTTCTTAGCCTTCTGCGGGATGTGATATTGTCTTAGGCTTACTGGATAAACCCCAAGTTTTAGTTCGATTTTAATAGGTGGAATATTGCGGGCCAGTCCTGGTGGGTTGTTCTCTGCCCAAACTCCTGGTATGTTGAATAAGGACTCATCACTCCTAGGGTTTTGGCTAGTCAACGCTGTATAAAGTCGCCACTCTTCTTCCTTTGGTACGGATAATGTCATAATACCTGAAGGTCCATTAAACTTTAAGGATGTTGTTCCATTTGGTAGGAACGTAATCTGCGCTTGTAACTTAGATAGCATATCACGTCCCAGCAATTGGACTGGACATTCAGGCATATAAAGGAATTGATGTTTTACTACGTGGCCTCCCAATGTACAGAGTCGACTTTTAAGAACCGTTTTTTCAGCACTTCTTCCAGTTGCTCCTATTACAGTAATAGTCCTTCCAGATGGAGGAGCAACTAGGTCAGTCACCACCGAATGTTCAGCACCAGTGTCGATCATGAACGCACTCCTTTTTCCCCCTATTGATACATCGACCATAGGCTCCGCTCGACCAAGGGGGATGGAGCCCGGTCGGTATCAATAGTCCTCCATGACCGTGTCAGCCAATCCTACAAAGTCCCTACCTTCTCTATCGCGGGACCTTTGCGCTGCTGGATAATACCTATCTTCCCTTACACTTCCTCTGTTCCCATTACTCCCTCTATTACAATTGCTCCCTCCGGGGCCTCCTCTACCTCTCGCTCTGCCTCTAAAGTTTCCGTAACCTGTCCTAGGTCTGTCTCTCTCATACTGTTCTCTTCGCGGACACTCACTTCTCCAATGCCCTTCTTCCCTACAGTATGCGCACTGATTTCTACTCAGAGGTTCCTCATTCCACTTACTATCGCCTCTATCTGGGCCCCGTCTATCTACGCCTGCGATCGCTACCGCTAGCATATCAGCCTTTTTACGCATCTTGCGCTCTTCCTCTTTCTTACTTTCTGTTTCCCTATTCATATACACTTTATTCGCTACCTCCATTAGTTGGGTGATAGACATACCTGCAAACCCTTCTAACTTCTGTAGCTTGCGCTTAATATCTCCGTAAGCTTGGCTGACAAAGGCGGAGTTCACCATTCGGGAATTATCTGCGTCTTCCGGATTAAAGGGGGTATACAAGCGGTATGCCTCCAATAATCGGTCATAAAAGACACTGGGCGCTTCATCACTTTTCTGAATCACCTCAACTGTCTTCGACATATTAATGGCTTTCTTTCCTCCGGCTTTCATGCCAGCAATTATAGCGTCTCTATAGGCTCTGAGTTGAACCATATCAGCACCATTTACATTCCAGTCGGGATCGGTGTTAGGATAATGTGTTGCGGCCCATGCTGCTGGATTGGCTTGATTCAAAGCACGGGCTCTATCCTCTAGCGCTTTAATGGCCGCTTGATTAATCCTTGTCCTTTCCTCATTATTGAACAATGTCATTAATAACTGCTGGCAATCAGCCCATGTCGGGTTATGTGTCTGAACTATCGAGGTGAACAGATCGGTCATAGCTTGTGGTTTCTCAGTGTACGAGGAATTGTGGGTCTTCCAATTCAAGAGATCGGTAGTCGTGAACGGGACATATACGAAGACTGGGTCAGCATGTGCCATTTGACCTGCGGCATCGATATAGGCTGACCCGGGATTCAGACGAAGAGGCATCTGATAATGTTTTAATTGTTGGGTACCGGTCAGTTGTCGGGTTAGTATGGGGCTACGTAGAGGGGCGTCAGTTAGAGGTTCCAGTCGGGGGGAAATAGGGCATGAGGATGTGGGAGCTTGATTTTGGGAAAAGTTAGTAAATAGTACTAACTAATAGTACTAGAGGAGGAAGCGGAAGTGGATGAGGGCAATGAGGGGAGGGGTATAGAACTTCCTGCATTCGCGTTACCTCTTCCTGTAGGGAAGTAAGGGGGTGGCAAAGGGATCTCGGACTCAGGGGGCGTGTCCAAAATGGGCCTAACCACAGTCCTAGTGGACAAACAAGTCCTGGCCACCATGAGGCGACATTGCTCCTCGTGGCATATCTGAATCCATTTTGGCGAGTCGTTTACGCCTGTCTCCAACAATCAATATATGGAAACTGTCCGTAAAGTTCAGGCCTACCTGACACAGCCACGTGTACGCGCTGTACCAGAGTTGGATCCAAACTGCCACGTGGCGGCCATGCCGCAACCAAAGTAGGCCACTCCCTAGTACACAAAGTGACCAAACGTACAAGAGACATTTTAACCCCAAAATCACATGTTTTGAATCCCTTTTTAAAATTCTTCACCATACAACCTAAGGGATCCGGAATCGTTCACTCCGACGCGCCCATACTTATCAATGGAACGTCGTTGACAACGAATACTATGCACGCGTACTATTCAACAGTCACACCCGTTTCCTCTGGCAACAGCACCACGTGGTACGGTTACCAAGTGAAACGTACACAATAACACAATAAACACTCAGGGAATTCCCGTACACGCACAGCTGTTACACCAGTCACTAAATAATCAATATTATGCCCTTTGGCGAAACTATACAGTCACTCACGCTATAATTCTCTATATATGAATTACCCGTCTATAACACACACACAGTAACATCGTCTTTTACAAATAGCGGTTACAGTACGGTTAGCATAGGTCAAAGCACAATTTAAGGTCACAATACAATTATTAGTGGTTATGGTGTTAAACATGCAATGGACGACAGTGATTAGTACTTATATACAGTGTCAGTAAATATACAGGGTTATGGTACCGTGCACTATGATACAGCAACACACTATTAACACTCTCGCTAGACGACTGAGCTCGCGCTATCTAACAAGATATACACTTTACTAACAATCTTTAACACATTTACAATTCCCAACTAAACTATTGGCCAGTACCTTGAATGGACTACCTAAAACTATCTACATCCGTTTTGGTTAGCCACACTGCCCAAGCACCACATATAGCGAACTAGAGGACCGAATTTACACAGACGCCTCTTAGTCGATTACCCTATCAAAAATCTAGTGGGTTCCAAATTTACACGCCTTCCCACTTAGCCAAGATAGGTTGAGAGCTAGCGAACCGAATTTACACAGACGCCGCTTAGTCTCCCGGTCCCTCCGACCTAGCGAACAAAATATACACCCTAGAACGCTAGTCTAGACAAGACACCAGTGTCTGGCTAGGGCTATTTACACCAGAACTCCGCCTGACTAACAAAATCAAACGGTCTGACTAAAGAGCATTCGATCGAGCGGTGCGCCTTCGCTCCTTCCCTCCGACAGAGGGGGCAGATTCCATACACAAATAACCCCTTATGGGCCTACCGCACAATCGGTATACCCCTAGTGGGTCTGCCGTCTAAAACAGCAGTTGTCTTACCTCCTCGTTCCTGAACCTGAGTTCACACTCATCGACGGGGACACCCCAGCACTTCTTACGTAGAGGCCGATGATCTCCTGGACAACAGACCAGTGGCGCCGAGACGAAGGGAGGTCCACGCAGAAGTTCAGGGGTGCAGCCGTAGAGAACGTGGGCAAAGATAGACCGTCTCACGCCTCTGCCTCTCAGCTACCGTTGAACGATGAGCTTCCCGGCCAATACACCAAATGATACCGGAGAAACTGACGGAAGCAAAGCACAGAGAGATGGACACAGGTTTCTTCAGGAAGGAAGAGATTCTTTATTGGATCACCGATCGGGACTCAGAGGGACTAATGTCACCAAAATACAGCAAGTTCTGAGCCCCGGACAATAGTGCAGGCTCCTTATATAGGCACATATCTCCTCCCATATTAAGCTCCACCCGCACATTCTCTTGACCAATCAATACAAATAAGAATTAACTTCCTGCTTGACCGCATGGCCTGTCCAGCACAATGGAGGAGGGGAATACTACATCCTGTATTCTTGCACATGCTCCGTACACTACTGATTGTATCTTGCCTCGTGCAACCAACTGATCGATACGTCAGCATATGCACGTACACATGCCACGTGGTAATCTCGGCCTACTAAATTTATTTTTACCGAGATTCCACCACAGCCATATAAATACATGAAACAGAGTTTAGTCTAAGCTGGGAAGAAGGAGAGAGACATAAACAGTGGGAGGAGAGGTTGGGAAACTGACTGTGGTTATTGGCCATTTTTGGGGATTGTAAGCGTTATGTCATTAATGAGTACTTCTCACACAATGGTCTGTGACAGGGGCATCATTCCATTTGGATTGTGTCAAGTATCCTGTCAATAACAGGAAGGTTCATTCAGGCCTGGACTGGGAAAACAATTCAGCCCGGCATTTTTGAATCACAGTAGCCCAGACAGAGGGGGTGGGGCCAGAGAGGTGGCGTTTTGTCATCACCAATGATAAACACGCCCCCTTTCAAAGTGAGCATGCAAGTTCAATGCTCTTCCAGGGAAACCCATGCGCAGTGCTCTGCTGAAGAGCTCTAGCATGAGAAAAAGGCCCTGTATTTGTTCTGTCTCTGGTGTCTCCATAAGTGGAGAAGACAAAATGGCAAGGAAAATACCAGAAGACAAAATGGCAAGGAAAATGTATTGTGCATGTGTTTGGAGGCTGCTTGTGGGATTGCGTGTGTGTAGAGTGAGCCAGGGGCGTACCTAGAGCATTTGGCACCCGGGGCGGGTCCTATTTTTGGCACCCTCCTGCCCCCCCTCAAATTTAAATATAAAAACAACCAATTTTTTTTTAATGTATTTAGCACTAAGCAGTGTTTGTGTGTTTGAATGTATGCATGTTTTTGTATGGAGTATATGTGAGTGAATGTAGCGGTGTGTTTGTATGTAGTGTTGGCGTTTGAATGCAAGCATGCATTTGTGTGTTGTGTGGTATTTGAATGCAGTGGTATGGTTATATATAATGGTGGGGTGTGTATGTAGTGTTGGCGAGATTTTTAGATGTCTGCACATATACACATACACGGACATACACACATGCAGATACATATACACACAAACACAGTCACACACAGATACACATTGACACACATGCAGACATCGTGGCGACTCTAGGAACAATATATATGGGGGGGGGGGCACATAAGATACCACAGTCAAAACAGGAGGGGGAGCAGTAAAACTTCTCACTAGGGGATGGGGTAATATGCTGCCATTGGCTGTCTGATGCCAGCATGCTGTGTTCTGCATGCTGGCATTTGACTACACATTTGCATATTATTCACATTAGCCACCCAGATTTCTTGTTGTGGGCTGGCTGACACCTCTTAATTTCAATCTTTGTTTAGCAGATAACTCCTATTTGCTATCCTTTGTGGGATTGCCATATTTAAGGACACCAAATAAGGTGCTATCTGCTAAACAGCACCCTCATTTAGTATCTTTAAATATGGAAATCTCACATACGGGCACCAATTCAGGGAATGATCTACTAAACAGCTAAAGGATAAAAAAATGCCCTTTTCTTATTTTCAGTTGTTTAGCAGATAAATCCCTTATTTGTTATCCTTATGTGGGATTGCAATATTTAAGGACAGGAAATAAGGGAGCTATCTACTAAACACATATGCAGAGATAAAAAAGAGACACAGGTAGAGAGACAGTGTCAGGTTGCTAACGATAAATGGGGGGTAACCCCTATAAAGTGTTAAATTAGAAAAGTAGAACCAAATACTCGTACCACCAAGTGTAAGGAGGAGAGGTGTCCAGTTGAATAGAACACTCTCTCTTCTCTATATGGAGAGAGTATATATGAAGCAACCCATATTAACAATATACGTAAATAATTTCTTAAAATATAACCTTTAATAAATCATTAAAACTCATTATCAAAAATGTAGGTTAAGTGGAAAAAATATACATAATAATCTAAAAAAGGCTGTAATCAACAGGCCATTGATATGTTACTGAAAAGGCTAAATAGCCTCAGTCTAGTTGCAGCCACGGTGGTTATAGGTTGAGGAAAAAATAATTATTATTGTTATAAATTGATCAAAACATAAACACAATCCTCATAACCCAAATTCGCCACCCTGGAGGTAAAAAACCAAAACCAAATACAAGTTTAAACCTCCTAGTGTGTGCTGCAAAAAATGTCACAGCAGCTAGGACACCTAAGCAATAGTCTGTAAATTGCGTTAACACATAGGGCTAGATAGTGACTAGGAGAAATCCTGATCGAAACTTCAAAGTCCCTAGATAGTTTAACGATAAGTTTAGTTAGCTAAGTGTCCCTGCCGCCGGTGATAAAGAGACTGCAATCTGGTTCAATTCAATTATTCAAGAGTACACTGGAGAGTTAATTCAAAGAAACATCCTGTCGGTCCCTAGTTTCAAACTCCATAAATAGACTACGATAATTTATGGACAGGCGTCCCTTTGCTAGAAAGTATACTGGAGAGTACTATCAAAAAAACTTCTGTCGGTCCCTAGTTTCAAGCTCCATTTCTAGCTACGATAAAACATTAATAAATAAACAGGCGTCCCGACGCGCGTTTCGCCAATACTTGGCTCGTCCAGGGGAACCGGGTTACTGACTGGTGGTAGTTTAAATATCCCTCCCTTCGTTTCCATTGGTCAATTGTTAGCCAATACTGGAAGGGGAGGGGCTGAGAGTAAGTGAGTTGTTTGTTTAACCCTTTGTGACCGGGTACAAAATCGGCACTTCAACCGACATCAGTAAAAATTACTGTAACACTGTAAAGGTAAATAGTGCCAATATTGTCCATTAGGACAAAAGGCGTCCAACTTATGTGCAGTTTCTCAAAAACGATATTTAATAGCAGTAGTTATGTATATAATATATTTGTATATATACATAGACAGACACTAAGAATGTAGCATCCTTATGCATCATAATGTCTAATGTTGATAGAGTGGCATGCAATAGGATTTGAATTGGAACTGTGTTTTCTAAGTACATCAAAGGATTAATTAATTCATAAGTCGACCAAACATAGATACGAATACATTCTCATGGGGACCCAGTGGAACACTCTGGATCCCAGTATTTTCATTGATAATAGAAGGGTACATTGGTTTGTAGGATATAGGGCTTATGTGAGCATAAATGGTGGATATAATTTGGAAAGGAAAAACAAAATCAAGTTCGTAATGCTGCAGAAAAATGCAGAAGTCACATTTCCAACATCCACTACTTTGATTCATGCATAAACTCCAGTGGAGATTAACCCCTCTCTGTAAGGACAAAAAAGTGAAGGTAGAAAAACTAAATTAGTAATGCTGCAGGAAAATGTAAAAGTCACATTTTCAACATCTACTAGTTTAATTCATAAACATATTCAAAAGGAAATAGACCCCTCTCTCTGTCTACCTACAGTTTCTTAGGAATGAATAAAAGGGGTGAAATTAAATTCTTCATTAAGTCCTCTAGGGTATAGGGTCTGAAATAAATAGATCCAGCGAGACTCAGCCTTTAGCAGAGATATATTAATATCACCTTTTCGATGGTTAAGAGCCAGTTGTTGTATCACCTGGAATTTCAAGACTTCAGGTTTAGACGCATGGTTAGTTCTAACGTGTTTCGAAATCGGAGTTTCAATGTGTAAATTGGTAATGGAATTAATGTGCTGTAAGATGCGTCTGCGTAGTTGCTGATAGGTTTTTCCTATATACTGTAGCCCACAATCACATGTTATTATATAAATAACATTGGTGGAGCTGCAGTTAATAAACGCATTGATGGTTATCTCTGTTGAAGTTCTTTTGTTCCAGACGGACCTAGTAGGTGAAATAAAATTACAGGCTTTACAATGGCCGCATTTGTAAAGACCTTTGGTTGTTAGCCAGGTGGAAGTAGGAGGTGTTTTCAAACCGGGTTTCAAGTGACTATGCGTTAGTATGTCACCAAGATTGTTTGCTCGTCTAAAAGTCATAGAGGGTTGTTTCGTGATGGTCTTGCTCAAACTGGTGTCATATTGTAGTAACGGCCAGTTTCTGCTTAAGACTTGTTGTGCTGTGTTCCAATGTTTGTCAAAAGTACCTATAAACCTTGTCAGACTAGGGGTGGTACTGGGTTCCCTAGGTGGTCTATGTAGGCTTTCCGATCTATCTACACTTTTGGTCCTTTGGTAGGCTCTTTTTAAGATTCTGTTAGGGTAACCCAATGACTTAAATCTAATTCTTAACTCTTTCGCTTCTTTCTCAAAGTCCTCCTGGTTTGAGCAGTTTCTCTTAGCTCTTAAATATTGGCCGTATGGTATGTTGGCCTTTAGATGAAAAGGGTGGTAACTTTGCCAATGCAGCAAGCTATTTGTTGCTGTTGGTTTCCTAAATAGCGATGTGCTTACATCCCCATTTTCATGTATGTTAATGTTCAAATCCAGGAAGACCAGGTGTTTTTCGTCTATAACATGAGTGAGTTGAAGGTTAATATCGTTGTGATTAAGTTCATCAACCAGCAGTTTAAATTGTGAGAAAGAACCTGACCAAAAGATCAGGATGTCATCTATATAACGAAACCATTTGTGTATAGATGGAATGTAATTAGAGTTTGACACATTAAACACTATTGTCTCTTCCCACCATCCCAAAAAGAGATTCGCATAGCTGGGTGCACAAGATGAACCCATGGCTGTGCCCCTTGTTTGTAAATAATATTTCCCATTAAAGGTGAAATAGTTGTGTGTTAGCACGAACCGGAGCAGAGTCAGAATAAAGGTTTGCTCTTGTTCTAGAAAGGTTCCAGATTTTTCCAAAAAGTAGGCTACTCCAGCTAGACCATTCTCGTGTGGGATGTTATTATATAGTGCCACTACATCAAGGCTAGCTATAGAGGTATAAGGGGGCACCGTCAGATTCTCTAGAACAAGAAGAGTCTGTTTTGTATCACGTATGTAGGATTTTAGTTTCTGCACCAGTGGTTTTAGTATCTTATCTAGGAATTTGCTAGCTCGTTCGGTCAGACTATGATTACCAGAGATAATCGGTCTCCCCGGAGGTTTGTGCATGTCTTTGTGCACCTTAGGGAAACAGTAAAAGGTTGCTATGGTTATATTAGATTGTGCAACAATGTATTTGAATTCATTTTGGGTGATTATTTTGTCTGTTAGAGCTATCTGTGCAAGCTGTTGTAATTCCTTAAAGAAAACCTTCGTTGGGTCATCCTTGAGTACCTGGTATGCAGATGTATCGGATATTATATACATAACTACTGCTATTAAATATTGTTTTTGAGAAACTGCACATAAGTTGGACGCCTTTTGTCCTAATGGACAATATTGGCACTATT
Source organism: Pelobates fuscus (assembly GCF_036172605.1). Taxonomy (NCBI): domain Eukaryota; kingdom Metazoa; phylum Chordata; class Amphibia; order Anura; family Pelobatidae; genus Pelobates; species Pelobates fuscus. The sequence goes on along the minus strand of NC_086318.1, from coordinate 157,605,411 downwards.
TACCTTTACAGTGTTACAGTAATTTTTACTGATGTCGGTTGAAGTGCCGATTTTGTACCCGGTCACAAAGGGTTAAACAAACAACTCACTTACTCTCAGCCCCTCCCCTTCCAGTATTGGCTAACAATTGACCAATGGAAACGAAGGGAGGGATATTTAAACTACCACCAGTCAGTAACCCGGTTCCCCTGGACGAGCCAAGTATTGGCGAAACGCGCGTCGGGACGCCTGTTTATTTATTAATGTTTTATCGTAGCTAGAAATGGAGCTTGAAACTAGGGACCGACAGAAGTTTTTTTGATAATACTCTCCAGTATACTTTCTAGCAAAGGGACGCCTGTCCATAAATTATCGTAGTCTATTTATGGAGTTTGAAACTAGGGACCGACAGGATGTTTCTTTGAATTAACTCTCCAGTGTACTCTCGAATAATTGAATTGAACCAGATTGCAGTCTCTTTATCACCGGCGGCAGGGACACTTAGCTAACTAAACTTATCGTTAAACTATCTAGGGACTTTGAAGTTTCGATCAGGATTTCTCCTAGTCACTATCTAGCCCTATGTGTTAACGCAATTTACAGACTATTGCTTAGGTGTCCTAGCTGCTGTGACATTTTTTGCAGCACACACTAGGAGGTTTAAACTTGTATTTGGTTTTGGTTTTTTACCTCCAGGGTGGCGAATTTGGGTTATGAGGATTGTGTTTATGTTTTGATCAATTTATAACAATAATAATTATTTTTTCCTCAACCTATAACCACCGTGGCTGCAACTAGACTGAGGCTATTTAGCCTTTTCAGTAACATATCAATGGCCTGTTGATTACAGCCTTTTTTAGATTATTATTTATATTTTTTCCACTTAACCTACATTTTTGATACTGAGTTTTAATGATTTATTAAAGGTTATATTTTAAGAAATTATTTACGTATATTGTTAATATGGGTTGCTTCATATATACTCGCTCCATATAGAGAAGAGAGAGTGTTCTATTCAACTGGACACCTCTCCTCCTTACACTTGGGGTACGAGTATTTGGTTCTACTTTTCTAATTCATACGCAGAGATACACACAATCACACATAATCACAGATTTACACAAACACAATCACTGACCCACAATCACATACACACACACAAATATTACATACATACACACATTTAATCATTAAGAGGTCCACCCAGCCTCCCTACCTTGCTCTAGAAGGGCTGGAGTGGATCCTCAGTCCCTGGTGGTCAGTGGTTGCTGCTGGGATCTCTGTGCTCTTTCTGCACAGTTCCATCGCACGCCCTGTAATGATGCCGAGGCCGCGATGACATCATATCCTGGCTGCCGGCTCACTGCAGGGCGAAGACCGTCAGACACAGTCACTCACACACAGTTACAGGCAGACAGTCAAACACGCAGGCAATCACACAGGCAGACAGTCACACATACACACACAGATTCACAGACAGTCACACCCACAATCACAGGCAGACAGTCACACATACACACAACACAGTCACAGGCAGTCACTCACACACATACACTCACAGTCACAGACAGTCACTCACACACACACGCACACACAGTCACAGACAGTCACTCACACACACGCACGCACGCACACACACACAATCACAGGCAGACAGTCACAGTCACACAGACAATCACAGTCAGACAGTCACACACACAGTGGCACACACACACACACAGTCACAGACAGTCGCAGACAATCACACAGGCAGACAGTCACACATACACACAACATAATCACAGACAGTCACACACGCACAATCAAAGACGGTCACAATTAGGGATTGATTTTTTAGAGCCGATACCGATACCGATAAGCTGTGAACTTTCATGCCAATAGCCGATAACTTGCCGATATTCTGTACATTTACCATTTTGAAAAAATAAACTCTTTCTAACGGTAAATGCACAAAATATACATGCCACATGTAGTGGATGAAGTGTATTTAGACAGGGGAGCTGTGTGTGTAGTGGATGCAGTGTGTATTTGTGTAGTGTGTATATATAGTGTATGCAGAGTGTATAGTGAATGCAGTGAGTGTTTGTGTAGTGTGTGTGTGTGTATATATATATATATATATATATATAGTGAATGCAGAGTGTGTATAGTGAATGCAGAGTGTGTGTTTGTGTAGTGTGTGTATAGTGAATGCAGAGTGTGTGTTTGTGTAGTGTGTGTATAGTGAATGCAGAGTGTGTGTTTGTGTAGTGTGTGTATAGTGAATGCAGAGTGTGTGTTTGTGTAGTGTGTGTATAGTGAATGCAGAGTGTGTGTTTGTGTAGTGTGTGTATAGTGAATGCAGAGTGTGTGTTTGTGTAGTGTGTGTGTATAGTGAATGCAGAGTGTGTGTTTGTGTAGTGTGTGTGTATAGTGAATGCAGAGTGTGTGTTTGTGTAGTGTGTGTATAGTGAATGCAGAGTGTGTGTTTGTGTAGTGTGTGTATAGTGAATGCAGAGTGTGTGTTTGTGTAGTGTGTGTATAGTGAATGCAGTGTGTGTGTTTGTGTAGTGTGTGTATAGTGAATGCAGTGTGTGTAGTGTGGGTAAAGTGAATGCAGTGTGTGTATGTAATGCAGTGTGTGTATGTAATACAGTGTGTGTTTGTATAGAGTGTGTTTGTGTAGTGTGTGTGTATGTAATGCAGTGTGTTTGTGTAGTGTGTATATATAATGCAGTGTGTGTGTTTGTGTAGTGTGTGTATAGTGAATGCAGAGTGTGTGTTTGTGTAGTGTGTGTATAGTGAATGCAGTGTGTGTGTTTGTGTAGTGTGTGTATAGTGAATGCAGTGTGTGTAGTGTGGGTAAAGTGAATGCAGTGTGTGTATGTAATGCAGTGTGTGTATGTAATACAGTGTGTGTTTGTATAGAGTGTGTTTGTGTAGTGTGTGTGTATGTAATGCAGTGTGTTTGTGTAGTGTGTATATATAATGCAGTGTGTGTGTTTGTGTAGTGTATGTATGTAATGCAGTGTATGTTTTTTGTACTGTGTATGTATGTAATGTAGTGTGTGTATGTATGTAATGCAGTGTGTGTGTATGTATGTAATGCAGTGTGTGTGTTTGTGTAGTGTGTATGTATGTAATGCAGTGTGTGTGTTTGTGTAGTGTGTATGTATGTAATGCAGTGTGTGTGTGCGTTTGTGTAGTGTGTATGTATGTCATGCAGTGAGTGTGTGTGTGTGTTTGTGTAGTGATGTAATTTGTGTAAAATGGAGGGGGGGATTTTTTATGTTTATTATAATTTTTTTTAATATTTAAATTGTATTGTTTTTGTTTCTTTTAGTCCCCCCCCACCTGCTTCTTACCAGGGAGGGGGGGGATATAGTATTCCCTGGTGGTCCGGTGGCTTGTTAAGTACTGTGGGGCGGCTGGCAGCAAGCGCTGACTTACCCTCCCAGCAGCTCCTCCAGCTCCCCAGTGTAAATCTCGCGTCCCTTAGTGCCGCGCGGAGCGTTGCCATGGTAACCCGTGGCAACGCTCTGCAGCCGTGGGTCTGGCGAGATTTAGACATGGAGCTGCAGGAGCTGCTGGGAGGGTAAGTCAGCGCTTGCTGCCGGCCCCCCCAGGATCGCCGGGCTTGTAATGAGCCTGGCGGTCCTAGGAGGTATTATCGGCAATATCGGTAGCTATATTGGCCGATACCGATATTGCCGAAAATAACGAATATCGGCCGATTATATCGGTAAAACCGATAATCGGTCGATCCCTAGTCACAATCACAGTTACACACTCACACACAGTCAGACAGTCACAATCACAGTTACACACTCACACACAGTCAAAGACAGTCACAATCACAGTTACACACTCACACACAGTCAAAGACAGTCACAATCACAGTTACACACTCACACACAGTCAGACAGTCACAATCACAGTTACACACAGCACACACAGTCAAAGACAGTCACAATCACAGTTACACACAGCACACACTCTCTCACTTACAGCAAGCTTGGGCTGGAGAAGGAGTGGATCCAGTCCCTCCTGTGCTGTAGTTGGGGAAGCAGAGACTCCTTCCTGCTTCCCCTCTCTCTGTGTGCAGCAGTATGAGGCTGCATTTAGCTCCGCCCCCGCATCCAGCTTGGCTCCGCCCCCACGGCCGTTTTAGCTCCGCCCCCAAATCTCCGTGCAGGTTTCCTGCTTCCAGCCCCTGCGTGTGAGCTGTGTTGGCTGCTCGGCGCCCTGCTGCTACGGCACCCGGTGCAGCCACACAGCTCACAGAATAGCAAGCCTGGTCAGCCCTGGTGGCACCCTCCCTGCCTGATGGTACCCGGGGCGGACCGCCCCCCCCGCCCCCCCCTTAGTACGCCACTGGAGTGAGCTGATTGTGGTGTGGTGTTCTGTGTAAATTGGTCGATTTCAGTTGTGATGTGTTTGTGGTGTAATATGTGTGGCTAGGGACAGGGCCGGACTGGCCCAGCGGGATACTGGGAAATTGCTGCAGGTTACCACGGCAACAGCCTGACACTGTAGGTGCCAGAGCCCATGACACAGTTATTCAAGGTTTGCACTCCACAGAAGAACAAACCGGATTCCCTGTAGGGGAATGAAAGTTTGCTTTTGTTTTGTTTTTGTTTTTAAAACCATTATTTTTACATTAACAAAGCCCTATACACACACTACATTCGTACACCCTTAATATACTTCTATACACATAGTGCACCCTCTGTACACACGCTATACTCCTATACACCTATACTTCATCACCTATAAACACACTACAACAACTTTACACACACTGCACGCCCTAGATACCACTGCACACTCTACAACTCCCATTCACGCACACTTTTATATGCAACAATCTTTCTATTTTTTTTTTGTGACAATTTTTATTTCAAGTTCAATTCGGGTACAGAAATAAAGAGGGGTAGGGAAGGTTAGGAGCAATAATTACCGTTACATACTTTCAATTTTACAATTTTACAACATAGTCCCTAAATCTGTAGTTGCTTTCATATTTACATGAGGTTTTGCGAAAATGGTGGTGTGCAACTAGGAATGTGTTGGAGTTGACAGTTGACAGTAAGGATAGCTTTGCGATCTTGCACATAGTGCTTTCTGTTTTCGGGATTCATCCGATTCGTGTGTCTATACTGAATCGTCCGCTGAAGCTAATTTGGTGTTCCTTAAATGATTGTATTAGAGCTTTGTGTTGCTCGTCTTACTTTGGTCTCCCTGGGCAAGGTTAGTCTTGATGCGGTTAGGGTCTGTGCGTCTTGTGGGTATTCCTTGATGGACTGGTTTGGGTTGGGTGAGCTCTGTACCTCCTGTCAATGGGTCGGATCCTGTGTAGTCTCGTCTAAGGGAGCCGCTAGCTTCAGCGTGTCATCACCCCCAAGTTGTCCTCTATTCTTTATTGGGCAGGTCTGCTTTCGTCTAGCAGTCAATGAGACTCAGAGAAGTATGATGGTCGATTGATGCGTTCTGTTACGTTCTTAGCTATTTCGTCTAAATATGCGTGTTTAAGTTCAGTAAGCGGACTATGCGTCCTTCTAGTATGCGAAATAAGCCTCTTTCTGGTTTTTATCTTGCCTGTTTTTCCTATCTTTCGTCTCTTAGTGAGCCTGACCTTCTGTTTGTGTATCTCGTTGTTGCAAAAATCTTTCTAATCCCTTTTTTTTAGGGGTTACTAAGAATGGGAGGTTTTAAATAGTTGAAGGTATTGGATGTGGGGAAGTGGTCATGGAGAGGTGTGGCCAGGAAGGGGCGCCATGAAGATTTTTCACACAGGGCGCCCAAAGGCCCAAGGCCGGCCCTGAGTGAGATTGTCTGTGTCTGCATGTGAGTATGCTTACTGTATAATTAAATGTTTTACTCTGAAAGGACCAATATTTTATATTAGAAAAAGAAATACAGTGGAACTTTGGAACTCAAACTTAATCCGTTCCAGATGGCTGTTTGAGAAGTGAGTTGTTCGAAAATCAAATCTAAATTTTCCATAAGATTTAATGTAAATTAGATTAATCCGTTCCAGACCCCCAAAAGTACATCATTTTAACACACATTTTACAGTTTAATAATACCTTAAATGCATAAAATCACAATGTAAATAAACACAATGTAAATGAAGTGAAAATGTAACTTCACTTTACCTGTCAGCTCTGTTTGCTGACAGAATGGAGCTCTGTTCGCAAGACAGAATGGAGCTTTGTTCGCTTTGTCTAATGCTAGGAGGCCGATGCGTCATACCAATGAGGTTCCAAAGCGGTACCATCGAGGTTAATGCTGTGTGATTTTGTTCTAACACCGAATTTTTTTTTAATACCGAGATATTTTTTTCTCAAATATTTTGTTTGAATACTGAATTGTTTGAGTATGGGAGCGTTCCACAAACGAGGTTCCACTGTATATATTTATGTGTTTATATATATATATATATATATATATATATATATATATATATGTAAAAAAACAGATCAAATTAATATCTTGTAATACCAATAACAAAGTCATTACAAGATATACAAATTTTATCTGTGTTTTGCTTCTACATCAATGGATTAATACGGCTACAATCTCTCTCTCTCTATCTCTATCTCTCTCTCTCTCTATATATAGATATAGATATAGATATATATATATATATATATATACACCGCTCAAAAAATAAAGGGAACACAAAAATAACACATCCTAGATCTGAATGAATTAAATATTATTCTGAAATACCTTGTTCTTTACATAGTTGAATGTTCTGACAACAAAATCTCACAAAAATAAAAAAAATGGAAATCAAAATTTTCAAACACACTACAGGCTGATCCAACTTTGATGTAATGTCCTTAAAACAAGTCAAAATGAGGCTCAGTCAGGGGCGGACTGAGAACCCTCAGGGCCCACGGGCAAAATAAATCAAGGGCCCCCTTACAGGCCCCACCCATGCTCCGTAGCAAGCCCCACCCTTGTCCCGCCTCCAGCCACACCCTACACAATCTTTAGACACAAGGAACAAAAGTGCAATAATCCCCTCAAGGCCCCAGTAGAGACTACAATTGAGGGCTAATGGGCCATGGAGGGGGGGTCTTTCTAGCAGATGCTATCTCAGTGTTATTTAGAGAGTGTTAGAAAGAATCTACTCGAGCCCCATTAGAGACTACAATGGAGTCTAATGGGGGCCTGGAGGGGGGTCTCTCCAACACTCTGGTTCCTATTTACAATATAGCAACACAACATAGCTTGCTGATACCTAGGCCAAGTTGGCTCCTCCTACCTTAATTACTGTTGCTGGAAGGCTGTGGGCTTGCTGGCTGCGGCTGGCAGGCTGTGGCTTCCCGGCAGGCTGTGGGCTTGCTGGCCACTGCCGGCAGGCTGTGGGCTTGCTGGCTACTGCCGGCAGGCTGTGGGCTTGCTGGCTACTGCCGGCAGGCTGTGGGCTTGCTGGCTGTAAGCCTGTGGCTTGTTGTAAGTCTGTGGGCTGGCTACTGGCCTGTGGCTGGCTGCTGGCCTGGCTGGCCTGTGGGCTGGCTAACTGGTGGCTTGGTTGGCTTGTGGGCTGGCTGGCTGGCTACGGGGGCACTTGTAGATTATTTAAAGAAATAATCCATGCACAATAACCACTGCTGCTCTGTGTAGTGGTTATGGTGCCAGGAGGGCCAGGACCCCCTCCCAGAGTAAGTAGTCAAACCGTTTAAGAACAGTTTGAAAACTTACCTGGGGTCTGCTGGGATATGGGGCTGTAGTAGGGTATAGGAGCAGTGGTGCAATGTGTGAGGGGTGCAGTGTGTGTGTGTGTGTGTGTGTGAACATATAGGGTGTGTGTGGCAATGTTAGTATGGGGGGCTGTGTATGGGGGTCTGTGTATGTGTGTGTGTGAGGCAATGTGTGTAAATGTGTAGGGTGTGTGTGGGGACAGTGTGTGTGTATGGGGGGCAGTGAGTGAATGTGTATGGTGTGTGTGTGGGGGGGCAGTGTTTGTATGGGGCTAGAGTTCACTCTCACTACTACGACCACCAGGAATCCCTGGTGGTCGCAGTGTTGAGAGTGAACTCTAGCCCGTAGCTCCAGGGCTAGAGTTCACTCTTGCGAGAGCCGGAGCGTTGCCGTGGTAACTGCGGCAACGCTCTGTGCTTGCGTGAGAAGGACCCAGAGAAGCTGCAGGCTAAGCTCCCGGGTCCTCACTTCTTCCCTCCCTGCCAGCTGCCCGCACGGTGCCTGCAGACCGGGGAGAGAGATCGGCTGGGGCGATCCACCAATTATATATACAGCCCTACTGTGTGCCTTTTTGTCTCCCCCAGTCCCTCTGTATGTTCCTTTCTCCCCCTCACTGCTCCTCTGTGTCCATGTCTCCCCTCTCCTTCTCAGTCTCTCTTCCCCCTCTGCCTCTTTCTCCCCCTCCCCTTGTGGGTCTCTCTCCTTTCTCCCTGTTTCTCTCGTCCCCTCTGTCTCTTTCTCCCCCCTTTCCCTGTGTCTCTCTCTACCCCACATCTCTAGTCCCCTCTGTCTCTTTCTCCTCCCTTTCCCTGTGTCTCTCTCTACCCCACATCTCTCGTCCCCTCTGTCTCTTTCTCCCCCCCTTTCCCTGTGTCTCTCTCTACCCCACATCTCTCATCCCCTCTCTCTTTCTCCCCCTTTCCCTGTGTCTCTCTCTACCCCACATCTCTCGTCCCCTCTGTCTCTTTCTCCCCCTTTCCCTGTGTCTCTCTCTACCCCACATCTCTCGTCCCCTGTCTCTTTCTCCCCCCTTTCCCTGTGTCTCTCTCTACCCCACATCTCTCGTCCCCTCTGTCTCTTTCTCCCCCTTTCCCTGTGTCTCTCTCTACCCCACATCTCTCGTCCCCTGTCTCTTTCTCCCCCCTTTCCCTGTGTCTCTCTCTACCCCACATCTCTCGTCCCCTGTCTCTTTCTCCCCCTTTCCCTGTGTCTCTCTCTACCCCACATCTCTCGTCCCCTGTCTCTTTCTCCCCCCTTTCCCTGTGTCTCTCCCTACCCCACATCTCTCTTCCCCTCTGTCTCTTTCTCCCCCCTCCACCATCTCTCTATTCCCCTTCTTTCTCCCCCTGTGTCTCACTCTCCCCCCTGTCTATTTCTCCCTCCTTTCCCTGTGTCACTCTCTCCCCCCCTCTGTCTCTTTCCTTCCCCTCCCCCTGTCTCTCTATTTTCCCACTGTCTGTTTCTTCCCCTGCCTCTATCTTTTCCCCCTCTCTGTTTTATTTTTCCCCCTCCCATTTACCAAGAGAAGACTGAAGGGGCCGGGTACATGCTGGAGCCGCCGGGCCGGGTGGCAGCCTCGCCGGTCCGGCGGCACTCCTGTCAGGCTGTCAGTAACGCTGAGGACGGAAGGAGGGGAGGAGCATGTCTCTCTCACATGCTCCTTTGCGGTTCCCACAGGCGGCATCCTGTCAGGCTGTCAGTAACGCTGAGGACGGAAGGAGGGGAGGAGCATGTCTCTCTCACATGCTCCTTTGGGGTTCCCACATCCTGTGCTGGGAATTGTGGGAACCGCAAAGGAGCATGTGAGAGAGACATGCTCCTCCCCTCCTTCCGTCCTCAGCGTTACTGACAGCCTGACAGGAGTGCCGCCGGACCGGCGAGGCTGCCACCCGGCCCGGCGGCTCCAGCATGTACCCGGCCCCTTCAGTGTGCCACCGGACCGGCCACCCGGTGGCACTTACATGCACAGATGCCGAGGCCGCGGTGGGGCAATCCGGCCCTGCCGCCGGGCCCCCTGATGGCGGCTCTGGCGGCGGGCCCCCCTCCCAGCCGGGCCCTCGGACCATGTCCGAAGTGCCCGACTGGTCAGTCCGCCCCTGGGCTCAGTAGTACTCAGTAGCCTGTATGACCTTCCTACAACGCCTGTGCATGGTCCTGATGAGGTGGCGGATTGTCTCCTGAGGGATCTCCTCCCAGTCCTGGACTAAAGCATCTGCCAACTCCTGGACAGTCTGTGGTGCAACGTGACATTGGTGAATGGAGCGAGACATGATTTCCCAGATGTGCTCAATTGGATTCAGGTCTGGGGAATGGGCAGGCCAGTCCATAACATCAATGCCTTCGTCTTGCTGGAACTGCTGACACACTCCAGCCACATGAGGTCTAGCATTGTCTTGCATTAGTAGGAACCCAGGGCCAACCGCACCAGCATATGGTCTCACAAGGGGTCTGAGGATCTCATCTCGGTACCTAATGGCAGTCAGGCTACCTCTAGCGAGCACATGGAGGCCCCCCAAAGAAATGCCACCCCACACCATTAGTGACCCATTGCCAAACCGGTCATGCTGGAGGATGTTGCAGGCAGCAGAACGTTCTCCACAGCGTCTCCAGACTCTGTCACGTCTGTCATATGTGCTCATTGTGAACCTGCTTTCATCTGTGAAGAGCACAGGGCGCAGTGGCGAATTTGCCAATTTTGGTGTTCTCTGGCAAATGCCAAACGTCCTGCACAGTGTTGGGCTGGAAGCACAACCCCCACCTGTGGACGTCAGGCCCTCATGGAGTCTGGTTCTGACTGTTTGAGCAGACACATGCACATTTGTGGCCTGCTGGAGGTCATTTTGCAGGGCTCTGGCAGTGCTCCTCCTGTTCCTCCTTGCACAAAGGCGGAGGTAGCGGTCCTGCTGCTGGGTTGTTGCCCTCCTACGGCCTCCTCCACATCTCCTGATGTACTGGCCTGTCTCCTGGTAGCGCCTCCATGCTCTGGACACTACGCTGACAGACACAGCAAACCTTCTTGCCACAGCTCACATTCATGTGCCATCCTGTATGAGCTGCACTACCTGAGCCACTTGTGTGGGTTGTAGACTCCATCTCATGCTACCACTAGAGTGAAAGCACCGCCAGCATTCAAAAGTGACCAAAACATCAGCCAGGAAGCATAGGAACTGAGAAGTGGTCTGTTGTCACCACCTGCAGAACCACTCCTTTATTGGGGGTGTCTTGCTAATTGCCTATAATTTCCACCCGTTGTCTATCCTATTTGCACAACAGCATGTGAAATTGATTGTCACTCAGTGTTGCTTCCTAAGTGGACAGTTTGATTTCACAGAAGTGTGATTGACTTGGAGTTACATTGCGTTGTTTAAGTGTTCCCTTTATTTTTATGAGCAGTGTACATATATATGTGTGTGTGTGTTTATATAGTACTCAATCATCTAGGGTGGCAAGACAAAGCCTTACATATTACATGTGACAATTTATGGCGCAATGACTTATGGGGCTGGCATAGATTTTTTTTTCCAGGGTTGCTTTGTATTCCCAGTCCGGCCCTGGCTAGGGACTGAAGAGAGTGAGAGAGTGTGTGTAAAGGGAGTGTAATGAGTGTGTGCATAGGGACTGTAGTATATGTGTGTGTATAGGTGATGTAGTGTGTGTATGAATTGTAGAGAGTGTGTGTTTAGGGAATGTAGTGTGTGTGTTTGAGTATAGAGCATCTAGTGTGTGCATATGGGATCCAGAGTGTGTATGTAAGAAATGTAGTGTGTGTAGGTGGTGCAGTGTGTGTCTATAGGGGATCTCTTGTGTGTGCGATTAGGGGATCCGGCGTGTTTACAAGGGATTTAGTATTTGTAAGTGGTGTATTGTGTATAAGGCATGTTGTGTGTGTATGAGGAGTGCACTGTGTGTGTGAGGAGTGCACTGTGTGTGTGTGAGTGGTGCACAGTGTTTGTGGTGCACTGTGTTTGAAGGGTGCACTGTGTGTCTATACGGGATATGTCAATACCAAAATTTGGTCTACGGAGGCTTTGGCTATCTTCAAGACTCTCAAGGAGACTTTTGCTTCTGCCCCGATTTTGGTTCACCCTGACACTTCTCTACTTTTTTTGCTAGAAGTTGATGCATCTGAGACAGGTATAGGGGCTGTACTGTCGCAAAGACAAGGGTTGGAGAAACCTTTGCATCCTTGTGTGTTTTTTTCTAAAAAATTGTCTGACACGGAGAGAAGATATGACATTGGAGACAGAGAACTATTGGCTATAATATTGGCCTTAAAAGAATGGAGGCATCTGTTAGGAGGAACTCTACAACCTGTTACTATCTTAACTGACCATAAGAATCTATCTTTCATCTGAGACGTCAAAAGATTGTCCGCCAGACAGGCTCGTTGGTCCCTGCTCCTTGCCCATTTTAATTACATACTTACCTACAGACCGGGCTCCAAGAATACCAAGGCAGACGCTCTCTCACGCCAACACAAACCTACCACTTTCGCGGAAGTCCCTATGTCTTCTATTATTCCCAAACAGTATATTACAGCCAACACCAGTCTGAAAGTGCACTCTCCGTTGCTACAAAATAATGAAAAGGTTCAATGCACGGCACCTATACCTACTCCGGAGGGAAAGTATTTTGTACCTCCCAATCTCCAGAGCGAATTACTTTCATGCTTTCACGACAGTAAGATTGCCGGACATCCGGGCATTCATAAGACCCATTCTCTCATTTCCCAAAGTTTTTGGTGGCCTTCCTTACGTAAGGATGTTAGGGAATATGTTATGGCTTGTGTGGTCTGTGCTAAAAATAAACAGCCTCACACCCTTCCTTGTGGTCTACTTCAACCTTTAGAAATTCCTAAAACACCATGGTCCAGTCTAGCTATGGACTTTATTGTTGAATTACCAGTATCCAATAAACAAACAGTTATTCTCACGGTTGTTGACAGGTTTACTAAAATGTCTCACTTTATCCCCTTACCCAAACTTCCTTCTGCACCCGAACTAGCTGACATTTTTGCAAGGGAAATCTTTCGCTTGCATGGTATCCCTGCAGATATTGTCTCTGATAGAGGTTCCCAGTTTGTCTGTTTTTGGAGATCCTTCTGTTCCCAGTTGGATATAAAATTTAATTTCTCTTTGTCCTACCATCCCCAATCTAATGGGGCTGCCGAATGTACCAACCAGAAGATCGAACAATATTTGCGCTGTTTTGTATCTGAACATCAAGATAATTAGGTTGATTTGATTCCTTGGGCGGAGTTTGCGCACAACAATTTGGTTTGCGAGTCTACTCATAATAGCCCCTTCTTCATGAATTATGGTTTCCACCCTACCATTCTTCCATCGGTGTCCTCCTCACAGGGTATACCGATGGTTGATGTCCATGTCGCCAATCTGAGGAAGTTGTGGGATCAGATTCACCGTGTTCTTGGTCACTCTTCAGCTTTATTTAAGCAACATGCTGATAAACGCAGAAGGCCTGCTCTTGTTTTTTACCCGGGGGATAAGGTATGGTTAAAGGGACACTGTAGGCACCCAGACCACTTCTGCTCATTGGAGTGGTCTGGGTGCCAACTCCCACTACTCCTAACCCTGTAAGTGTAATTATTGCAGTTTTTTATAAACTGCAATAATTACCTTGCAGGGTTAACTCCACCTCTAGTGGCTGTCTACTAGACAGCCACTAGAGGTCTCTTCCTGGTCCATAGCACAGGAAACCTGTGCTAGAGCGTCGCTGGACGTCCTCACGCTGTGTGAGGACCTCCAGCGTCACTCAAATCCCCATAGGAAAGCATTGAAATTCGTTTTCAATGCTTTCCTATGGGGAGACCTAATGCGCATGCGCGGAATTGCCGCGCATGCGCTTTAGGTCTCCTCGGCCGGTGGGCGGGATCAGTCTCGCCCGCCAGGCGACGGAGCCAGTAGGAGGAGCGGCGCGGAGGAGGAGACAGCGGCGAGGGACATCGCCGCTGCCTCAGGTAAGTCACTGAAGGGGTTTTCACCCCTTCAGTAACTGAGGATTGGTGGGTGGGAGGGAGAGGGACCTTCCAGTGCCAGGAAAACAGATCATTTCCTGGCACTGGAGTTTCCCTTTAAGTACCAGACACATAAGGTTGAAAGTTCCTTCCATGAAATTCGCCCCTCGTTACATTGGACCTTACAAAGTCTTACGGAGGATCAACCCAGTTGCTTATCAACTTGCTCTTCCCCCGGTTTACGCATTCCTGACTCCTTTCATGTTTCGCTCCTGAAGCCTCTCGTTTGAAATAAATACACCTCTGCCCCGACTCCTCCCTCTTTTGTTCAGGTTGAGGGTCAGGAAGAATTTGAGGTTAATTTAATTATTGACTCCCACATCTCTCATGGGGGATTACAGTATCTCGTTGACTAGAAAGGTTATGGCCCTGAGGAAAGGTCCTGGGTTTCGCATGCGGATATCCCCGCCCCTCTCCTTCTTCGGGCATTTCATGCCCATTTTCCGTCTCGTCCTGGTCCTAAGAGGGGGGGTACTGTCATGGTACCTGCCACTCACACCTCCTTCTCCTCCAGCAATTTCGGCACTTTGGACGCCGGCCGCGATAGCCCCGCCCCATTTTATGGCGCGGAGCAACTCCGCCGACGTCATGACGTCAATGACGTCACAACCCGCGGGAAATCTCAAACCAGGACGTTCTGGGGGCGTGGATATCAATTAATGAGACAGGGTATAAAAGGTACTCACTTACTGTGAGTCATTGCCCTGTCGTGGTTTCAGCTTGTCTGTTCCCTCAGTGCGTTTATATTCTCTTAGTGTTGTACGGTTTTGACTTGGCTTGTTTCTTGACTTTGCTTCCCTCTCCTATCCTTGTACTCGGCCCGGCTTACGCTTACCTGTCTTCTCGTTCCCTCGACCTCGGCTTGTCCCTGACCATTCTTTGTTTGCTTGACGTTAGTCCGGCCACTCTAAGGTCCGGTATACGTCTTTATAGATTTAGTACACTGCGTGTTTGATCCCTGTCTTGATCCTGACACAATGAGCTGGGATCTAGGTGTTAGTCTCCCCTAGAAGAAACCAAAGAAGTTTCTAGATCTTTTTTTGGTCTGCAAAGGACTTAGGCCATCCCAGTAGGGAGTAGTGGGAGTAGCGACTAGCTGTGTCTATAACTTACTTCCAGAGGGGCCGGATGTGACATGACCACCATTTTTTCTCAATTGTACCATTCCCCTATGCCATCTCCAGCAGACTCTACTGACTGATAGGAAGCAAAAATGGAGGAAAACCTTGGTCAGGTGGAGTGTGACAAGCTCAATATCATTGAGAACATTGCAGGAATAAGACATAAATGTCCATAAAACTTGTAAAGACACCTTTTCTACTCAATTATAAAAGGTGTGTGTTGTAAGTGATTAAACAAAGAACTACACAAATTAATCACATTGGTTTAGGACAGGGGTAGGCAACCTTTTAGCAGCACTGTGCCGATATAGGGTTGTGATGTCCCGTAGCGTGCCGATCCTATTTTTTATATTGAGGTGTGTATGCTGCCGTATTCTGCTTGTTATTGTTACTGTAATTGCTTTGTATCGTTGTATTTGTGCGTATATGAGCTATTATATTGTAAATGTTCATTACTAGTTTATGGTATCGTGTATGATACATATGAATGTGGGCTGTGAATGTGGGCTGTGTATGAGGGCTGCTTGTGGAATTGTCAGTGTGGATGGATACGTCGCATTGTGTGTTTGGTAGTGTGTGGGGGCTGTTTGGGGTATTGCATGTGAGAGGCTGCATGTGGGGTTGTGTGTGGTGTTGCGTTTGTGGGTATTGTGTGTTGTGTGTGTGTGTGGGCTGTTCATATTATTTGTATGAGGGCAGGGTTATTCTGCATTTCTGTGTATATCTAGCAGTGTGGGTGGGTTCCCTGGGTTCCAGTGGGGACCAGGCTGGCCAGCTACAGGTCAAGGAAAGGAGCTGCGATAGCTGTCGAGAGCTGCTCTACTACAGTGTGGATTCCCATTCACAAGTGCTGGGAGGAAGTGATCTGAGATCACTTCCTCTATGTGCTGCAATGCATAAATTGAGGATTGTCCTTCACCACCTCTTCGTATTAGGAAATATCTGAAGTTTTACTGGGACTCCTGATACGCCAGAGTGCGTTTGGCGCTAGCAGCCTTGAGTGCCGTGCAAAGACACCTCGAGTGCCGTGCATGGCACTAGTGCCATAGGTTGCCTACCCCTGGTTTAGGAGGTTGTTGAGATACCATGTAGAAATTCCCTTAATGCAAGCTAAAGGGGATGCGCTATTGAAAGGTGACAACGTATAAAAAGGACCTTTGGATAATTTTACACAGAAAGAAAGGTAACAGGTGTAACTAATATGAATACAGTCCCTCTGTTTATCTGCAGCAAAATATTCTGAGTGTATTTGCAAGAATGCCCATTGACAAACATATGTGATTGTAAAACCTTTGGGAAATTTTAAAAAAGCTACAGAAGCCGCATAGAAGTACCATAAATGGTGCATTTAAAAGAAATCACAGAATGAGCTTAAAAAGGAGGAGAGATCATTATCCCTCCACTTTTGACAATTAAGAGGCCTAGTTGAAGACCAAAAAAAATCTTAAAAAGGCAGCTATAAGGAGATGTAATTCAAAGAAGAATGTTTGGATTTTCAAGTTAAATGTTTTAAGCCACAAGGGATTTGATATAGCAAAGTCATATGTTTGCTCTAACATTTATTTGAAACAGAAATAACTTATAGCCATTTCGAGTATAGATTACTGTTTAGGGATAACTAAAAACTTTATGTTAATAAATTATGTAAATGTACACAATTTTATTGTTTCATGTATGTATTCATTCTTTACAGAAATGGTGGATAAATGTGTTAAACATTACATGGGAAAGAGTCCAATATGTTAGATATGTGGTGAGGGTTCACTGCTGGTAACTAAGAAGCATGTCACGAACCCCAGATTTGCTATCCAGAATATTCACAATGGAAGTCAGAAACAGTCCAACACGCCATCGTCTGACCTCTCTTTTTTAAGGTAGTTACACAATAAAATACAATGTTTTGTCAAAACACAGGGATTTGACAAAGGCTAAAGTATTCCTTGCAATATTTGAGACTGGTTATGGAATTACAGTGCAGAAGTACACAAAAAATACTTGTTACATATAGAAGGTATCATTTTTTTTTTTTAAATGGACTATCACCGTGATGGTACATATCTGTAACAAACCTTTTTGGAAATTAAACTATTATAAATATACCACTAGTGTGTAAAAATAATGTGACAACCAGTCATTTCTGCTACTTTGGGGAAGTGCACCCTGTTATTGCAGCCTGCATTGAAGACTGCGGTGTACACTAACGCCTAGGTAAAGAAGTGTTCAATAAAAGAGGTGATAATAATTGAAACACTTATTTTATATGATATGTTAGAATTTAACTGTTTTAAATGGCTTTCAATTTCCCTTTTGTATAGATATTTGATTGGGTCACATGATCAGGAACTGAAATGTCACTTAGACATTGTTGGACTGGGGGGAGTGCTACATAATTTCATTTGTAGACTATTCATATGTTTTTTAATTGCCAGTTCTATATTCTGGTTATAGTTCTGTCAATCTCTAAAATGATGATTCTTTTCTTTTACCCAGTAAATATTAGATACAATAAGGTCTACACTAAGCCTAGAACTATCACTAAGAGAGATTGTGTCAGGATCCTATCCTAACAGCCAGGAAATTGTTTTATTTTATTGCTGCAATTCCTGTTTCTCGCCTCTAGTGGCCTCCCTAGCCACTAGTCAATCCTCAGTTGCTCTCACCTGCCTCATATGAGCTTCCAAGTCTGCTATAAAAGGCCACACCCAACTCTTCTCATGGCCTTTACATTGAAGTCAGTGTTCTGTATCCTGTGAAGTCAGTGTTCTGAAATTGAAGTCAGTATTCTGACATGGAACTTCTGAAGTCAGTGTTCTGTATCCTGTGAAGTCAGTGTTCTGAAATTGAAGTCAGTATTCTGACATGGAACTTCTGAAGTCAGTGTTCTGTATCCTGTGAAGTCAGTGTTCTGAAATTGAAGTCAGTATTCTGACATGGAACTTCTGAAGTCAGTGTTCTGTATCCTGTGAAGTCAGTGTTCTGAAATTGAAGTCAGTATTCTGACATGGAACTTCTGAAGTCAGTGTTCTGTATCCTGTGAAGTCAGTGTTCTGAAATTGAAGTCAGTATTCTGACATGGAACTTCTGAAGTCAGTGTTCTGTATCCTGTGAAGTCAGTGTTCTGAAATTGAAGTCAGTATTCTGCATGGAACTTCTGAAGTCAGTGTTCTGTATCCTGTGAAGTCAGTGTTCTGAAATTGAAGTCAGTATTCTGACATGGGACTTCTGAAGTTAGTGTTCTGTATCCTGTGAAGTCAGTGTTCTGAAATTGAAGTCAGTATTCTGACATGGAACTTCTGAAGTCAGTGTTCTGTATCCTGTGAAGTCAGTGTTCTGAAATTGAAGTCAGTATTCTGACATGGAACTTCTGAAGTCAGTGTTCTGCCTGAAAAACCTGTATCCTGGCTCCTGAAAACATCCTGATCCTCTATGGAGACTCTGTGTGTCCCGTTGCCAGAATCCTCCTGAAACTCTTATCTTCAACTACTGAAACCATCCTGATCCTCCATGGAGACTGACTCATTGTGTCCCGTCGCCGGAATCCTCCTGAAACTCTTACCTTCAACTACTGAAACCATCCTGATCCTCCATGGAGACTGACTCCGTGTGTCCCGTCGCCGGAATCCTCCTGAAACTCTTATCTTCAACTTCTGCAAATCTGCAAAATCCTGTAAGCAACCTGCATTTCATTATACTGGAATCTACTTACCTGTTTTAACTGCTGCAACACTGCATGATCCTTTAAGCAACCTGTACTATATTATTCTGAAAGTACTTACCAACTTTAACCATTTCAACCCTGTATCATCCTGAACCTGGCTGCAATGTGACATTCCACAAACTATTAATCAACTTGGAAATAACTTCACACCTACTTGTATATAAAATACTTTATTCTGTTTTAACTTTCAAAGTATCCTGTTTGTCGCATATTGCCTTAATTATGTTTGACTCTCAAAGTATCCTTTTTGTGGCATATTGCCTTAATTCTTGCTTTCAAGTAAATTATGTCAAAAAAGACAAATAACATTTCAACCAATAACCCTGGCAATTGTCTCCACTCTGATCCTGCCCAGGAACATCATGACACTATGGCTCCTAAAACCTAAGTTCATATGTCTCAATTCAATTACCGTTCAATTACCCTTGCATGATTAATTCTACACAACATGTATATATTAGGGACACAATGTTCAAGGACCTTTGCACCATCCCTTTCCTAGACTTAATTTTTGACCAAACTGATGGAAGGAAGAAAAGACTGTTTTTGGGTGGGTGCAAATAAACAACTATGTTTCCCATGATGGGCCATCGGTCTGCTAAATCATGGCTGGATCTCCTGTCCAATCAAGATGTGGAAAACAAAAGGTGATTGATGGTCATGGGACAGCCACTAAATGTTGATTTTTTTTACAGATCAAGTAACAACTGACCAGTAGAGGCTAAGAAGAGGAGCAGTAAAACAATCTATATTTCCATGAAAAATTATTCTAAACACTTTGACTTCAGCTATGGAGGGGGCTGATCAGCAGTGACACAGTGTGTTTTTACTCTTGTTATGCCTGTGTTGGAGTTGGAGATTGGAGCCTGATTTTAGTGTGAGACAAGCTTTAGCTTTATCCTGTATCTACCAGCTAGTACTGCCAGGAGCACTAGAGAAAACTATCGAATAAATATATAGAACCCTGATACTGCTATTTCTTTTCCCTTTCTCTTTTATATGCTGCAATACTTTGAGCGCTAATCACGCTAGAACGTGTGTGAGTAGTAGTTTGTGTATGGACATTTTCGGAAGACAGCATGTTCCGACAGGGCCGGACTGGGAATAAAAAGCAGCCCTGGAAAAATGTTATACCAGCCCCATCATAAATTGTGCCAGCTGTGACAGATATACAGTTACAATTATTTAACCAACAAGAAGGAGCGCACTCACAGGACTTAAAATAAACAAAAGAGCTGTTTTATTCTAATCAGATGTGCAACATCTTACTTCAACGTTTCATCCTTATAATTTTGAAAGGTCCAGTAATGGGAATGAAACATTGACTGAATGCTGCTGCACGTCTGATTTAAATTAATCTTATTTTGGTTAGTCCTCATTCCTATGAGTGCACTCTTCGTTGTATGTAGTTTGATACCAGGGAATGAACGACTGAGAGAAAGGCAGGGTTATCCACTAAACTAATATTTTTGTGAATGAAAATGTAAATTGCTAAATAGTCAAGCTGTCACTATACCCAAGTTAAAATTTTGTTTCAAATCCGCTATTTTGGTTTAAATTATGAAATTTACATTTTCACTTTTTAAAATTAAAACTATTAGTAATAACCCTTTGGCAAATGTCAAACCCTTCATACATTATATATGTATATATATATATATATGTGTGTGTGTGTAATTTCCAAGTGTATTATGCATGAAAATATTATATATTATAAACATAATAATTATTAAAATTATGCTTGCGATTTATATACATACATATATATATATATATATAGTGATAATACTATATGTGCATATGTATCTATGCAGAATACTTTCACAAATCACATAGATAAAGCAAAGCTATATTTTATTTTTTTAATTCAACATATCATTTAAAAAAAAAAAAAAACACAAGCATAAACACAGATTTTTGATTAATGGATACTCACTGGCACGTACTGATGCCCACACACTCACATACACTGGCGCACAATGATCCATACTGACACACATACAGTGATCCATACTGACACTAACACAGTGATCCATACTGACACTAACACAGTAATCCATACTGACACTAACACAGTAATCCATACTGATACATACATTGATCCACACTGACACTCACACACAGTAATCTATACTGACACTCACACATACATTGATCCATACTGACACTCACACAAACATTGACCCATACACTGATCCATACTGACACATACATTGACCCATACTGACACTCACACATACATTGATCCATACATTGACCCATACTGACACTCACACATACATTGATCCATACATTGACCCATACTGACACTCACACATACATTGATCCATACATTGACCCATACTGACACTCACACATACATTGATCCATACATTGACCCATACTGACACTCACACATACATTGATCCATACATTGACCCATACTGACACTCACACATACATTGATCCATACATTGACCCATACTGACACTCACACATACATTGACCCATACTGACACTCACACATACATTGATCCATACATTGACCCATACTGACACTCACACATACATTGATCCATACATTGACCCATACTGACACTCACACAAACATTGATCCATACATTGACCCATACTGACACTCACACATACATTGATCCATACATTGACCCATACTGACACTCACACATACATTGATCCATACATTGACCCATACTGACACTCACACAAACATTGATCCATACATTGACCCATACTGACACTCACACATACATTGATCCATACATTGACCCATACTGACACTCACACATACATTGATCCATACATTGACCCATACTGACACTCACACATACATTGATCCATACATTGACTCATACTGACACTCACACATACAGAACTCCATACTGACACTCACATAATATCTTCAAACACACCTCCCACACACAATTACACACTCAAATATACACACACCCTATGAATCCTACCTTGCTCTGTGCTCGCTCAGCTCCTGGCTGAGAAGCAGCCTGCCTGCAGCTCTGTCTGGCCCCACTTCTCTCCCTGCCTGCAGCTCTGTCTGGCCCCACTTCTCTCCCTGCCTGCAGCTGTCTGGCCCCACTCCTCTCCCTGCCTGCCAGCACTTTACACACAGGAAGCAAAAGGCAGAGGACCCGCGTGGGCTGCCCTGTTCTGCCTGATTACCGGGTCACATGCTTCCTGTGTGTGAAGGCTGACAGGCAGGCACAGGACTGCCTCCCTCCCTGCTCCTTATCCTTCACTCGCGAGCAGCATTAGCAGGTCACTTTGGAGTGCCTGCTGCTCACTGTGTGGGGGAGAGGAAGGGCTGCTGCACTGTGCGGCCCCAAGTGCACCGGCCCACCGGGAAATTTCCCGGTATCCCGGTGGGCCAGTCCGGCCCTGTGTTCCGATACACGGAAGTGACGTGTCGGGACTTTTCAGACCGATACATAATTTCCTGTAATTTCCTGATACATAATTTCCTGTCAGACATGTCATGTGTCCTTAAGGGGTTAATATTTTCAACATACTCTCTACAGTATATCCATGGCAATATACCACACTATTGTATTTCTCTTTTGTTTTTTCCCTTTTTATGTGGATAACATCCCTTAAAAACATACAGATAAGCCCTTACACACTTGCATGAGGGTGTATTTTGTCATTGATCCTAGTGTAAGACTAATTTACCAATATACGGTTGTTAAAAGAAATAAAATTTTTTGATTCTATTGAAATTAGCATTACCAGTTTCTGATTTGTGTAGCTCGCAGCTACTGAAAAGAAGATCCAGACACTCAACTATTTCTGTTTTAAAGGGCAGTATTTTAATGGAAACAGCAATCAAGATGTGACAATGTTTAGGCCTACATTGGCATTTGTCAAGTCTTAAACCCTTGTGAACAATAACTCTTTTATTTACCAAATACAATGTGCAATAATTTGTAAAAAAAAAAAAATCACATTGATTAGACAATAATCATATCATTCAACAATTGGTTCGGTGCAATGGGAACTGCAGACGCCTATCATTATTATCATGTCACGTGACCTATTGATAGGTGTCTGCCAGTGTTTTCAGTGCACCAAACCAATGAGTATGTGCTGTTTAATATTAGAATTGCTGAATGATTTCATTATTATCCAATTAATGCAATTATTAAATTTTTGCACATTGCATTTGGTATATAAAAAAGTTATTGACCACTACAGTTTATGACTTGACAAAGGTCAGATTAGGCAAGTTTCCAACTATTGCCTGGAATTGTTCATTGCCTGAATCTTTCAATACATTGTGGGAATCTGGGAATTGCCAAGCCTGACACCCACCTTTTCATGACGGGTACAGAGGAAACCATGAGTGCTTTACCTCCTTCTTGTATGTTTACTGACAGAGGCAACTTTCAGTGGCAGGATAGGAGACTGGCAGGCATTTTGTCATTGATCCTAGCGCAGGACTAGGTTATCAATATAGAGTTATTACATTTTGTTTTGGTTAACTGTTTGGATAAATAAATGTTTCACTGTGTTCCATCCAGAGTGTGCTGTTCAAGTGTGCAAACTCTGTGCAGTGTTTCTTAATCTCAAATGCAATAACATTACAGCAGTAAATCCACCAATCATTACCCATTTTGCAACAAAAACACCTATTTCCTCTGAATAAAGTTGTGTTCGTTTTCAGAATACTTCATACATCTAATTTGCTGTACTATGAAGGTGAAGCTAGTAAACTTATTGCCCTTGCCTGTGTTAAACAATATGTCTTGGAGACCACCCCAAGAAGCAACGAAGGGAGAACTCAGCAGAGACTTTGTCTGTGGCCTCAGTGCCACTCCTTACTGAATTGTAAGGGCAGAGTATCCAAAATAGTGTCCTCGATGTCTGGTTTTGGCGGTAGTGAGGAATCTAGTCATATTGATATTGCTCTTTCCTCCACCACTCCAGACATTTGTTTAAGTCTGTCCCAGGAGGAAATCAACTTTGATACAGAAGAATTAGAAGTGGAGAGGAGAGGTAGCAGACCACAATTTTCTGTACCTGCTGTGCACTCTCAATTTATCTAAGTCCATCTGCCTCTGCAGTACAATAACCTATTTTGGTTGGGCATCAACTCTTAACAGTGCCAGGCGTATCTCACCCAGTGAAATTATTTTAACACCACATCCTTCCTACCCATTAGATTTCATCAAGTAAATGATGTGTAGACACTAGTATTGCAACAGCTTCCAGAGATGTAAATCCACCCACTTCTTCTTGAGCCCCAAGGCTAGTATATAGCACAGAAGCAATATTTGGCATTACTTCGATTGTCTCCCAAAAGAGAAAATTGCAACATGCAAATTGAGCAGCAAGGAACTGAGCAGATAGCGAGGGGCCATCTCACTAGTACCAATCTGAACCAATATATGCAAGACAAGTCTGTACTACTGATGAAAAAAAGCAAAATAAGAAGATTCACTGGTGCTATATCTGATTCTGCGCAGACAACTACCACCATAAAGTACCTCTAGGCAACAAGGACAGTCAGACTTTTACTCCACCTTTTGTCAGGGACGAGTCCACCATCTCACTTTTGAACATTTTATTAAATTCCATGTCACAGACATGTCAAAACAGCAGGCTAACAAAATCACCCACCTGATTGATTCATTTTCCATGATAGAAAAGAAACCCTGTAAGCAGTCCTTTCAGAAGGGATATTATCTCATCACTGTAAAGTTCCTGTGTGCTACTAGTGAAGAAGCATCTGGCTAAGGCTATAGGTCAGCGGATGCACTTCATCACAGATGTATGGAGTGCTTCTAGTGGATGGCATGTCTTTCTCTACTGTATATCTTTCATGATTATACAGAATAGTATCACACCCTAGAACTAAGGGTAACATCTTACCGGACCTTAGACTGGCCGGACTGAACGTACCCGAGAATAGTCAGAAAACTAGCCAAGGTCAGGGGCCCAGAATGATACACAGCGATAAGGAAAACCCAAAAGTCAAGGGTACCAGAAATCAGGGAATTCAAAACTAAGCCAAAGTAAAAAAAAAACTAAAAAAAAAACACGATCATGAACATACTCTCGGATAACCATCTAGGGGAAACCACGACAGAGCAATGAGCGAATGGAATATACAAGTTTAAATAACCCTTTTGCAGATCCGATTGGCTGTGCCTAGCTTTTGACCCCAAAAGGTGCGTGTTCGTCTTTTGCGTGACGTCACCCGCATGCCGACGTCGTCTTTACCGTGGATGAACGTGGGGCTATATAATTGCATGGGTCCGCAGCGGCCGGCGTCCACACACATGCTGCAAAAGCCAGGCATGATAGCAGAAGACCGTTGAGCGGCACTCCTTTCTATCTTCAGAAGGTAATTATCTCCGTTTGTCACATGGAGACGAAGAATATGTGACAATAGCACACTGGGGACATCAACCTTACCAGCATGTTGGCTAGGAATGGATTTGTAAGGCAGCAGGGCTATTGATCTCACCAACATGCTGAAGTGATGGACGAAAAGCACACTTCAACAAACATATTGCAGGCACTTGAAAATAGCTTGGGATAGCGGCCAGGCACCAATCTGTTGGGTTTATGTTCACTAATGGAACTGTGCTGTTCTGTATACATTCTACATATTGTAGTGAAGGCTGCAATTCAGGAAGCCACACCATGCAGTTACCATCCTCCCACCACGCCATTGACATTGGCTCCCCACTAGAGTGTTTTGATTGTACAGTAATGAGGCAGCTAGTCGCAGTTCCTATACGATTTAGGGACATGACAGAACAGTTTTAAGGTTTTAGAGGGCTTAATTTCATTGTTAGATTACATAGAATGTTAAGAGGATTAAAAGCTTGAGGGAGGTTACAGTTGTGGTATCAAATGTGTTTAGGGTCATTGGGTTTAGGGTTAGAATTGGGTTTAATTTAGTATGGGGTACAAGGAGCAGAAACAAAGAAGCAAAAATTCACAAACTGAATATAATGAATATAATGCTGACTGGACATAAAAACGTAGGCACCAAAGCATCCAGTGGTATGGAACAATGTAACCTAAGGGAGACCACTAAATATCTGAAGTAACAGAAAGTATCAACACAGAAATATACTGTGATTCCAATTAATTATAAATACCGAATACTCCCATGCCTAAGTAAGTGAGGAGATTGAGTTACTAGACACCTAAGTCTGCAATAATCACATAGGCTTTATTAGTCCTGGCCCTTTAATGCATAGGGTGTTAGTAGATCTCCCCTTAGTACCAAAGCACCAGAAAAAGTGCTAAAGGGAGAATGGTCACTGTCTAAAAGATTGGCAGTCCTAATAATCAAAAGTAGACAGACGTATAAGGTAAAAAAAAGAAAGTCTCTCTCCTTGTGAGACTTACTAGATAGGCATAGAAAAAAAAAATCATAAATCATAACAAACTCCCATGCCTAAGTAAGTCTGGAGATGAAGTTGCTAAACACCTAAGTCTGCAATACACATAAAGGCTTAATGAGTCCTGGCCTTTTAGTGCATACGGTGTTAGTAGATCTCCCCTTAATTCCTGAGCACCGGTAAAAATGCTAAAGGGGAGGGGCGTGGTCTGGATTCCGAGCAATATGGATGTCTAACCCCTGAGCTCCTCACCACCAAGCTTCTAAAAAGCATATTGCGACCCACTCACCACACAAAATGGGGCAAACTAAACGCCAAGAATACCCGCAAACCCCCAAGGGGGCGTCCCAGGCCTCGATGTCGGGACCCATGGATGAATTCCTACATACCCCGGCAGGACTTACCCACGAGGCGCAGGGCCCCGTAATGGCGCCGACATCCCCTGCCTCCACTGCCTCAGACCAAGATCAACCTACTCTGGCAGACATAGGGGCGGAAATCAGGCAGCTAGCAGCGGCTATGGTCACCAAAAACGACTTACAAACGTTGGCAACAACTCTCTCGGCCTCAATCACAACGGCGGTCACGGCACTCCAAAGCGACTTGGACACGCAGAAAGGCGGCATCCAAGTGCTGGAACACTAGTCCCAAACTGCACATCAACAAGCTACGGCCACGGATACTGCTGTCACTAGGCAAGGCAACATGCTCCTAGCCCTGAGGCGCCAAGTGGAGGATCTGGACAACCGGAACCGCCGCTCCAACATCAGGGTCCGAGGCATGCCCGAATCGGAGGACGGGAAAACGCAGAGGAACTCCTAACCGGATTATTCCGCTGCATTATGGGAGATGAAGCCCCGGCGGAGATGAGATTTGATAGAGCCCACCGGGCCCTGCGACCAAGAATAAGGGAGGGAGACCCGCGAGACATTATATGCTGTCTCCATTCCTACGCGCTTAAAGAAAAGATAATGAGGGCAGCCAGGACGAGAGCCACGTGGAGGTATCGAGGCGCTGAGGTTTCCCTCTTCAAAGACCTCTCACAGATGACCCTGGAGGCGAGGAGAGCACAGAGACCTGTCACTACGGTGCTGAGGGACCGGAACATCCCATACAAATAGGGTTTTCCATTTAGTCTCCAGGCCCGCCATCACAACGAGTGGCTGATTGCACGATGGCCTGAAGAAATACCTACCTTCCTACGCAGGCTGGGTCTCCAACCCATCACGGTCTCAGACTGGATACTCGACCCGATAGACCGCAATGCACCATCACAAGGGCCGCCCGGACGCCCCCGCAGAAGACCGCAGGAGACCCGCCACCACCTGACCTCCAACCTACCGACAGACCCGTAAGAGTAGATACCCGCCGGGGTCCCGGGGGATGCCTACCCCCCTAAAGCTCCCCACGATCCATGGGCCAAACTGGACACGGACATGGGGGCCCCTTCCCAGCAATAACTGTGAGTACTAGCGGTCCCCCTGACACTCCATTAGCCTACCCTCCTTGGTGGGGGGGGGCAGGTGGCCCTGAAAACACCAATGCTTTGGGTGGGGGACGGGATGGGGATGGGGACACTAGAAGCAGAGCCCGGTGCCACACTCTGTCCCCTGGGACCAGGGACATGCTCCCCCCCCCCCACGCGCTGAGGCCCTGGAAACGCCTACCCGTATCACCAGTCTAATAATAGCACCCGGCAGACTACAGGGACACTCTGAGCAACCCCGCCCCCGCATCGCAAGATGACACCGATCAGAAGAACACCGGGATGAGCAGACTCAGAGCATCAAGCAAGGCATAGTAACTATGCCTAGTGGACTATGACGGGGACTTGGTTTGGGGGGAGGAGGGGGTCGGCGGGGGGATTTGGGCTGGCGGGGAGGAGGGGCTGATGGGGGGGGATAGTTTAACAAAAGTGTACATACTCCTTTCCCACCTACCGAAGACCCCAAGGATACCCCTAACTCGCTGAGCCTGAACACGGGCACCTAGACCAGGCAGACATATAGGGCACATCCTGAAAGGGGTAAACAGTGACCAGGCAAATCCCACTTACCTGGGACCCCCGAAGGCCAACCCCAGGGCAGGCCCAGCACGCGCCCACAACATCTAACAAATAAATGCTAAACCGGCATTATACTAATGCTGCCAAGACACCCTGTACTTCAACATCCCACGCACTATGCAACCCAACCGCGGAGGGACAGATCGTCATGGCTGGCCTCCCACCCGGCAGCCCTGAGCCACAAACTAGAACCCCAAGAGGTCCCTCCCACACCCACTACCTATGGGGGGACTACCCCCAGGGACACCCCCGCATGATACTGCCCCCCACCAGGTAGAAGCCGCCTAGCCATCATCCGCCCCACCTGAGCCACTTAGAATGACACCCACCATAACAGTGATGGGACCATGGTACCTCCACATACCCCCACGGCCTGCCTGACCAACATCAGGTAACTCCCGGGACACCGTAAGTGATGCGGAAGCAACCCGACTCCCCGCACACTGGGACGCCCCACAGGGGACTACCCCGCACACCATACACGACCCCAACCCTAAGAGACTACACACAAGGTGGTGTACAGACACCTGATGGAAACTCGACCCCTGCCATAATTCTACCCGTTGGATAGTTCAACGTACCTAAAGCAGGATTACCTGAGGAGTCGAGACCTTCTCCCCCACACACACTCGTGTGAATACCCCTACCCTGCGGGGAGCCGCTGACGGGACACTGTAGGCTAACGCCGGCAGGTCCAGTCGTTGGCTGCCACCGCAGTCACACGAACGCCCTCAATTAGAGGGATACTCGTCCCCAACCCTTGGGCGACGCACCTGTCTCTTCCTTGAGACACACCCAACTCCCCCCTCCTGCCTCCCCCTCCTTCCCATACCACTCCCCCCCTAAGACTGGTCGACTGCTGGAGGGCAACACATCCTGCTGACAGAGAATACACACACTACTCTGTCCTCCACAAACGCTATGCGAGGATTGACTATCTCTTCTTGCAACAAGAACATCTCTTGACGCTGCAGGCAGCGGAGATCGGACATGCCCTGTGGTCGGACCATGGCCCGGTCACACTGACAGTGGACTCCCCACAGATGAGGCCTGCCACATGGATGTGGAGACTACAAGACTCCCTCCTCCTAGACCTATGGGATACAAGAACGGGTGACCGAGGACCTGACCACGTTCTTCGACCTAAACACGATGACCGAACACACAGCAGCTACCATATGGGAGGCACATAAAAGCGTGATCCAGGGCACATTGATGAGACTGGCCTCCAAAAAAAAGAGGGAATGCCGTCAACAGGTTTCCGACTTAATAGCAACTATAACAACACTTGAAATGCAACACAAAAGATCCCAACTCGAATCTACCTACGCAACACTGCTGGAAGCACGCAGACTCCTGAAAGAACACATCACCCGCTCCCACTACCGGAACATACAACGATCGAAGGCCTTCTTTTACCAACACGCCAACAAAGGGGGTAAGCAAGAATGCTTAGGGGACCCCAAACACAGGCCCAAGTGCATAAGATACAACTCGCCGACGGCACGGTGACCCAATTCCCAGACAAGATCGCCGCAGAGTTCAGGAACTTCTACTCCACCCTGTACAATACTACACACCCTAGCCAACAAACTATGGATAAACAACACAAGATACAGGACTACCTAACAAAATACACAACGAAGAAACTCCAACCAGACGAACAGGAACTCCTAGAAGCCCCAATAACGGAAGCAGAAGTAGCGGGCGCAATCAAAGTAGCCAAGACGGGGCGGGCACCTGGACCGGATGGCTTTACCCTGGAATATTACAAAAAATTCTAACTCATTCTAATCCCAAAGCTCACCCAAGCCTTTAACGCACTGGCAGCCACCATCACTGTACTTCCGAAACCAGGGAAGGATCCTGAACTCTGCGGCAGTTATAGACCAATATCCCTACTTAACGTAGATGTGACACTTCTCACGAAGATACTGTCCAATAGAATAGGCACCCTGCTACCGACACTCATTCACCCGGACCAAACAGGTTTCATCCCCGGAAGGGAAGCCAGGGATAGCACCCTACGAGCCCTGTCAATCCAACACCTGACGAACCACTCTAAAGATCAGACCCTACTCCTGTCAACCGACGCCGAAAAGGCATTTGGTCGAGTAAGCTGGCCTTTCTTCATGAGCGCCCTCCGAGAGATAGGCCTTGGCGCGAATATGATGAAATGGATCATGGCACTATACAGTAACCCAAATGCTAGGGTACGAGTGAATGGCGCCCTAACAGACTCCTTCACGATACGTAACGGCACAAGGCAGGGATGCCCACTCTCACCCATGCTGTTCGCGATCTCCCTAGAGCCCTTTCTGGAAGCAGTCAGACAGACAGAAGAAATCCGGGGTTTCACATGGAGAACATCAACACACAAAGTAGCTGCATACGCAGATGATCTCCTATTCTTTATCACACGCCCGGACACCACCCTCAACAAGCTAATGAAGATGTTCGAGACCTATGGGGAACTGTCAGACTTCAAATTAAACACAACAAAATGCGAAATACTCAACCTCACGGTGCCCACGCCAGACGCTAAGGACCTGCAACACTGATTCCCCTTCCGGTGGTGCCCAACTCAAATGCGCTACCTCGGCACAATGATCACCACGGACGCAGACGCACGATATCAGGCAAACTATCTACCCCTCCTTCAGCAAATCCAGCGAGACCTGGCGAAATGGTCATACCCCTACATCTCCTGGCTGGGCAGAATAGCTATACTAAAGATGAATATACTACCTAGACTACTCTATCTCTACCAAACAGTACCCCTGGCCCCACCAGCATTCTTCTCCTCCCTACGAACTGCAATGATCTGCTTCGTATGGAACGGAAAACAAGTACCCCTCATCCCGGCCGTATGGAACACGGGACGCTCAACACCTAATACCCTTGACTCTGGCTCCCCCATAGCGCACACACTGCGAACGTGGGATAGCATCAGAAGGGCCACCCACCTGTCTCCTACCACAAGCCCATTAATCCAGGTACAAAACAACTCTAGGATAGGGGAAGGAGCGCCCCCACAAAGCTGGACCTTCATAGGTGAGGGGGATACCCTCCCCATATACAAAACACTACTGAACGCGGATCTAAAACCGCTACGGGAAATGACCGAAGGCCGACCACTGACAAGTCTACAAATGCTTCGATACACACAACTCAAGCACTTCTATCGATTACTCCCGAATAGAGATGCTATACACCGAGACCTGACATGGTTCGAAGGCCTCTGCGATAACAAAACATCCCTGGATAAGGCCATCTCCCTGTTATACCAACACCTCCTAGTGGGACAACTCAACACCAAAAACACCTACAAGCATAGATGGGAACAGATGCTCGCCAAAACATTCACCGATCCACAATGGGAAAAAATACTAATTTGACATCATAAATGCTCTTCTAGTACCAAATATCAAGAGACCAGCTACAAATTGCTGGCATTCTGGTACAAGACACCAGACCAACTGCATAGAATATTCCCAGAGGTGCCCGACAAGTGTTGGAGGTGTGGCGTGAACCCGGGAACGCTGCTACACATCTGGTGGGACTGCCAACACATCTCACTATTCTGGAACGAGATACAACAAAAAACCAAGGAGATACTAGGAACTGGCTATATTACACTCCACGCCAGCCCCCATAGGAACCTACAGGAAATCAATCCTCCGACACCTCCTAAACGCAGCCAAAGCCCTGATCCCATTATATTGGAAGCAAACCGCAATCCCTACAACAAGGCAATGGCTGGAAAGACTTGAGGAAATATACATGGCGGAATCAATACAAGCATCCCTCCTGGGTACCGTAGAAAAACATACAGACAGGTGGAGACCGTGGCTGGTCTACGTGGCAGAGCAATCCGCACGGACAGGAAGAAACTCGTGAACATAACAACAGACATGACATAGCAACCAGAAGAACGCACCCCGGAGAATCGAACAAACCCCGATGGCTGAACCCCGATGGTCGGGCCCACTCCCCCACAACCCCCCAACCTCATCCCCCCTTCCGCCCCCCCATCCCCCAATCACCACACCCCCCCTCCTACACCCTACCTTTCCTTCCCCCACATACCAGCCCTTAACTGACCAAACACGGAACGCTGTAATTGACTAGACACCTACAACTAGACCACTCACATATGTCGACCCCATAGGTCTAGGAGGAGGGAGTCTTGTAGTCTCCACGATATACCACCCACTATCAACACTCATCGCGGACTGAAACACCCAATGAGCACCTAACCGATATTGAAATTATAAGGCACACAGATGCTCCAACCCCTCACGACAGGGACACCTATACACTGGAAGATATTCTCAACAGCACAAACCACTCCCATAAACTCGGGACCCCTGGGCACCCACCAATTAACGTACACACTTAACGCCAACAGAGGCTTTAAGGACCTAGGGGAACAACGACAGACATATGGGACGCTCAGTTGGGACAAAGATGAACTAGTTTAAGTTATAAATCTTTAAATGGCTTACATAATTAACTACCGCAAACTACTGATGCACAACAGCTTGCAACACTTGATAACGCGGGACCTATGCGTCCCACCTTAAAAAATAACCAAAACACATACACTAACCTGCCATATCTCATGCACTATAACTGGCTTTAATATCAGACTACCAAAGCTAAGCCAAGGACAGAGAGAGGGGAAAAAAAAAAAGAGGAAAACTCATGCGAACAACACCAGTATACAATCAGGACCCTATGAAGCTGCAGCCACCACCTGTACAGCGTGGCAATACTTAAGGCTGCAAACCTGTTGTTTGCTAAAGCCTATTTATAGCACCACCTCTAGCTGACAGGGCTATTCACTACATGAGCAACTGCTAATATTTCTGTCATTGCATGAGTTGCACTTATCCCCTGAGGACCTAGTTTGTATTTTTAAACGAGGTATAGCATATGTTACCGCTGTATATGATGTTACATATGTTCCTTGCTCCTTGTAATACGGTATACTATGTCTTTGATGCAAATACCTCAATAAAAACCTGATAAAATGATAAAAAAAAAATGCTAAAGGGAGAAAAGTTACTGTCTAGAGGGTCAACAGCGCTAATAATCAAAAGTAGGACAGATAAAGTATAGTAAAGAAGAAAAAGCATCTCTCCCTGGTAAACTTACTAAATAGACACAGAAGAGAAAAATATATGAAAGGAAAATCTTAAATCATAACAAAAACGTGTATCACACAGTGTAGTGAAGTGTCCATGTGTGTTCAAGTTAAAATTGACCCATAGGAAAGAACCTGACATGCGTTTTGGTGCAGTATATATGCACCTTCGTCAGAGGATGCATATATACTGCACCGAAATGCGTCAGGTACTTTCCCACGAGCACAGCCGAATCGCTACCGGGGTAAAGTTTTGACCGACCGCACACGTGACGCCTGCCTAAATTAGATCCAGAGAAATAGTGGTAGCGATCGGTCACCTTCGGGAGTTCCAAAACTAATCAAAAGTCATTCCTCATAGGTAGTGATTGTTCGCTTTGCTTGTGTGAACAATCCTACCAAACAGCGCTCACCTGGCTTTTTGTGAAAAAAAAGCAGGCATTCATACTAAATTACCTGTGTTCGTGGGGTCGAGTGTCCGCTTTAGAGTTCCAGACACTCGACGACCAAGTACCGCTGCCTGCTTTTGGGAGACAAGAGGGCCACCATTTTCCAGCGCACGTGTTGTTCGGATATACGAACGGTTGCCACACAGAGAGAGCACCTAACTTTGTGGTTTTCTTTGAAGTTAAATGAGCCAGGGGGGTGGTTGGTATTCAGTAGGCCAATGTACCGAATGCAGGAAAAATAACTGGGACAAGGGAAATTACAGGGGTTTGTCACACACACACACACACACACACATACACTGGAGGAACTGGGATAACACTGAGATTTGCACCCTCTAGAACTGTTTCTGCAACTCTGCTATCAAGCACATGACACTGACTGGAGATAGAGGACACTGGCTAAGGCTCCTGGTACTCATCTAAATTCATCAGCTCACCTAAACTCCACAAAGTCACATTATAAGTGCTGAAAACAACCCCCCTCACCCTCCAAGAGGACTTGTAGCACACCTCCCAAGTGTCCCTATTTTGGGCCCAACTCTGTCCCTCTTTTCTAATGTCCCTATTTAACTCCACAGCAATAAAACTCACAGTGAAGTGTTTTCAGATTACAGTAAATGTCTGTGTAAACATGATAAAATGTTATTGTATTAAATCACATTTTAAATTGCTATTAGTAAGTCACCTAAAATTCCTCATAACAGCACTGCCTGTGGCCAAACTCTCACACCCCTAAAATTAAAGACTTCCTTCTTCTCCATTTGAAATCTTGGAGGTATGCTCTCGGCAGGTGCCTACTCTGCCTGTTGGGAAATCCGACCCTGTATCTGTGGACTGTGTGCATGTGCCCCATCTTTATAGACTTGCTACTCATTCCATTCATGATGTCTGCTCTGCCTCCAGCTAAACCCTCTGTAGACATCTAGTTTCCTGTGTTGGCTCTCTTTTGTTTATGGTTCTGATTGTATCATTATTGTTAGCTAAGACAT
Source organism: Pelobates fuscus (assembly GCF_036172605.1). Lineage (NCBI taxonomy): Eukaryota > Metazoa > Chordata > Amphibia > Anura > Pelobatidae > Pelobates > Pelobates fuscus. The sequence continues at coordinate 157,570,845 of NC_086318.1, read as the reverse complement.
TTGCAGTAGCCTTTTTACATCAAACAATATCTTAGTCTGAAGGCTGTGCCGTGTTTGCTGACAGTACAACAATATAATTTCATATTTCATGTTAGCAGTCAATGTGCTGCAAGTATTTCATAGTAATCTTACTCATGTGAGTTACATCATATGTTGCAGTGTATTTGACGATATGTAATTTAACGCTGGATTGATATTCACCCTCTCATCTGGGTGGTCCCTGTCAAGCTTAGCAGGAGAACATTGTGTGAGGACAGAACAATGTCTCACTTTTCTTCAGTATTTCCATGCTTTATGTGCTTCTCTGTACATCCTCTTGTTCAGCGTCAGGAAAGCCACCATAGGAAATCAGCTATTGTGAGAATCTTTATGACTGTGATGAAAAATCTTGGAGTGTCTGATTCAGAATGTAGAGTGTTAGTGACTAAGGCTAGCAGATGAGGTTCTAGGTGGCATTCATTTTTGCATGCTTCCTTGCTGCTTCTATTCCAGTCACACACTTACTGCCTGTTACAAATCTGAGCAGCCTTTTGCCATTGCAGCCACTCTTGGGCAGTTCTTTATTTCTCCCACTAGGCCTCAATTGACAGCAGTAAGGTGAGTTCTACTTACCCAAACCCGTCCATCATGGGTGCCACCATCTTCCTCTGGCAGGTCTTCTTCAGGACCCCGAAGCTGACTGTCACTAGTGGCAGCTGAGGAATAGCTGGGGATAGCTCCGCCCAATGTCTAGAGGTGTCAGCAGGAGGAATTATACTGAAACAAAATAGTCCCCTATATCTCTTCACTGGGATGGAATTTTAGGGAAAGTATAACTCAGTCAATACTCTATCTAAGATTCTATCTTTATGAAATACAACATTTTCAGGAGGGGGAGGTTGGTTGAAAGTGCCACTTTAAAGCTATATCCACAAACCATGTTAATAAAAAAATAATACTTAGCTATAAATTGTCATGTCAATAGAATGCAATTGGGTTTCCTTCAAATGCTTATAAATAAGTGCTCTTGAGGACCAAAATACATATGAGCTAGGTTTGTGGGGGCTACCCACTGGCGTACCTGTCAATGAAATTGTTATGACACAACTATAAATGCTATGTATTGTTAATTTGCTTTGTGGTTTGTGGATGTGCTTTTAATTCTAATATCCTTCCTAGGTAAACCATGAGCTGGATACTATGTTGATATGAAAAAGCGTGCTGTGAGTACCTGTTTTCAATTTGCTACTCTAAACCTCTAGGCCTAAAAGATGACTCCTGTCTACTTTGTGCTATAACCTCTGCTTCTAAGATCTGTTATGAATCACGTACAAAAAACATGTCAACACAGGCAAAGTGTAACTGATTTACAGGGGTTTCAATTTTGATGTTGGTTAAGTGTGTATGATTTGATAAGCCACGTTTGAATTGAAAATCGAAGCACCTTGTTGGCAGATGGAATAAAAGAGATTTAAGACATGTGAAGTAGTAATAAAACGTCAGAGAAATGGAGGGAGCTGTTGATAACATTGAATGGAGTAGAGACTACACGCATTGATGTAAGGCCCAAAAACAACATTGTTGTGGAAAAACCACAGTGGACAAGAAAGGTGGAGCATCTATGAGATGATGATGTCCATCCATCTCATCTTATGGACATTATCCATGGGCAGAAAGGATAGACAGTGGAGTTACAAAGCAAATAATTAAATGACAGAGGAAGGGAGGGAGAGAGATGCACCACATATGGTAACTAGTTGTTAACCTATGTTCATAGTAACTATGGAAATGCAACGTGTACTAAAATAGTGTGCAGTTGATCATATCATAGTTGGATTTAAATTGACCCATTTTTGAAAATGATATTGAATGTAGATTGACACCTAACATATATTTCATCAACTGCACCAGAAACTCTATGAATGATCTTCCAGCAGACACTAATATAGTGAAAAGGGGAAATAATTGTTTGATACAGACAATCTGCTGTGGTGAGCAGCAAACACAGTCAGAAAATGAAAGCTGTGCTTTTAGGTAAGAAATACCACAAAGTTTTAATTATAAAAAAAAACTGTCTCTATGAACTGTAGTATAAACAAGTACAAAATAAAAAGTGTAATGATGAAAAATCAACCCTAGATGTCACTATAAAACACCAGTGAAAATCAGCAGACAACTAAATGCATGGGTTGATTTTATTTCTTTTCATATTTCTTTGTTTTACTAAGTCCAGTGAAAATGTCAGAATTGTAATTTGCAGTTTGGGAATAAATATCCAAGGATCTCTTCACCCTTTACTCACAACTTTATAAACGTTAATGTTACATATTATTGATATGGGGTTATTCACCTAATAGCAAACTGTGATGAACAGAAAGCATTAGAAATACTATGCAGAGGAGCTATGTCCCTGACTTCACCATACTGGGTTAAGGAACACTTTACAGTTAAGGATTCAAAGATGTGTCCCTCTGCCCCGCAGCTCCCCTCCTCCTCCCCATTCGTAAAAAGTCAGGCATCAGGCCTTTCTCATATGAAAAACATTGAATCAGTGCTTTCCTATGGGATTTTCCTTGACGCTGGATGTCCTGATGCAAAACGTCAAACTCTGTGAAACTGCAGGAACCGACGGGTAGACAGCCACTAGAGGCAGTCTTAGTTTCTCTAAAACTGTAATGTTTTTCATTTCAGGGCAAAGGGCGACAGGGACATTGCACCCAGACCACTTAAAAAAAGGACTGGGTGCCTAGTGTCCCTTTAACAAATGTTATCTCATATACAGTATCTGACAAAAGTGAATACATCCCTCACATTTCTGTAAATATTTTATTATATCTTTTCATGTGACAACACTGAAGAAATGACACTCTGCTACAATGTAACGTTGTAAGTGTACAGCCTGTATAACAGTGTAAACTTGCTGTCCCTCAAAAAAACTCAACACACAGCCATTAATGTCTAAACCATTGGCAACAAAAGTAAGTACACCTCTAAGTGGAAATGTCCAAATTGGGCCCAAAGTGTCAATAAAGTACCATTATTTTCCAGCACTGCCTTAACCCTCACGGGCATGGAGTTCACCGGAGCTTCATAGCTTGCCACTGGAGTCCTCTTCCATGACGACATCACGGAGCTGCTGGATGTAAGAGACCTTGGGCTCCCCCACAGATGCTCAATAGGGTTTAGGTCTAGAGACATGCTTGGCCAGTTCATCACTTTTACCTAAAGCTTCTTTAGCAAGGCAGTGGTCATCTTGGAGGTGTGTTTGGTGTCGTTATCATGTTGTAATACTGCCCTGTGACCCAGTCTCCGAAGGGATGGGTCATGCTCTGCTTCAGTATGTCACAGTACATGTTGGCATTCATGGTTCCCTCAATGAACGGTAGCTCACCAGTGCCGGCACCACTCAAGCATGCTCAGACCATGACACTCCCACCACCATGCTTGACTGTAGGCAAGACACAATTGTCTTTGTACTCCTCACCTGCTTGCCGCCACACATGCTTGACACCATCTGAACCAAATAAGTTTATCTTGGTCTCATCAGACCACAGTACATGGTTCCAGTAATCCATGTCCTTAGTCTGCTTGTCTTCAGCAAACTGTTTGTGGGCTTTCTTGTGCATAATCTTTAGAAGAGGCTTCCTTCTGGGATGACAGCCATGCAGACCAATTTGATGCAGTGTGCAGCGTATGCTCTGAGCACTGACAGGCTGACCCCCACCCCTTCCACCTCTGCAGCAATGCTAGTAGCGCTCATACGTCTATTTTCCAGAGACAACCTCTGGATATGACACTGAGCACATGCACTTAACTTCTTTGGCCGACCATGGCAAGGCCTGTTCTGAGTGGAAACTGTCCTGTAAAAACCGCTGTATGGTCTTACCCACCGTGCTGCAACTCAGTTTTAGAGTCTTGGCAATCTTCTTATAGCCTAGACCATCTTTATGTAGAGCAACAATTCTTTTTTTCAGATCCGTAGAGAGTTCTTTGCCATTAGGTGCCTGTCAGGGCTTACCTGAATGGGAGTCTGAAGCGCAGATATATGTGCTCACCCTTGCAAGTAAACACAGGCCACGGTGGTCAGGTAAGAATTCACCTGGGGCTGTGCAGGATGATGCTCCAAGTCGCAGTGCAGATACGGACATAAACAGGAGAATTGTCGTTGGTAAGCCAAAGGTCAGTGGGTGCCAGAAATCGGGATAAACCAGTAGAGAGCCGAGGTCAGAGGATGCCAGAAGTCAGGGTACACGAAATAACAAGCCAAGGTCAGGAATCAACAGGTGAACACAAAACAGCAATACTTGAACCAGAGTCAATGAGGAAGGCTATAAGAGGCAGTGTGTTATACCTGGCTAATTAGTGATCAGCCACAGGTGAACCACGAGTGACAGGAGCAGTCTCAGATAACGTCCAGCCCCCAGTGCTGGATACAAGGCAAGAGTAGACTTCTAGATATTTCCTGAGCTGTATGGTGGCTCAGAGGCAAAAACAGCAGCTCCAGGACTGCAGAGTACTCAGGTTCAAATCTTCTATTGAGCACTTCTTGGGCAACCTCGTCAGGATGTCGCGGTGAGAACTGTGACAGTGCCATGTTGAACTTCCAGTGACCTGTGTGAGTGATAACACCAAATTTAACACACCTGTTCCCCATTCACACATTATAGACATTATAACACTAATGAGTCACATGACACTGAGGAGGGAAAATGGCTAATTGGGCCCAATTTTGACATTTCTACTTAGGGGTGTACTCACTTTTGTTGCCAATGGTTTAGACATTAATGGCTGTGTGTTGAGTTATTTTGAGGGGGCAGCAAATTTACACTGTTAGACAGACTGTACACTTACTACTTTACATTGTAGCAGAGTGTCATTTCTTTAGTTTTGTCCCATGAAAAGATATAATAAAATATTTACAAAAATGTGAGGGGTGTACTCACTTTTATGAGATACTGTATATCTCTATTGTGAATTTGGGTTTAAGGACTTGCAACCCAGGGGTCAAGTCCTGGGGAATAAAGTGTGGGAACTCACTCGAGTTCCACCCCCACCCCACCACCAAAAAAAATACAAAAAACTTGTATGCATATATAAACACGTACACACACACTCAGGTGCACACATACACTTACAGACACACACGTACACTCACAGACACACAAAGACACACACACACACACAAATTCACAGATAGACACCCATACTCTCACAGACACACACACTCCCAGACCCACACACACACACACTCCCAGACACACACACACACACTCCCAGACACACACACACACACACTCAGACACATACACACACACACATACACTCACAGACACACACACACTTCAGTAAATAACCCGGTAAGCAGAGCTCAAAATGTCCTCTCTTTCACTAGCAACCCTAGGCAAGCAGAAACCTCCAGACTTGCCTTTCAGATCTGTCTAGTATGAAATGTTGACTCCTGCTGTAAATGTACATATATATATATATATATATATATATATATATACACATACACAAGAAATAAAAAAATGTAATTTGTATCATTGCGATACATTTAGTCAATTTCTGAGTTACAAAAAAAAAATACAATATTCTCCAGTAATAACGGTTATACATTTTACTTGATATATTTATATATTTTTTTTATATAATTTTTTTATATTTATATTTATTTATATTTATATTTAACGCTTAAATGCTGCATTTTGTTTCTTTAAAATGATTGACCTGATTAGAGATTCATATCACATTTTACAGCACAACACAGCTGCTATGGTGATTTTAGCACTTAGCAGACTATTCAACATTATTAAATAGACTTTCCAATAATTAGTCAGTGATACAAAATTAATAAGCAAGTAAATCCATAAACAAACCCCACACACTCCCAGACACATACACACACACACACACTCCCAGACACACACACACACACACACTCCCAGACACACACACACACACACACTCCCAGACACATACACACACACACACACACACACACTCCCAGACACATACACACACACACTCCCAGACACATACACACACACACACACACTCACATACATACATACATACATACATACATACATACATACATACATACATACACTCACAGACACACACATATACACAAGAATTATTGCATATTTTTTTTAAACTTAAAAATGTCCACCCAGCCTCCCTACCTGGAGAGCTGGCGTGGACCTGTCCCTGGGGTCCAGTGGGGCTTCAGTGCGGCCGGGTCTTGTCTCGCTGTCAGACGCGGCGAGGGAGCTGTGTTCTCTCTGCTCCCTCTCGCCGCGCGGGCTGTCTACTGATGCCGGCAGCCGGAAATGACGTCATATTCCGGCTCCCAGCATCAGCAAACGGCGCGCGGCGAGAGGGAGCAGAGAGAACACAGCTCCCTCGCCGCGTCTGACACACAGAGAGACAAGAGCCGGCCGGGGGGGGTCCTTCAGGTGGCCATTAGGCCACCTCTTGGGCCCCCCATGACAGGGGGAACACAGGGGCATTTGGGGGCGGCATTTTTTGCCGCCCCCTGAGTGCCTGCAGGACCACAAACGGGAACGGCGTTCCTGCTCTAAAAAAAAGTGCAGGAACGCCGTTCCCACGCGTTCCTGCAGGACTCGAGCCCTGTTGCAACCATTGAAAGTTGAGTCTTCTCAATGTATAAAAATCACGTTTCCATCCTAATAGAATGTGTTTAATCAATGTTATGAGGCAAAATGATATATCATCAATGTATATGTTCAGGATACCCACTTCTTATTCAAATGGAAGGTCTAATTCCAATAGTACACTTGATTTTTTTAACAATTCTAGCCCAAAGAAGTTTCTAGTTTGGAGATTCAAACCAAGTTTGTACAGTGTTTTCCACAACTATGCCAAGTTTGCTGAAGTGGTTAGATATATCCTGCCTTTGTAGTAGAATGCCAATGCTAGGGGATTTTTTCTAAGCAGTTCAAAAAGAGACTTAAAGTATATAAAAAAAAAAGAAATAGGGTCGCACTCAGTCACAACAGTTAAACACAGGGTGCTACTGAGCATGGGTCAGCAAAGAACCCCAAGAGACATGTACAAAATAGAAAAAAATCTCAGGCACTCACTGTGATTGTTCTTCAAGCAGGTTTATTGCAACGTTTCGAACTCAATGAGGTCTTTTTCAAAAAGACCTCATTGAGGTCGAAACGTTGCAATAAACCTGCTTGAAGAACAATCACAGTGAGTGCCTGAGATTTTTTTCTATTAAAGTATAAAAGTCTTAATTCTCTACAAATGGTCTCACTGTACCTATGAGAATATTTTTTGCAAGTCAGACTCCCATTGAATCATGAAAAAAGGTTGGTGTGGGTTCTGGGCTACCTAAGTCATGTATCTAGGCCAGAGTTTAGGGGTGCAACTACACCATGGCACACAGTGACAGATTTTTCTGTATAGGTAGCATTTCAAGCTGAATTGCTGTAAATGCATATTGCTTGGTCTATGACCACTTCTAAAAACAGAAGTGGTCATGGAAGTTGGAGTAACCCTTTAATCTATGTTCAAACAGTCACTCATGGCACCATCACAACTTACATTTTGATCTCATATTCACTCTGGTGTTTAGCCATACATACTCTTTTCACAAAGCAGGATCTTTATTAGACATACTCTGAGTATGTACTCAGTTCATGTGAATTTATTTTGAGATGTAGGTGCAAGTGTTGAACATGAAGGTATTTTGTAGTCACAAACATCTACCGGCAGTTGGTGTAAACAATACTAATAGCTGTTTTTCAACAATCAGCACAGAAAAATCTGGCACAAGCAGAATCTCTATCTTTATCTTGTTCCTCCGATTCTTCTCTAATGATTGTGTAACCTTCTGACTCCTCAAGTATCATCAAAGTCAACCACTGACTCTACTTGTATTAGCTAAAACATGGTTTTCACCAGAGGTGACAGCTTCTTTAAAGTAGTAAAAGTAGACAATGTTTTTTGTGCAACAATCTAGTTACTCCTTCTGTATCACCAAGAAACATAATTCTCTCACTTAAGACATGTGTACACATGTACACATGTGTAGGTCCTGGCAGATAATGCACACTTTTTGTTCTGACCTTATGGGTACTGCCAGAAATTACAAGAAATAAACGTGCTCTCGGATTAACAACAAAAATGGAAACCACGACAGGGCTTCAAACTAATGGACAAGGGAGTTTCAATAGCCCAAGAAGGGCTCCCATTGGTTACTGGGATCTGGTAATGCCAATGCGTGCATGCCGATGACGTGATGACACACGCACGTCCGCGTCACCAGCGTCAAAATTAGTAACTGTCTCTTCAAATTGCGGCTTTTGGAAGCGGCCGGCGTCTGTGGAAACGCCAGCTTGACCTCCGACCGTGTAATGAGCTCCTAATACAAGAAGTACTGGGGAAATACCAGCAAATCCTCTCACAAGCTTGTCAATGTCTCACTAGCAGCAAAACTGGAGCCTGCTCATCACGGATGGCAGAATGACCTCTGTAACTCTGTACTATCCATATCAATTGATCTGGAGGTTGGACATTCCAGGGATTATGAATTAGGAGCAATTCTAAGGTTAAATACTAAAAGTGGAGTAATTATCATGGAAACAAAAAAAAAGTTCCTGCTGATTGCTCTACATTTAGAGCTTTGCCCTAGGATTGCTCTTTCTACATAATCCCTTTTGTTGCTATCTTCCTGCACTATTGTATGAGGTTTGTATGGGACAGTAAAGGTCCTTAAAGCAAGCCTTTCCTGCATAGCATCATAACAGCTTCTCCAAAGTAAGGCATCATCCTTACTCGTTCAAAAGCCGTAGCAAGGATTTTGCTATTTTTATGTTTTATTACACCAGTGTTATTTTATTTTTATTACCCATGTACAGTTTTGATTTTTTTGTTAATGCAGAAATTTAGTTATTTGTGTTGTTATTATTATTATGACAGGGAAAGAGAATTGCCAATATAGCGAATCCTAGCACTTAAATCATTCAAATAATGCAAATGTCAGTAAATATTTAGTTAAAGGAACACTATAGTCACCTAAATTACTTTAGCTAAATAAAGCAGTTTTAGTGTATAGATCATTCCCCTGTAATTTCACCGCTCAATTCACTGCCATTTAGGAGTTAAATCACGTTGTTTCTGTTTATGCAGCCCTAGCCACACCTCCCCTGGCTATGATTGACAGAGCCTGCATGAAAAAAAACAAACTGATTTCACTTTCAAACAGATGTAATTTCCCTTAAATAATTGTATCTCAATCTCTAAATTGAACTTTAATCACATAGAGGAGGCTCTTGCAGGGTCTAGCAAGCTATTAACATAGCAGGGGATAAGAAAATCTGAATTAAACAGAACTTGCAATAAAGAAAGCCTAAATAGGGCTCTCTTTACAGGAAGTGTTTATGGAAGGCTGTGCAAGTCACATGCAGGGAGGTGTGACTAGGGTTCATAAACAAAGGGATTTAACTCCTAAATGGCAGAGGATTGAGCAGTGAGGCTGCAGGGGCATGTTCTATACACCAAAACTGCTTCATTAAGCTAAAGTTGTTCAGGTGACTATAGTGTCCCTTTAATAAAAGAGTGCTCCACTGGTGTTCAAAGTCAAAGGTAGAGTACAGAACAACTGAAGCACTTTATCACACCGTCTTAGGTAACTGCAACATAAAGTTGTTTCTGCAACACTCCATGTATTATTATTATTATTTATAAAGCGCCAACAAATTCTGCAGAACTGTATAATAAATAAGCTAACAAACAAGTATTTACAACACGAAAAGTTGGACTTACGGGAACAGAGGGTGTTGAGGGACCTGCTCAAACAAGCTTACATTATGGGGGAATGAGGTAAAGTGGCACAAGAGGTAAGGATTTGAAGCACTTAATTTATGTGAAAAGCAGGATGACACAGAGCAGGAGGAAGCAAGGTGGGCTAATTAGACGTGGATATGACATTTAATTCATATGCCTTCCAGAAGAAGTGAGTTTTCAGCAATTTCATTGAAGGAATGGAAGCTGGGTGAAAGTCTAATGTATATGAAAAGAAATTTCATAGGAACGGTGCAGCCCTTGAGAAGTCTTGAAGGGGGGTGAGTACGAACAGAGGATAGACGCAGGTGCCTGGATAGGAGATACCTGTTTATTAGTAAGGATAAGTAGGTAAGTAGGAGCAGTGTTATGTATAGATTTATAAGCAAGGACCAGATTTGAGCCCTATATCTTATGGGAAGCCAATGTAAGGACTGTCTGCATGGCGACTGCGATGTCCGCATGGTAGGACCAGGTGATGGTGTTTGTATCTGAGCAGGGCCGGTGCTTGGATTTTTAGGTACATAGGCGAAGATGCATTTTTCCGCCCCCCCCCAAAAAAAAACATCTTCACCTATGTGCCTCTTAACCAGCCCCTCTCCCCTCCCCGACCAATAGTGGTCCCTTCCCTGTCCCTTAGTGTTCTTCTCCCCTCCCCCCTCTTTTCCCTGTCTCTTGGTGTTTCTATCCCATTCCCTCACTGTCCCTTGGTGCACCCCACACCCCGTTAGTGGTTACACTCCCCTTCCTGGTGTGCCTTCTACCTCTATTGTTGCATTGCCTAGCGGAGCAGATCCCCTAAAGGAGCTTCAGTTTTCTGTACCCGGCCGAACTGACAGGGAGTGCTCTCTCTGTGAGCACCTCCTGTCAGTCTGGCCAGGTACAGGAAACAGAAGCTCCTGTACCGCGCTCCGCTACACTCTGTACACACTGACAGTCACACACTCAATGACAAACACACAGACGTCACTGACAGACACAGACTCATTGACACTCATTGACAGACACACGGATAGTCACACACATACTCAATGACAAACATACTCTCACTGATTTGAAAGACACACACTCATACACTGACAAACACACTCATCATACACTGACAGACACACTCATACACTCACATCCACACACACGCTGTCACTCACAGACGCACGCTCTGTCACTCACAGACGCACGCTCTGTCACTCACAGACGCACACTCTGTCACTCACAGACACATACTCTGTCACTCACAGACACACACGCTGTCACTCACAGACACACGCTGTCACTCACAGACGCACACTCTGTCACTCACAGACGCACACACTCTGTCACTCACAGACGCACACACTCTGTCACTCACAGACGCACACACTCTGTCACTCACAGACGCACACGCTGTCACTCACAGACGCACACTGTCACTCACAGACACACGCTGTCACTCACAGACACACGCTGTCACTCACAGACGCACACTCTGTCACTCACAGACGCACACACTCTGTCACTCACAGACGCACACACTCTGTCACTCACAGACGCACACACTCTGTCACTCACAGACGCACACACTCTGTCACTCACAGACGCACACGCTGTCACTCACAGACGCACACTGTCACTCACAGACGCACACTGTCACTCACAGACTCACACGCTGTCACTCACAGACACACGCTGTCACTCACAGACACACGCACTGTCACTCACAGACACACACGCTGTCACTCACAGACACACATCACATACATTCACTAATTATTTTAATAAATATACATTTTCCACCAAGCCTCCTTACCTGGAGAGCTGGTGTGGATGATGCATCCTTCCCTGGGGTCCTGCTGAGCGGCGTGAGGCTGTGCTGTGCTGAGATCAGACGCGGCGAGGGAGCTCTAATCTCACCTCTCTGCTCCCTCGCGCGCTGTCTGCTGATACCGCGGGAGCCGGAATATGACGTCATATTCCGGCTCCCGCGGTATCAGCAGACAGCGCGCGAGGGAGCAGAGAGGTGAGATTAGAGCTCCCTCGCCGCGTCTGATCTCAGCACAGCACAGCCGCGCCGGGGGCCGAGATGGTGGCTGGCAGGAGGGAGAGCTTCCCTCCTGCCGGTCACTGAAATTTTGCGCCCCCAGAGCCCGTGCGCCCTAAGGCGGCCGCCTGTGCCGACTTATGGACGCGCCGGCCCTGTATCTGAGTGAAGGACTTTGGCCATACCTGCGCCTTTAAGGAGAATGTTTTATTTCCCAGAGTATGTAGAAACAGTAGGAAAGGGTCAGCGCTGATAGAACAAATTGGTTAAAGTGAAATTAAGGCAGCTTTCCTCCAAAAGAAAGGAAATCCCTCTATCCTTATAGTAGTGAGGCAAGTACAAAATATAAAAAAGTTTAGAGGATTAGCGCCACTCTAAAAAGACACTGGTGAGAACATTATAACCAACATAAGATGCCTTAAATATGTCTACAATAGATAGATACACTTAAAAAATGGGATAGAATACAAATAAATTTAAAAAAGGTAAATAGAATAATAAAAAAAAATATATATAAATTATTGAATATATGTCCAAGATAGAGAGTCCAATAAAATATGATGGTATATACTTTCAGGAGGAGCAATCACAAACTTGTTCAGGGAACATTTTCTTGTTGGGATATCAGATGCGGTCTGTATAGAGAAAGAAGGAGAGGATAATGGTGCAATATGTCCAGAAAATATAAAAATAAGAATAAAAGTATATGTGGTCCTACTCACGTTTTTTAGAGCTTTATACCAACTCTAGTATGAAAGGTGTACAGTGGTACAATCCCCACTTATAGGATACGTGAAGAATGGTTTCAATGATGTGTGGACCAAAAAATAAAAGGAAGCAACAATAGTGCTCACTGTGTAAAATCAACCAGAAGAATAAATAAGAGTATATTACTCACATTTGCCCAAGCAGACAAACTGCTCTATGGATAGGGCGCAGGTGGAATAATCCCCACCTAAGAATTTCATGAGTAGTTCTTGCTGGGAGTAAAATCAGGATACCGGGTGTCAGGTTGTTGAAGTCTCCAAGCATCTAGCAGGCCGGTGTGAGTTAGGAAGGTGTGCATTAGTTTGTCCTATCCCCCTCTACCCTGTGACTGAAGTGTCCCTGGTTTGGAACTCCTATTAAGTGTCAGGCAGGGCACTGCATTAAAATCCCCTCCCACTATAAGTATTCCTCCCCTCAGATTAGCCACCAATGTTTCTAGTGATACCCAGAAGGAGACGTCCGGCTCATTAGGAGCATAGATTTTTACTATGTGTATCTTCATGTTATGTAAGGTGCCTGTGATGGCTACGCATCAGCCGTCTGGGTCTATTTGGTTATGCATCACTGTAAATGGGCAACGTTTGTGCACCAATACAGCAACCCCTGCTCTATTCCATACAGCTCATGTGTTTCGGTATAAATTCTATCCCCTAACCTGACTAGCTCCAACCTGTGGAGATGTGTCTCTTGGATTAGTGCTATGTCAGCTTTCTTTGTTTTTAAGTCTCTGAGGAGCCTACATTTATTAGAGGTATTTAGGCCTTTAACGTTAAGCGAGATTATTTTCAAAGCCATGTGGATGGTAGATTTAATAGAGTATCATCAGCGGACAGGATAGGTTGTAAGCATCGAAGTGGGATAGCAAAGTTAATTGGTGCCATCACCACAAGCCATTTTTGGAGCATAAAAGTCAGAACCTCAAAAACATAGAAAAAATAAACATAAACAAAACAATAAAACAATCTGCCAGAGCAGGTCAGGGATGTGCACTTCCCTTGTAGAGCAAACAAATGTTCCCCTTTCAGGGAAGGTGTTCGTCCAATCCACTGCGCCACAGTGTGTACAACACTCATTAATTACATAGTTCATGTTAAGACACCTTTTGTCTTAATAAGTAAATCGCCGTTTAGTCCACCTTCCCCTCTCACCGTATCAAGTCTTTGTTCGTATAATGTATAATCCACTAACCATAACCAGGGGAAGCGGTAATCTCCCGAATAACGATATCCACCAAGCGGCATAAGTTTCCCATAAATAGTCCTTAAGCGTGAATAAGAATCCCCCCAATAACGAGACTGAAGCTCCGTGTTGAGGGTCAAACAAGATCTGAGGACTGGAACATCCAGCCTGCTTTTTATTAGGAAAAGGCACACACAGGACACTCCCAGGGGGAGGATGAAAACAACCAATTATACACAGGGTAACACCCCCACGTCTCCTCCCCTCAGATAAACACATAACACAATTATAACGTACAATATTTTACCCCAGTTCTGGATGTACCCCAAAAACAGGGGGTACACCTTTAAGTCCAGCACCGCTGGAAGGGTCTTGGTTAGGGGAACACTCTGTCCAAATTCCAGCCCATTCGGTTGTGGGGTTCGGGAGTTATGGATGTTTGAAGTTTTGACCGACTGCACGGATTTTCTAGCCGAAAAGAGTTCCACAAGTTTTGGCCCTGCAGTCGGTCTCCGTTCGCCGATTAAAACTATACGAAATTCTCAGCATCCACAACTATCTCCGAGTTCGCTGGATTCCCCATAGCTGATTACAGGTAACTACCGAATGGCTCGTCGTTCGGTAGTTCCAGCACGAATTTCTGGGCGCATGGAGGTCTCAGCGGTGTTCGCCTGTTTGTGTATCCGTTTTTAGTTCCATGCATTCACAGGCAAACACCGCTGTTCGCACGCAAGATGGCCGCGAACACGTGCAAAAGTCCCGAAATGGCGGCCACCTATATGTTATACATGGAGTTCGTGCGAAATGATGCGAACGGCTGGAAACAGGCTGGAACGGTAAAACATGCTTCATAATATATCAAATCAGTCATTTAGACGGATGGCACAAAATAGCCGAATCCACCAAAGAAATAGACAGACGGATGGTTCTGTCACAGTTCATATTCAGTGTTTTGGTGGGTGCAACGCCACCATGTGTCAACAAGGCTTTTTCTAGTTTAAGAGTAGGTGGAGAGATTTCCATTGAATCCGGCCATCTTGTGTGGCCTAGTTGGAAGCATGAGGCGGCAAACATGTCAGCAACAGAAATAGTGGAATCTCTCCTTTCTTTTTTCTGGGTGGCCTTGCTCCAGAGCCCAAACTGGACATTTTGTGCGATGGATGGGTGGGTGAGTTTTTGAGTTGGATTAGTCGGAGCTTTTAAATCATGTGGTCATCCAGACCGGAAGTCAGACCACGTCTCCTAGTTATATTTTATGGACCGTAGGTTATATGAAAAGTTAGTTTTTTTTATTGGCACAAAATAAATTTGGTTAATATGATACATTAAGTAGTGAAAAACATCCTTGGGACAAGGACGGGGAGAGTCTGCAACAAGTAGAGGATACATGGCAGCCATCTAAAATGAGGGAGGTTCCATCTCTTTAAGTCCTTACATATTTTGTTCATCAGAGGAGTGTAGTTGTGTTTAAAAATGGCCATAGGGGATATAGATAAGTATATTCCAAAATACATAATAGATGGGAATGCCCAGGAGAAGGAAAATTGGTGTTTTAGCCGGGATACCACTTTGTCTGGAATGTTCAGGTTAAGCATTTCAATCTTGTCAAAGTTGACCTTGAAGTTGGAGATAACACTATAGATGTGTAGCTGCTCCTGTAAAGTTGGAAGAGAGGTTGCAGGATTAGCAATCAAGAAAAGAAGGTTACCTGTGAATGCAGAAACTTTATAAGAGTGCTCCTAGAGATTCCCTTGTTTTTCTGTGTTTGAGTTCGGCTTTATATTTGACTTGTGATTTCTGGTATCCTGTCCCGGCTTTGTATATAGTCTGTGTATTTCTATATTCCTGACCTTGTTTCTCACTATATTAATATGTTAAGTCCGGCCACTCTAAGGCAGAGTAATACGTCTTTCGGATCCACCTTTTGTGGGCTTCCACTTTTCCTGCATGTTGGGGTACGACTCCCGTGGCACTCATTTACATTTACCCAGCCGTCTCAATTCTTAAAGGACCACTATAGGCACCCAGACTACTTCAGCTCAATGAAGTGGTCTGGGTGCCAGGTCCCTCTAGGGTTAACCCTGTCTGCTGTTAACATATGGGTTTACATATGGGTTAATCCAACCTCTAGTGGCTGTCTAATTGACAGCCGCTAGAGTCGCTTCTACACTTCTCACTGTGATTTCCATTGACGTGGATAAAGTGCAAAGGTGTTTACAATGATTTTAACACTAAGATACAAACATGCCTTCATACACATACACTCACACCATATACAAATAAAATATATGCACACTTATTTGAAACATAAGGGTCCTATAGGGGACTTTGCCCAGGGGCCCAGAAGGCTGTCATTCTGCCCCTGTTGCTACTGAACCGGTTTGAAGCATCTGACCAGAGGACTCACACTTGCCCAGCTCTAAGGCCTGCTGAGGGGGGGAAGGCGGCTGAAGGCGGCCTCTTGCTTACGTTCCGTGACCCCGGTATCCCCCTCCCCCTCTGGGCTGATGTTTGCATGTATCTTGTGTTTTATGTCCCTTGGTTCACCCTCCTAGATAGAATGTCCAGTTTTATTCTTACTACTCATATTGTCAGCATATACAGCATGATTTTTTTTATATCTCACTTATTTATCCATGTCTAAGGGATTGTATTAGTAACTAAGCTAGCCTTACACACATATTATGTTTTTCTCTGTATAACCTGACCAGCTAAGAGTTATTCTTTTTTCACTACGTTTCGATATACTCATATGTTTATTGCATAAAGGAGGAGCACGTTCCTTCTAATTTAGCAGGTTTTTAAAGAAAAAAACATTGCTATTTTGTAATGCCTAGAGGCTTAGCATCATCTTAACTTACTAAACATGTATGACTAGCTTGTTTCACCTTTTTTACTATATTACAAAAAAATGCCTGTTTTCTCTTGCATACAACGATATAACATTGTAAACTCAATTGCCTGTCATTCACTGTTGGGGCATGACAAGCCCATGTGTTATTGTGAAGACTTCACTATTTAGAATGTATCTACAGTGTATAGGGAAAAAAAAACAAATATTCATATTACCTGTGTTTTAAAGCTTGATCTACGGTAGATGGTATTTCCCATTAAGCTATTTATTAAATTTCAAGAAAACCATGGAAAACCATGGAGAGCCCAAAATGGCCCCAAAACTTTCCACAGCGGTAAACAGGCGGAAGTCAGTGGAAGGGACCTACGGGCCCGTCAGCATAAGCTACCAGTCAGGGGTCCACAGCAGCAGAGCGCGGATGTGCGACACCGACCGCCCCACACAGGTGCGACAGTGGGAGCAACCCTTGTGGGGGCATATAGCCATTTAACCCGGCTGACAGAGATACAAACTGGAAAAAACAAAAAACCTGACGGTGCACCGGCAGCCGCCGGACAGCCGATTCCACAGCTGCTGCCATCAGCAAGGCCACAGGGCCCCGCAGCCCTAACCACTCGGACCGCTGCGTCATGCCACACCACCCCACACCTAACCCCCTGTAGGGAACGACAAATAAGGAAACAAGGAAGCAGGTGAACTTGCCCCCACCCCTCCCTCCCTTCGGAGACACACTAAAAATGGTCGGGAAGTAAGCATATCAAGTTACTCGGTAAGTCGCTCTTGAACCCCCCGATGGAATACTCACATGGATCGAAAGTCCTGCACGGAGAGCACCTATGTCCCCTATCCTGACAGAGTGCCCGCATGAAACCATGGGAGACGTGATGGGCCCTCCTGCAACCTGAGCCCTCGTGCTGGAACGGCATGAGGACCCTACTTACCGCGACCGTCCGCGAATTAACCACCACCGTCTAGCCTCCGGCCGGGGGGCCAGGGAGGAGGAGGGCGTACCCCCACCGCCTCCCCCCCCCCAAAATGATGAAAACGCGCCGTGTTGAGGCGCCGGGCGAAACATAAAGGGAAACCAGAGGCCTAAGTCCATCCGGTCACAGACCAAGAAGGGTCGCTAGCCAGACGTGAACGAAACGTTCCTCCACCAAAGACGTACCTCCATCAAACCCAGCACACCCAAGGGATGACACGCGTCCCAGAGAGTGTCCTGACATCAGAACAGCACGAGACAATGCTATCCATACCCTTCGACGCCCGGACACAATTCCTGCGCATCATGGGGCGTATCCGAGTACTGAAGTATTAGTTTCTTTTGTCTTCATGCCCCTCAATCAAGGGTAAGCGGTGTCCACGTGTCCTCGTTTCTTTCTTTCTTTCTTTTTTTTTTGTTAGTAATTTCCATTTTATTTATGTAGTTCATGTTATTCATCTTCCTTTATGTTTTATTTGTAGATGATAATTTGTATTTTCCATTCATTTGTTTATTTTCTATTTCTTAAAAAAAAAAAAATATTTTATTTATTTTTTTGTATTCATTTTTTTGTGTTATTTATTTGATTTGTTTTGTATTTTTTTTGTTTGCTTGTTCATTTAATGAATTACGAAACTAACAGGAAAAAAAAAAAAAAAAACAACCCACTTACCCGTGAAAAGCCTGGCGCTCCAACCGCGGCACCGCAGGCATAGAAGGCGAAACAAATAGACAGGAAAACCAGGGTTCACTGTGTTCATCCCACGCGTTAGAGGCGCCAGGATCTGTGAGAAGAGCAGAGGTGAGCCCACGCTCCACACCATGGAGGCAGCCGAGGTAAGTGACCAGCAGGGGGGACACAGACACATAGAATAGGGACATTACAGCCAGAGAAGGGACACACACACACATAGAATAGAGACACACACACACATAGAATAGACACACACACACACAGAATAGAGACACACACACACAAAGAATAGTGACACACACACACAGAATAGAACACACACATATAGAATAGACACACACACACAGAATAGAACACACACATATAGAATAGAGACACACACAGAAAACAGGGACACACATGGAATAGAGAGAGAGCAGGAGCCAACCAAGGGAAAGAAAAAACGGGGGGGAGGGGGGGACAAGGACCCAGCCGGATGGGGTGGGGGCAGAAATGGAAAGAGCCGGAGGGGGCCCCCGAGCAAACCGGGCCCCCACTGACACCAGGGAAGCGGTAAGCGACAGAGAGTGGGGGAGGGGGGCAGGGGAGCCTACCTCACCGGCAGAGGAGGCTCCCGGACCACTGGAGGTCCCCCCTGGTCACGAACGGCGGGGCAACGGGGTACCCGCGCTGCCCAGCCGGGCCTCCTTACCATCGGGGCCCTTCACACAGCCCCAACGTCACGCCAGCCGCGGAGGGGGGGGATCAGAAACGTCCGCCAGGAACGTGCAGCCCGCCTCCCATTGCCCCCGGCCGCGGATGCAGGCCAGGGAGGCCGTGCTTCCCACGAGGCACATGAAGGCCGCGGATCCAGATGAAAAGTTGCAGGCTGCCTCGGGCCCAGGCTCCCACACCACAACTGGGCCCGAGGAGGAGTGACAGGGTACCCCCCTGGGGTGGCAGGGTACCCCCTGAGGTGGCAGGGTACCCCCTGAGGTGACAGGGTACCCCCCTGGGGTGGCAGGGTACCCCCTGAGGTGGCAGGGTACCCCCCTGGGGTGGCAGGGTACCCCCCTGAGGTGGCAGGGTACCCCCCTGAGATGGCAAGGTACCCCCAGCAGTGGCAGGGTACCCCCCTGAGATGGCAGGGTACCCCCAGCAGTGGCAGAGTACCCCCCTGGGGTGGCAGGGTACCCCCAGCAGTGGCAGGGTACCCCCCTGGGGTGGCAGGGTACCCCCAGCAGTGGCAGGGTACCCCCCTGGGGTGACAGGGTACCCCCAGCAGTGGCAGGGTACACCCTGAAAGCGACAGGGTACCCCCCTGGGGTGGCAGGGCACCCCCTGAAAGGGACAGTGTACCCCCAGGAGCAGGGGCCACAGGGAAGGCCCCAGAGAGAGACAGACCGCGGGGGGGGGGACCCACGCCGGCAGCCATAGCTGGGGAGAGGATATCACCTGGATCATGGAGTCACCGGCCACCATCCACGCTGCAGCAGCCCTGAGGGAAGCCAGAAAGCCTCAACCATCAAGCTGTGTAAATCTGCAGGCCCAGGCAAACAGGAGCAGGAGGACAGGAAGCTGTTTGCTGGCCCGAATCCCAAGTGGCACTGAGGTAAGACCTCCCCCACACTGTCTAACACAGAACATAATCACACCAACAGACTCTTCCCAACCAATCCCATGCATCTATCCCCACACTCCTACATGTGCCCTTGTCCGCTTAGCTGCGCTATCTCCCCAGGGCCTTATCTTCTGCCACTGAGGTGCAGAAAATGTCACTCCCAAGACTCTGTCCCACTTCCCAAAATATGACGGTGGTGGAAGCCAAGCCTGCATTTGAAGTGTTGTGTACAAGGTGGATACTCCATGTATCAGGGGATCCGGCTTGAAACATAAACTGGAGGTAATCTGAGTTATTCAGGAGGATAAATAAAAAGTTAAAATTAGTTTGATTTAAATTATTCACCTCATTGGAATGGCAGACTTAGTTCAGTGTAATAGTTGCTATGCATTTGTTTCACGTTCCACTTTTTGGAGGTTTGGTTGTTGTCTAATCTGTAGACAGTTCTCTATCTTGCGGCAGGAGATCGTATTTTTGAAGTCTGAGATTTGTAAATTATCTGGTAAACAAACTCAGGCTGGAACTGCTGCAAAGCCACTGCCGCAGAGACATAATAGGAATGGCAGATGGATCACTGTAGGATCTGGTAGACTTAAAGTTGTGGATAAAAGGCATATTGCACAGCCTGTTGCTCTACATAATTCATTTTCTGCACTTTCAGAGTGTAATGGTGTTATGGAGACAGGCACTGAGGGTAGTGGTGTTGTGGAGAGAGGCACTGAGGCTAGTGGTGTTGTAGAGAGAGGCACTGAGGCTAGTGGTGTTGTGGAGAAAGGATCTGAGGCTAGTGGTGTTGTGGAGAGAGGCACTGAGGCTAGTGGTGTTGTGGAGAGAGGCACTGAGGCTAGTGATGTTGTGGAGAGAGGTGAGGTGAGGCCTAATAGAAAGCAGTTGTTGTTGGGGGATTCCATCATAAGAGGTGTGGAGATGGACAATGGTGGTCTTGTGAGGTGTCTTCCCGGAGCTACTGCTCACAGAGACAGGAGACGTAGCTGTAATATTGTTAAGCGAGCAAAGCAGGAAGGGGAATTGGATGTACTTGTCCATCTAGGGACAAATGACTTGGCTTGCAATGAGGTTTCAGAGGTTAAGGAAGTTTTTAGTGTTTTTGCCAATGATATACGGCAGGTTGCTTCCACACTGTCATTCTCTGAAGTTCTGCCTGTGCATAACACTCAGAACGACAGGCGGATGCGTATTAGGGACTTTAACTTGTGGCTTGGTGAATGGTGTCGGGAGCAAGGACTTGGCTTTATTTCTCTTTGTTTGGAATGGAAATAAACTGTACTAAAAAGATGGTTTGCATCTTTCTCAAAAGGGAACAAATGTTCTCAGTGAGCAGTTCAGAGGTTTTGCTAGGATGTATTTAAACTAGTAGGGGAGGGGGTGGAATGGGTGATAAAACATCAATCCAATTGTCCCCCAAAACAAGGACAGAAGGTGCCTGTAGCAAGTGTGCTAAAAAATGATAAGCTTAGAGTCATGTCTACAAATGCTCGTAGTTTAGGGATTAAGATCCATGAACTTGTGGCAATAATGGCAACGGATAGAGTAGATTTAGTCGCTGTTACTGAGACATGGTATAATGAGAAAAATGACTGGGACATAGCAATACCAGGGTACTCTTTATATAGAAAAGACAGGGGAGGCAGGAAAGGGGGAGGGGTGGCCCTGTATGTGAAGGATAGCATAAAATATAGCCTAATAAAAGTTAGCGAGGTGAACATAGAGTCCGTTTGGGTTACGTTAGAATTTGGTAATCACACAGTAATTCGTGTAGGTGTGATTTATAGGCCCCCAGGACAAATGGAAGAGTCAGATAATCTACTAGTTGAGGAAATAGCTAAAATGACAATGAAGGGGGAAGTTATCATCATAGGTGACTTTAATCTTCCTGATGTGAATTGGAAAACAAAAATAGCTGCTTGTGCCAGGAGCACACATATTCTAAACTCCCTACTGGGATTGTCTCTAAAACAAGTCGTTGAGGAGCCAACTCGTAAAGAGGCCATACTAGATTTAGTGTTAACAAATGGAGATTTGGTATCCGATATTACTAAACGGGGAAAGTGTAGGATCCAGTGATCATCAATCAGTGTGGTTTAATATAAGAACAGTGACTGAGTCACACCACATAAAAACAGACTTTTCTAAAATTAGAATATGTGTAAAGGAGTCATTATCAGACTGGAGCAATTTAAATGGCGTCCAAGAGAAATGGGATTATTTAAAAGTTGCACTACTGAAGGCAACAGAAAATTGCATTAGGCTTGTCAGTAAAAGCAAAAAATTCAAGAAACCACTGTGGTACTCCGCAGATGTGGCCAAAATAGTAAAAAACTAAAAGTTATCATTTAGTAATTATAAAAAAAACCAGAGTGAGGAAGACAGAATGATCTATAAGATTAGGCAGAAAGAGGCTAAGCAAGTTATAAGGGCTTCCAAATCACACACAGAAGAGAAAATAGCACAGTCAGTAAAAAAGGGGGCCAAAACTTTTTTTTAGATACATAAATGAGAAAAGAAAAGTAAAACAAGGATTAGTTAGATTAAAAACAAAAGAAGGAAGGTATGTAGAAGAGGATAAAGGTCTAGCTGACTGCCTCAATGAATATTTTTGTTCGGTATTTACAGATGAAAATGAAGGAGAGGGACCTCAGTTAAGAAAAAGTATAAATGAGTTATTTATTACACGTAAGTTTACAGAGGAAGAGTTTCAATTTCAACTGTCAAAAGGAAAGACAAATAAGTCAATGGGACCTGATGGAATACACCCAAAGCTATTAAATAGCTTAGTGGTGTACTAGCAAAACCATTAACAGATTTATTTAACCAATCATTGCTAACAGGAGTAGTCCCAGAAGATTGGAAGTTGGCGAATGTTGTGCCCATTCACAAGAAAAGTAATAGGGAGGAGTCGGGCAACTATAGGCCAGTAAGCCTTACTTCAGTAGTGGGGAAAGTGATGGAAACCATGTTAAAGGATAGGATTGTTGAACATCTAAAAACACATGGATTTCAAGAACAGAGACAACATGGGTTTACTTCAGGAAGATCATGCCAAACTAATCTTATTGATTTTTTTGATTGGGTAACTAAAATGATAGATCAGGGTGGTGCAGTAGACATTGCTTACCTAGACTTCAGTCAGGCTTTTGACACTGTTGCACATAGAAGGCTTATCAATAAACTGCAATATTTAAGTTTGGATTCCAATATTGTTGAATGGGTTAGGCAGTGGCTGAGTGACAGGCAACAGAGGGTTGTAGTCAATGGAGTATATTCAAAGCTTGGGCTTGTCACCAGTGGGGTACCTCAGGGATCTGTACTTGGACCCATTCTCTTTAATATTTTTATTAGTGATATTGCAGAAGGTCTTGATGGTAAGGTATGTCTTTTTGCTGATGATACTAAGATATGTAACAGGGTTGTTGTCCCAGGAGGCATAAGCCAAATGGCTAATGATTTAGGTAAACTAGAAAAATGGTCAGAGTTGTGGCAAATTACATTTAATGTGGATAAGTGCAAGATAATGCATCTTGGACGTAAAAATCCAAGGGCAGAGTACAGAATATTTGATAGAGTCCTAACCTCAACATCTGAGGAAAGGGATTCAGGGGTGATTATTTCTGATGACTTAAAGGTAGGCAGACAATGTAATAGAGCAGCAGGAAATGTTAGCAGAATGCTTGGTTGTATAGGGAGTAGAAAGAGGGAAGTGCTCATGCCATTGTACTGAACACTGGTGAAACACTTCTGAAATCAATAACTAAATTTCACCCACCCACTAATAGATAGGTCTGGAAATATTTGGAAACTACTTTTATAATTATGGCTCTGTACGTCACTACAATGGTTTTGAAATTGAACAACTAAGAGGCAATTGAAGTGCAGACTTTCAACTTTAATTTAAGGGGTTGAACAAAAATATTTTATAAAACGTTTAGGAATTGCAACCATTTTCATAAACAGTCCCCTTATTTCAAATACTCAAATCTAATTTTACAAATTAACACAATCATAAATAAAATTTACATTTTTCATACTTTGACGAGAATCCTTTACAGGCAATGGTTTCTTGAGGCTGGAATGCATTCACATCAACAATTGCTGGACTTTGTGAATCTTTTTGTTCATGGGTCTTTCTGCCTTAAGTTTTTGTCCCTTCTGGGGTGGGGGTGATAGGGTTAAGAGGTTATCTCAGAGGGAGACCTTTTGGATACATAGACTTAGGACCCTTATTCCTAGGGGTCTTAATGTAGGGATTGATTTGGTGTGTTTTTTGGACTGACCGTTTAGATCCCTATTTCTTCTATTCTATTCCTGATTCCATCTACCTGTTATAGACTTGAAGGGATGGGTATGGTGGAGTTAGCAGGGTATATCATTATGATTTCATCCTTGATGTGAATAACTTTGTTGCCTGGTATGGAGTTTCTATGGAGGTGGATAATATCTCCTTTCTTTTCTTTTAAAGATGTGTGTACTAATTAAAATATAAATATAAAATTGGATATGTTTATTGTCAATGAGGGAACATTTTCAATGTGTTAAAAAATAAAGATAAGTGTTGTTTAATACACTGAGGTCATATGAGTCACTTTATATATATTGTGTAAATAATAGAAGTCTGTGGGTCACATAGACACAGCATTAGAAATTACAATCTAATAATTTTTTATATATACTAATACCTTTTTTTTATTTTAGATAAGCACTTTGTTTTTTTTCTAATATATTACGTTTATGTGCACAAGCACCTTGTTTCTTGTTGCTACGAATGGGTTATACAGATGGAACGCATGTGGAACGCATCTGGAACGCATCTGGAACGCATATGGAACGCGGAAGTAGGAGATTGATCTGGATGCCGAAAATATTACCAGCTGAGAGGATTTGTCCCAGGACCAATGAAGAATGAGAAGATTGGGAACACCCACAGCACTGATTAATTGGACATTGGGACTAGCCCTATTTAAAGGGATTGTTTTAAGGGGGGAGTAGGATGCATGATTTTACTGCTTGTAAGATTGTATGTGGTTATTTTTTATTGCCACCCCTGATGAAGTTCATGTTTTGAACAAAAAGCGTAGAACCTAATACCGCATTTCTAAAATTTGATCTTAATGGTGTTTATTTCACCTTTTATATAATAAAAATATTTGGAGTTTGATCCTATTCGGAGTCCCGTGTACCTTTCAGCTATTCCATATTGGAAAGGAGATTACTAGCCCCCCATACCATCAGGGGAGGCACCCTATGAGCGCTTTTATCTACATCATCTCAGGAGTGCATTTATTATTAGCGCAAGATATATTGTATTTACTGTATCACACTTTTGTGCTTTTTTTTGTATGTTCTCTTTATAGAATTTACAGCCGTATCCCGATTTGGTTGTGGTTTTTTGTTAATGTTTTCTTGAAGGCTGGAATGCATTCACATTACCAATTGCTGGACTTTGTGAATCTGTTTGTTCATGGGTCTTTCTGCCTTAAGTTTTTGTCCTCAGCAAGTGAAATGCATTCTGGATCAGGTTAAGATCAGGTGATTGACTTGGCCATTGCAGAATATCCCACCTCTTTGCCTTAAAAAAAACTCCTGGGTTGCTTTTGTAGTAAGTTTTAGGTCATCTGTAGTGAAGTGATACGCCGTCCAATTAACTTTGCTGAAAATGAGCAAATCAACTTTAATATGAGGATATTCAAATCCAAATTGGAGGATGGGTTTATAAATTACCATGTCTTTAATATGTAGACCAAAAGTAATTGGACAATTGACTCACAAGCTGTGTATGGACAGTTCTGGGCTATCCACTCCTTATTTTTTCATCAACTAAGACTGCATCTTGTGTGTTCACAGCAGGGGCTTCCAAATGCAAATTCCACACTTGAAAACAACGCCAGAACTTTTACTTGCTTACTTGATGTAGAAATAATAAAGGAATAACACAGAGCTGTCCATGAAACAGCTTTTGAATCAACTGTCCAATTACTTTTGGTCTCTTCCAAAATGGGCGTCTACATAATAAAGATACTGTAATTTCTAAACCCTTCCTCAAATTTGGATTTGAATACCCTCGTATTAAAGCTGAGAGACTCACTTTAAGCCCATATTCATTATTTAACTGTAATAAGAATGTAAACAACTAAAATAACAAAACTTGTGTCTGTGTCCAAATATTTGTAGCTGTATGTGAAGGGTGAAAATATAAAGTAAGTGTACAAAATATATAACTTAGATACAAATACCATATGAAAAAAACAAACCATAATCATCAAGGCACAATACAAATTGTAAATAAATGTGTGGATAATGTGTGAAAACGTCTTGTGGTATCAAACTCACATTTTATTGACCCTAAATATATTGGCTCAAAGATTATAAGCGTGCATATATAAATGTTGTATGAGTGTTGGCCAAAAATAAGAGCAGTTTAAATGAAACTAGAACAAGTAAGGGAACCTACGATCTTATGTATGGGGACCGAATGAGGGCCAACATTACATTTTGATAAATCTGTGATATAGCCAGCTGTATGTAGCACACAAATAACTATGCTGTGCAGCCAAATGAGGGCCATCAGCACCTTATTATTTCAATAGCTGAACGTGACCTGAATGTATACATGAAATGTATCAACAGTAAAGTTGAATGAGTGCCGAATGTAGCGACTCCAATACATACTAACGAATATGAACGTATGCAAACATACGGGCCAAACATATGAGGGCCAAACATTCTTGACAAATAAGCTTCTTATGTCTTCCTCTAGGTCGGCTGCAGAGTGGGCTGTTAATTTGGATGTCATATGACGTGCGATGTAGGCCTTCTGGTGTTCCAGGAGGGTCCTGTCGTCATCGCCTGGTGGTGAGGTGTGTGGGGACTGGCAGTACAGCGAGGAATAATATTGTCGAAAGTCCTCTGCTATGGTCGTGGTGGTGAGGAGGGCTTTCCCTGCGAGGGAGATCTTCTGGACATGACTCTTTTGCCTCTGTGCTCATAATGCCATAGCAAGCAGTTTGCCTCTTTTGTTTCCGAATTCATGGAAGGTTTTTTTAGTGAGTTGAAACTGGAATTGAATTTTTGACGTCAAGCATGAGTTGAGTTTCGCTCTGATCTCTAGGAGTTGTTTGTGTGTGTTGTTGTTTAGTGTGTTCTTATGTTGTGTTTTCAATTGGGTCAACTGAGTGATTAGGTGTGCGATTTCCTGTGTGCGCAATTTTTTCAGTCGGGTGCCGTGTTTGATAAGAATCCCTCTGATGACGAATTTGTGCACATCCCAAATGTCTGACGATGTGCTGTCTGGAGTCTTATTGGTGCAAACGTCCGCCAGTATCAACGGGTTGTCTAAGAGGGATTAATTTAGTTTCCACGTCCATTGTGTCCGAAAAGGCCTCAGGTTTTCAATGGTAAGGATCACTGGCGCGTGGTCCGACCAGTTCATTGGCGCTATATGGGCAGAGACCAGTGCGTCCAGGTCTCTGTGTTGGACAAACAAATAATCAATCCTAGAGTAGGATCCGTGCGGTGTCGAGAAGTAGGTGTAATCTTTGTCTGCGTGATGGAGGACGCGCCAGCAGTCCGCGAGCTGGTGATTTGAGAGGAGAGTCTTTATGCCCCTGATGACATGGTCCGGTATCATGGAGGTTCCTTTCGATGTGTCCATCCTGGGGTCTAGGGGAGTGTTGAAGTCTCCCCCGATTATTACGGTCCCTTCACTGAACGATTCCAGCGTTCGTAGGCTGGAGGCTAAGAAAGTTTTTTGGCCCTTATTTGGTAGGTATAAGTTCGCAAGCGTGATTCAGGAGTCACCTAGTGTCCCTTCTAAAAAGAGATATCTACCCTCTCCATCCATTTTTTCTGCTTCCAAACAGAATTAGGTGTCCGCCAAGAATAGTATGGCCACTCCCTTAGATTTAGACGAGGGATTGTGTGCGAAGTATCCAGTAGGGTATTATTTATTGGAGAATTTGGGGGCCTGGTTCACAAGGAAATGGGTCTCCTGAAAGAAGGCGATCAATACCCTAAGTGCCCATATCTCCCGGAGTGCCTTTGCCCGTTTATGTGGGGAGTTAAGGCCCCTAGCATTGATCGTGTAGAGGTTGATGCCTTCTTGTGTGTTCCCTCTGGTGTCGTAGGTGCGGGGAGCAGGAGGGGGCAGGCCCATAATGGAAGGAGGCCTTCCAGCGCAGGGCCAGTAGGCAGAGGGGGAGGGTTGGGGCGGGGGGTAAGTAAAGCAAGTAGGGGTGGATAGTAGGGTGAGGCAGAAGGAGGGGTTAGAGAGGGCAGTGAGAAAAGCAGGGGTGAAGGGGAGTAGAGAAGGTTATCAGTGTGAGGCAGAAGGTGTAGGTGATGTTGGGTCGCAAAGGCGACTGGGGCCCGGGGTGATGTGCCGCTGGCAGGTGGATATGTGGATACGTTATCCCGTTTATCCATGTCCCAGGCTGATGGCAGTAAACCCATGGGGCCGGTAGCATTGTGTGCTGGATAGGTCGCCAGCTGATGTCGTGTCGGAGTGAGTGGTGTTTAACTGTGGGTCAGTATCCGTCCCCTGCTGCCCACGAGCACCAATCGTGGGTAGTGGTCTGTGTCGTGTATATACGAGCATCCGCAAGGGTTACGTTAAAGATTGTACATTAAAGCGTAAAGAGTAAATATTAACGAATAGGAGAACATCATTCAGCATATGTTTACAAGGCATATAACATCAACAAGGAGAACAGTTAAAACAAGCCCGTGTTTTGTGAGAACCATCCAGTATTACACATCTAATGGTTGCGTTGTCCCGTGTGCGGGGTGTGGTACGTCTTTTGGCACCGTGTCAGGCTAAAAGGGGGGGATATCTCTTGGAGGAGGGGAGGGGGTTAGGAGAAATAGAAAAAAAAAGTGGGAGAGGGAGGGGCTAGCACAGCTATCTCGTCCCCTAATCATCCTGTTCCTTGGTCTGTCTCTAGTGTCTTGTAGATTACTTTGTGTCTTACTCCTCGAGGTGCTTGGCACTTCTAGGTCTTTTGGGAATGGCAAGGTGTTGTTGGAGGTCAGTTGAGCATGGGGGGGGGCGTCCATCCTGCCTAAACAGTCTAGCGGTAGTTTGGGTTCTCCCTCGTTCTATGTCAGTGTTTAAATCCCTGTAAAGCGGAGTGAAAATAGTCGTCCATACGCTGTCAGTCGTCGGAGGTGTGTGCGTGTGGTGGTGCGTAAATAGTTAGTCCAGGGCTCATGGCCTGAAATAGCATACTTGCACATGCAAATACTCTCCAATATGCCAGTTCTCAGGAGGGTATTCAGTTTGTGGCCAGGAGGTCAGTTCATGGCAGTGTACTTCCAGGTGTCTCTGCTATGTTTTTGAGTTCACAGTGGTGTATAAGTTCTGTGTCTGTCGGAAGGTCGTCACGGGTGCAGTGGTGAACCGTTAGAGAGTGTTGTCGTAGACAGGCAGGTAGCCATAGTGGCGGTATCCATATATCGAGCGTTCAGGTGGGCAATTGCAGAGACTGTCCAGAACCAGCGGGAGGGCAAGGTGGTGCAGGGTCATGTGGGGTGGAGAGTTGCTGTTACATCCGGTCACAGAAATAAAAAAATAAAAAAAGAGTCCACATTTCTAGTCTTCACTTTTACATTTTGGGAGATAAAAGAGGTAATTGTGGTCCAGGGTGGTGTTGCTTTTCCGTGTGTATCAGAGTAGGCTTTTCTGGGTGGGGTATCTCCACAGCAGTTCCACGGGCAGTGGCTATTTGAGTCCCGAGGTCCCCTGGCTAGTGATATAGGCTAGGTGGTATGATACGGTGCTCAAGTCCCTGGATGGTGTTCGGGACAGTCCCTCGTTATTCCTCGGGTTCAGCTTGCGGGAGGGGGGCAAAGAGAGTGTCGGTTTCCAGTCCCTGTTGAGTGGTGCAGCGGACCGGTCTCCCCATGGAACGCTCGTTTACAGGACAATTGGTCCAGTCCAGGATGGGGATGTCAAGGGCTTCTTGGAAGGCTGGGACATCCAGCGCTGTCCAAATTGTGGCTTTGGTGGTACCATGCCGGGCCGTGAGAGCGAAGGGGAATTGCCACCGGTAACGGATTTGGAAGTCTTGCAAGGTTGTGGTGAGGGGCCGTAACTCTCTCCGAGCTTGTAGAGTGAGATGAGAGAGGTCATTTTACTCTCCGTGCGGGCTTTCCTCATGATTTCTTTCTTAAGCAAGAAGTCTTGTATGCAGCAGATTATGTCTCTGGCGGCTTGGGCCTTAGGTGTCATAGCTTAATTGATGGTATCACCGATACCCTGACACTTCCGGGTAGCCGGAGCCTTGCCACGCCCCCTTTTCTGACGCGGTCATCCCGCGCTACTTAGGGAGACCACGCCAGATCTGGATTATTGAAAAAGGTTATGACCGCAATCACATACCCAGCTGAAGTTCTTCGCTCTCTTTACACGTGTACCCGACCCGGACTGGATATCGCTGACTCCCTCTCTTCTCACCACGACCTTGAATTGTATCACGGACCACCCCTGCATGCTCAATAACCTCCCCAGCTTAGCGACAAGCTAAAAGCAAGCTGGAACTACTCTCATCAAAAGCTAAGTAGAATCTTCAGTACTAATTCGGATTTCACCTACACGCAAGTCTGTCTTACTTTCTATTGCTACAACTAACAATCCTTCCTGCAAACTTGCCTCATTGTTACTCCCAGGAAGCAGTCATTTTTCATGGACTAACTAATTGCTTTCTTGAAATTGCAAACTACTTCTGCTTGCTTCATCTAACCACGCTGACATTTAAAGCTACAGTATCAGTATTAACTCTTGCTTCAACTGAATCTGCTTCTACTTGCTCTGCCTAACTACGCTGATAATTAAAGCTACAGTATCAATATCTTTACTTGCTTCAAGTTCAAACTGCTCTACTTATTTGTCTAACTACGTTGAGATTTAAAGCTACAGTATCAATCTCTTTGCTTGCTTAAAACCAAATTGATTTATTAAAGAATCATCAAATATCTGCAGTTGTGTTCCAAATCTATTCATAATATTCAAGTGAACCTGACAGACCTGACAGAATAATCCAGCCAATTTAATGGATCCAGCAGACATCGATTCTCGAATGAATGCACTAACTCAAAGAGTGGATACACTTGCTCAAGGCATGCAAGATATGCAGATTACAAATGAAAGACTCCTTACCTATGTAAGAGACCTGCAAATACATACTTCCCACCAGGTTCTGCACTCCACCAGTGACCCTGCTGTTTGCAACCCTGAGAAGTTTAGTGGAGATAGATCCAAATATAGGGAGTTCATTAATGCCTGCAAATTATTAATTGCCTTAAAACCCAGATCTTATCCCACTGAAAGGTCTAAAGTTTGTTCCGTTATTTCTTTTTTGAGAGGTGAACCAATGGCTTGGGCTCACTCCTTTCTGGAAAATGATGATCCCATACTAGACTCCCTGGATGAATTCTTTGAAGCAATGTCTCTCCTGTATGAAGATCCAAACAAGCCACAGCGGATTTAACCATTAGAACCCTACAACAAAGAAACAGACCCGTTGAAGATTATATTGCTGAATTCAAAAGATGGGCAACAGAAACTCAGTGGAATGACATTACCTTACGCAACCAGTTCCGTATTGGGTTATCTGAAGCAGTAAAGGATGAACTCGCAAGAACTGAACTTCCTCCTACTTTAAACACCCTGATTCAACTTTCAATCAGTATTGACAGACGACTTAGAGAAAGAAAGGCTGAAAAAGCTCTTTCCAATTCATTGTGGAAAAAAACAGTCACTCATTCAAGGTTACCTGAGAAACCATCAATACAAACAGAAGCTATGGATATAGGGGTCATAAGAAGTCATCTTCCCCCAGAAGAGAGAACAAGAAGAAGACAACTAAACCTCTGCATGTACTGCGCCTCACAAGATCATGGGATTCCAGAATGTCCTTTACTAAAACGTTCTAGAGGTAGTAAGCATGCTTCTGTTACCTCTATACTGAGCGTACTTTCTACTAATTCAAACACTCACCTCTCTTCCATATCTCTAATTTTACAGTGGGACAAAGAAAGAATTACGACTAAGGCCATCATCGATTCTGGTGCTAATGGGGTGTTCCTCGATTCAGCATTTGTAACAACCAATAAAATCCCTTGTGTTCGAAAAAACACTTCTGTTCCTGTCAGAGTAATTGATGGCTCCTTTATTTCCTCAGGTCCTATAAAAAATGAAACTATTCCTTTAAGGATGACTACTAACAATATTCATTCCGAATTTATTGTTTTTGATGTTATCACTTCCCCACTTTATCCAGTCATATTAGGAATCAATTGGTTAAGAACACACAATCCACACATTACATGGTCTCCTTTCTCCCTCATCTTTCGCTCGGACTATTGCAAAGGAACCTGTTTACAGCATCTCTCAATTTGCCAAGTTACCAAGGAAACGGTTATCCCTACACAGTATTCTGAGTTTGCAGATGTTTTCAGTAAAAAGGAAGCTGAGTCTCTCCCACCACACCGTCCATATGACTGTCCAATAGACCTTATTCCTGGTGCTCCTATTCCTTATGGACACATCTACCCTCTTTCAGAAACAGAATTAGAAAATCTCAAAGAATACCTGGATGAAAACCTCCGAAAGGGATTCATTAGACCTTCTACCTCACCAGCTGCCTCTAGTATTTTTTTTGTAAGAAATAAAGACCAAACCATCCGTCCTATCATAGATTACAGAGCCTTGAACAAGATAACTGTTAAAAATCGTTATCCCCTTCCTCTAATAAACGAATTGATTGAAAGATTAAGAACAGCTACTATCTACACCAAACTTGATCTCCGTGGAGCATACAACCTTATTAGAATAAAAGCCGATGATGAATGGAAAACTGCCTTCTGGACCCAATATGGCCTCTACGAGTATCTTGTTATGCCTTTTGGGCTCTGTAATGCCCCCGCTACATTTCAACATTTCATAAATGACATCTTCAGGGATCTTCTAGATGTTTGTGTCATCATCTATCTAGATGACATCCTCATATACTCGAACAATCTCAAAGAACATAGGAAACACGTGCGATGGGTCTTATCCAGATTGAGAACTCACAAGTTATACGCTAAACCAGAAAAATTTATTTTTGAAGTGAGTGAAATTACCTTTTTGGGGTATGTCATTTCCCCTCATTCCATAGGAATGGATAGTTCCAAAATAGATTGTATTCTTAAATGGCCTGTTCCTGCTAATGTAAAAGACTTACAACGTTTTCTTGGGTTTGCCAACTTTTATAGGAAATTCATTAAAAACTATTCCGACATAGCCCATCCGTTGAATTTTCTCAACAGCAATAAACGTCCATTTGTTTGGAATGAAAAAGCTCAATCAGCCTTCAACGAACTAAAAGAAAGATTTACAACTGCTCCTATTCTTCAACTGCCTAACCCTACATTTCTTTATGTTCTGGAAACAGATGCCTCAGAGACAGCTATCGGAGCTGTCCTTTCGCAACACAAAACACCTCAAGATCCCCTCCATCCAGTCGCCTTCTTTTCACGTTCTATGTCTCCTGCTGAGAAAAACTACCCTATTGGTGAAAAGGAATTACTCAGTATAAAAGCAGCTTTTGAAACTTGGCGACATCTTCTCGAAGGAACAAAAAATCCTATAGTGGTTTATACAGACCACAAAAATCTTGAGTATCTCTACACCAACAAGACACTCTCAGCCAGACAAGTAAGATGGAATCTTTTCTTTTCTCGTTTTAATTTTCAAATCGTTTTTAGACCAGGATCCAGAAACAAAAAAGCTGATGCCCTTTCTAGAATCACTCAAGACCCTGGCATACAGAATCTTCCTGAGCAAGGAACTCCTCCCTATAAAAGCATTGGGGTCATATCATCCCTGATTGATGACATTAAAAATCTAAAAGAAGAAGATCTTGATCTTCCCAAGTCAACAAAACTAACAAAGAAAAACGGCATCTTCTATTTCAAAAACAGGATTTATATTCCTCCCTTATTTAGGGATAAATTGCTCAAAATGATTCACGACTCTCCTTTGGCTGGTCATCCTGGTATAAAAAAGACCTTAGAATTATCTACAAGACATTATTGGTGGCCTCGCCAGGACAGAACCATTGAATCCTATGTTAAAACTTGTCCAACCTGCCAGAGGTCCAAGCCTGAACATCATCATCAACCATTTGGTCAATTATTAAACTTACCTATCACAGAAAGGCCCTGGCAATCAATCTCTATGGACTTTTTAGTAGAACTTCCTCCATCTCAACATTATACCACCATTCTCGTAGTAGTGGACCGCTTCACTAAAATGTTCCATTTTATTCCTTGGAAGAAATTGCCCTCATCATCTGAGCTTGCTAATGCATTTATTGATAACATCGTTAAACTCCATGGAGTTCCTGATGAAATTATTTCAGATAGAGGAACTCAATTCACCTCCAAATTCTGGAAGGAAACATGTTCTTCTCTACAAATCCAACGCAAACTGTCCTCCGCATATCACCCCCAAACCAATGGGCAAACAGAAAGGGTTAATCAATGTGTAGAACAATATCTACGATGTTATTGTTTATACCTACAAGATGATTGGATCACATGGTTACCTATGGCCGAATTTGCTTATAACAACTCAATTCACACCAGCAGTAAAATGACGCCCTTCTTCTCAAATTATGGGTTCCATCCCTCTTCGTTTCCCAACCACACCATTCCTTCATCCAACCCTGCCGTTTCTGATCGAAACTCTTTTGTGTCTTCCTTGTTCCTCAAATTAAGAGAAAATCTCAAATTAGCATTACATAACCAAAAGAAATTCTTTGATACCAAAAGGCAACCTCCTCCTACTTACAAAGTAGGCGATCTTGCATGGCTTTCTTCCAAAAACATAACCACTAACCGTCCCTCGAAGAAATTAAGTTCTTTCTTTCTTGGTCCTTTCCGCATAGTAACAATCATTAACAGTAACGTTGTTAAATTAAAGCTTCCTCTAACTCTAAAACTTCACCCTGTATTCCACGTTTCCTTACTGAAACCACATCTATCTGACCCTTTCCACAGGGATGTAACTACTTCTCCTGACCCTGTTTTGGTACAAGGTGAAGAAGAATACGAGATCCAAAAGATTCTGGATTCTCGAATCCATCGTGGTTCCCTCCAGTACTTAATTAGATGGAAGGGATACGGAATTGATGAAGACTCTTGGGAAGACTCCTCTACCGTTCATGCAGACAGGTTAATCACCGCCTTTCACAGACGGTACCCTTACAAACCATGTTAATAGCACCCAGAGGTTGCTCCATAACGGGGGGGTACTGTCATAGCTTAATTGATGGTATCACCGATACCCTGACACTTCCGGGTAGCCGGAGCCTTGCCACGCCCCCTTTTCTGACGCGGTCATCCCGCGCTACTTAGGGAGACCGCGCCAGATCTAAATTGCTGGATTATTGAAAAAGGTTTCGACCGCAATCACATACCCAGCTGAAGTTCTTCGCTCTCTTTACACGTGTACCTGACCCAG
This sequence comes from Pelobates fuscus, assembly GCF_036172605.1. Lineage (NCBI taxonomy): Eukaryota > Metazoa > Chordata > Amphibia > Anura > Pelobatidae > Pelobates > Pelobates fuscus. Next base: position 157,535,439 of record NC_086318.1, on the reverse strand, counting down.
ACTGGATATCGCTGACTCCCTCTCTTCTCACCACGACCTTGAATTGTATCACGGACCACCCCTGCATGCTCAATAACCTCCCCAGCTTAGCGACAAGCTAAAAGCAAGCTGGAACTACTCTCATCAAAAGCTAAGTAGAATCTTCAGTACTAATTCGGATTTCACCTACACGCAAGTCTGTCTTACTTTCTATTGCTACAACTAACAATCCTTCCTGCAAACTTGCCTCATTGTTACTCCCAGGAAGCAGTCATTTTTCATGGACTAACTAATTGCTTTCTTGAAATTGCAAACTACTTCTGCTTGCTTCATCTAACCACGCTGACATTTAAAGCTACAGTATCAGTATAAACTCTTGCTTCAACTGAATCTGCTTCTACTTGCTCTGCCTAACTACGCTGATAATTAAAGCTACAGTATCAATATCTTTACTTGCTTCAAGTTCAAACTGCTCTACTTATTTGTCTAACTACGTTGAGATTTAAAGCTACAGTATCAATCTCTTTGCTTGCTTAAAACCAAATTGATTTATTAAAGAATCATCAAATATCTGCAGTTGTGTTCCAAATCTATTCATAATATTCAAGTGAACCTGACAGACCTGACATTAGGGCTCTGTGAGCCTGTCTATGTGGATGCAGGCCTCCCTAGGCCGGCCCATAATGTGGTTAATTAGCGGTATCAGGGTGGCCCTTAGGTCCTCCTGGTTATCTGCCTCTCGTATGCCTCTTACCCTGATGTTTTGCCTGCAGCTTCTATTATCAAGGTCCTCAACATGGAGGCGCAGGTCTTGTATTTGTTTGGCGTGTGCTGCAGTGGCTGTCACTGCAGGGCATTGCTGGTCTGGTCACGGCTTCCAACGGCTTCCAACACTGTAAGGGATGAGCTGAGGGCTGAGATTTCGATGCACGGCGTGGATTTGACTTCCTCCAGAAGGGATTGTAAGTCCTCTTTTTTAGGAAAGGAGGCAAAAAGGGCATACCAGTCCGGTGTTGGTGAGGCATGCATGCTGGCTTCCGTGCGGGGGCCCTCTTCCGACAGCGTTGATCCTGGCGATCAGAAACTAGTTATTATCCTGACTTTAAGTCTCCTAGTAGTCCCCAAATACTGCAAACCGCAACTACATGTCAGAAGATAAAGGACATTATTGATGTTACAGGACATAAATTACTTTATAATATATTTCTCATTTGTAACATTTGAAGAAAAAGTTTCAACTGTTTTAGACTTTATACTTATCTCACTACAAGCTTTGCAATTCCTACAATTATAAAAAAAAATTATATTTCAAACAATTTTTATCCATTTCTTTTTCCTTTAAAATACAAATTTTAGTTAAAATTTGTTCAAGATTTTTTGCACACTTATAAACTATTTTAGGTTTATTACCCACAAATCATTGCTGTCTTTACAATGTACAATGTACTTCATTAAATTGTTTCTCTATTGTAGGTTTCTTATATACCTTATCATAAAATACTTTTGTTTAAATTTCTGGTTATTCTAAATATTTATTTTCATCTTCACAATTTCGTCTTAACCTGATAAATTGTCCCATATTCTTTAGCTATGTAAAAAAGTGGCAGCTGTTAGTGTGTTAAAAAAAATACATGTTTTTAAGGAATTAACTTCTAGAAATATTTCAAAGTCTAAAACATTAACTCTCATGGAACTAATTTTTTGAGTTAATATTATTAACAAGTAGTTTGAATTAAAAAAATCAATCCAAAGAAGTATGGGTACATTTCCATATAAAAAATATGTAATCTATAAATATTTTATATATAACTTAATTTGACACTCATCTATGCTCTAATTAATTTTTTTTTTTTAAAGTTCCCAATAAGATATAAATGAATTGGCATAGCTCAGTGCACATTTAGTCCCTATAGCCATTCCCTTTAACAGCAAGCAAAATTCTCCCTCAAACAAAAAATAAATGTTTAAAAACAAGGAAATCCCTTCAGTGATAAAATTAACCTTATTGGTTCCCATATCCCATATGGCATACAAAAAAGTGCCCCTTTAACACTTTCTGATGCATTATGTCAATAAAGCCAAATAATGATTTAAAACACTAAACAGTTAGAATATGAAAATAAAACTGAACATTAAAAATTCATGCTCATACAAAATAATGTTATATTGCTATCATCTGAAAATGTCGTCGTTATGACTAATCCAAAGAGACCCCCTAAGACAAGTAATGGAAGAAGTATGATAAAGTATTATAAAGAAATCAAAATTTACTGGAGTTGGGGAAAACAAAATTTAGGAAAGTCAGCCATACTTTGGTACTAAAAAGGTTATAGGATCTGGGTGTGTTAATCCTACCTTAAATAAATAAAATTATAAAATTCTTGTTTCAAATGGTGAGCATTGTTGGAGATTGGAGTCTCTTGGATGTGCTGGATCCATGTTGCTTAATTTTATATATTTATTTAGCTTTTATATATTTATTGGTTCTGCTGGTTGCCTGTAAGAATGTTCGATGCTATTAATTTTATAAAATATCGAAACACTTTAAAAAATATAGAGCTGTAAATGTTCTTTTAAGAGTTGTATATAGGACCTATCTAAAAAAAAACACACATAAAGCCCCTTACATGCCTGTCGGAGATGACTTCGAACTGAGTGAACTTCGTTACATTGGTTTTTTTTTTCCATATCAATTGATTTGGAGGTTGGACTCTTTAGGGGTTTATTGAGAACAATTCTTACTTTAACTACTAAAATTGAGTAATTATCATGGAAACCAAGAATATGTTCCTGCTGATTGCTGTACTTTTAGAACTTTGCCCCGGGATTGCTCTTTTTACATAATCCCTTTTGTTTCTATCTTCCTGCACTATTGTATATGGTTTGTAAGGGACAGTAATGACCCTTATAGCAAGCCTTTTCAGTACTATGAATACATACCAGCATAAGTTAGTAACCACATCAGTAATATAATGCACTGTTTATGTGCCTCCTTTCATTTGTGTTCTCTGCTATATGGTATCCTTTGTAATCATGGAAATTACGAATTAAGGATTGATTTATTTTTTGGGGGGTATAATTTTTGTCTTTGTTTTATTTTGCTGTACAGTTACATAGAGGAAAATAAGCATTAAAAGTCAAAGAAGGCAAACACATACATGTTATATAGTAGGATGTAGCAATTGAAAGGGGGACTGTCGCTTCCCATGATTTTAAATATATATTTACTTATCTCTATATCTAAGAAATATTTATTTTTGAGGTGTAAAAATGTAATTTAGTGTAGAAATCAACACTTCCTTCTTCTGCAAATGGGTGACTCCCTGTCTCTCAATGTTATAAGCTCTGTCCTTTGCTTCTGTCAACTATTTATTTTTTCCCCATGGGCCCCCAGTGCAGCCAGGGGCCCTCATCCTAAGGAGACCCAACAGGTGGCTCATGCACTAAGGGCCACTCAGTGGGCCTTTGTAAGCAGGGGCTCGCTCATGTGCCTTGGCCCTTTAACAGTGTGACCGGGCCCCTTACTTTTCGTCTGCTTGGGAGGAAGTGACAGCTGCAAGTCACTTCCTCCCTCAGAGAACAGAGAGCAACTCGGGAGAGACCAAGGAGGCAGAGACGAGGGAGGCTGGGCTGGGAGAGCCAGTACCTATCTTCCAACAGCGTCAGCCACCACTCTGGACACCAGTTAAGGCACCCTCCAAGGTAGGAAACAGGAGGTGGGTTTAAAAGTGTAAATTGGATCTGTGTGTAAATGTGTGTCAGTATGTCTGTCAGTGTGTGTGTCAGTATGTCTGTCAGTGTATGTGTCTGTGTGCGTCAGTATGTCTGTGTGTGTGTGTCAGTATGTCTGTCGGTATATGTGTGTGTGTCAATATGTCTATCTGTGTGTGTGTCAGTATATCCGTAAGTGTATGTATGTGTGTGTCAGTATATCTGTCAATATATGTGTGTCAGTATGTCTGTCAGTTTATGTGTCTGTGTCAGTATGTCTGTCATTGGATGTGTCAGTATCTCTGCCAGTGTGTGTGTTTGTATGTTTGTCAGTGTGTGTGTCAGTATGTCTGTGTGTGTCAGTATCTCATTGTGTGTGTCAGTATGTCTGTGTGTTTCTGTGAATGTGTCAGTATGTCTGTCAGGGAATATATCTGTGTAAGTATGTCTTACACTTCTCTACTTTAGCTCCCCCACTGAATTGCTTTTGAATGCCTTACTCTCTTTAGTGTATCTTTCCCTCCTTATGTGCCTTATTGTATCATAACCCAATTTTGCCCCTTTCTGCATCTTACACTCCCTTTAGTGTATCTTTTCCACCCTTTTGTGTGTCTCATACCCCCTTGTATGTCTCTTACTCCCTCCATCCGCTTTGTGTGTCTCTTACCTCTCCCCAGTCCCATAGAAACATAGAATGTGACGGCAGATAAACCATTCGGCCCATCAAGTCTGCCCAATTTTCTAAATACTTTCATTAGTCCCTGGTCTTATCTTATAGTTAGGGTAGCCTTATGCCTATCCCACGCATGCTTAAACTCCTTTAATGTGTTAACCTCTACCACTTCAGGTGGAAGGCTATTCCATGCATCTACTACCCTTTCAGTAAAGTAATACTTCCGGATATTATTTTTAATATCCGCAAGTATATATCCGGAGGCACATCCAGGTTTCAGATGTATTCCAGGGTACCCATGGTGATTGTACCTGGTAGATGACCTGAGATTGAGGAATACATGACACTCAGGAGGGGTGGACGGGGACTGGGGGTGGAGAAAATATCAATGTGTACATATAGTGAGGGAAAAAAGTATTTGATTCCCTGCTGATTTTGAACATTTGTCCACTAATATAGAAACATAGAATGTGATGGCAGATAAGAACCATTCGGCCCATCTAGTCTGCCCAATATTTCGAAATACTTTTAATTAGTCCCTGGCCTTATCTTAAGTCTATGATAGCCTTATGCCTATCCCACGCATGTTTAAACTCCCTCACTGTGTTAACCTCTACCACTTCCGCTGGAGGGCTATTCCATGCATCCACTACCCTCTCAGTAAAGTAATACTTCCTGATATTATTTTTAAATCTTTGCCCCTCTAATTTAACACTATGTCCTCTTGTTGTGGTGTTTTTTCTTCTTTTAAATATAGTCTCCTCCTTTACTGTGTTCGTTCCCTTTATGTATTTAAATGTTTCTATCATATCCCCCTCTCTCGTCTTTCCTCCAAGCTATACATGTTAAGTTCCTTTACCCTTTCCTTGTAAGTTTTATCCTGCAATCCATGAACCAGTTTAGTAGCCATTTTCTGAACTCTCTCTAAAGTATCAATATCCATCTGGAGATACGGTCTCCAGTACTGCGTACAATACTCCAAGTGAGGTCTCACCAGTGTTCTCAATGGAATGAGCACTTCCCACTTTCTACTGCTAATACCTCTCTCTATAGTAGCATTCTGCTAGCATTTCCTGCTGCTCTATTACACTGCATGCCTACCTTTAAGTCATCAGAAATAATCACCCCTAAATCCTTTTCCTCAGATGTTGAGGTTAGGACTCTTTCAAATATCCTGTACTCTGCCCTTGGGTCTTTACATCCAAGATGCATTATCTTGCACTTATCCACATTAAATGTCAGTTGCCAGAACTCTGACCATTTCTCTAGTTTACCTAAATCATTTGCCATTTGGCTTATCCCTCCTGGAGCATCAACCCTGTTATATATTTTTGTATCATCAGCAAAAAGACATACCTTACCATCACTAATATCAATATCACTAATAAAAATATTAAAGAGAATGGGTCCAAGTACAGATACCTGAGGTACTCCACTGGTGACAAGCCCATGCTTCGAATATACTCCATTGACTACAACCCTCTGTTGCCTGTCATTCAGCCACTGCCTAACCCATTTAACAATATTGGAATCCAAACTTAAAGATTGCAGTTTATTGATAAGCCTTCTATGTGCAACAGTGTCAAAATCCTTACTGAAATCTAGGTAAGCAATGTCTACTGCACCACCCAGATCTATTATTTTAGTTACCCAATCAAAAAAATCAATAAGATTAGTTTGGCATGATCTCCCTGAAATAAACCCATGTTGTCTCTGATCTTGATATCCATGTGATTTTAGATGTTCAACAAACCTATCCTTTAACATGGTTTCCATTACTTTCCCCACTACTGAAGTAAGGCTTACTGGCCTATAGTTGCCCGACTCCTCCCTACTACCTTTCTTGTGAACGGGCACAACATTCACTTATTTCCAATCTTCTGGGACTACACCTGTTAACAATGATTGGTTAAATAAATCTGTTAATGGTATTGCTAGTACACCACTAGCTCTTTTTATAACTTTGGGTGTATTCCATCAGGTCCCATTGACTTATTTGTCTTTACTTTTGACAACTGGAATATAACCTCTTCCTCTGTGAACTCACATGTAACAAATTACTCATTTGTCCTTTTTCCTAACTGAGGCCCCTTTTGTTCATTTTCATCTGTAAATACTGAACAAAAATATTAATTGAGACCTTTATCCTCTTCTTCCATATACAGCAACACTTGGGAAGAGCATCTAGTACATGTTGGAGCTGTATTCGATAAGATTAGGGAGGCAGGTTTAACCCTAAAACTCAGTAAATGCAGCCTAGGGATGACCGAAGTGCAGTACCTGGGACACAGGGTAGGGTGTGGGTCACAGAAGCCTGAGCCTGCCAAGGTTGAGGCGGTAGCTAGCTGGCCCCGTCCCCGAACTAAGATCCAGGTTATGGCCTTCCTCTGAACCGCTGTATACTATAAAAATGTGTCCCCAATTACAGTGCCATAGCCAAGCCCCTCACCGACTTGACCAGAAAGAACTTGCCCAGACAGGTAGCCTAGGCCCAAGAGTGTGAGCGGGCGTTCCAAGCCCTCAAAAATGCCTTGGTGAATGCCCCTGTTCTGGCTGCTCTTGATCCAAAAAAAATGCTTTCTTGTTCACACAGATGCCTTCATGTGGAGCGGTGCTGAGCCATATTGGGGACGATGGCAGAGAACATCATGTAGCTTACCACAGTAGGACATTTTTATTTTAAAATTTTATTTTATGCCGCCATCGAAAAAGAGGTGCCTAGTGGGGGTGTGGGCCCTCAAGAAACTACAGCCCTACCTCTATGGACAGCAGTTCACCCTGCTCACGGATCCCAACCCATTGGTGTGGCTTAACCGGGTCTCCGAAGACAATGCCAGGCTGTTACGGTGGAGATTGGCCCTGCAACAATATGATTTCACCATTCATTACAGACCCGGTAAGCAAAAGGGGAATTTCAATGGATTGTCCAGGCAGACGGCCACGGAGAAGTGATCCATGAGCACTCCCCGGACATCCTCAAGCCAATCCATTGGGATCAGACTGTCTATGCAGGCTTGTGATTAAGGGGGAGCTGTGTGGCAGGACCGTGGCATATCCGTGAATTGCCCCTTTCATGTTTGTGGATGTACCCTCCTGAAATGTGTGTTTCCCCATGTATTTGTTAGGATTTACTATGTAACCTGCCTTTCAACCACGCGGGGGCGCTCCGGCGCACCACACCAATTAATCAGAACGTTCACACTGGCAACATAGGTGTGAAACTGCAAGGAAATTAATTAATGAGCACCCCCAGGGTGGCCACCTGGGGCAGCCTTCCAAAGGATTGCCGCCAGTGGGAGTGTTCGTAAACCGAAGAGGGACGCTTTGCCTTGCGGGGAATTCTGAGGTTGATGGGGATACCATGTGGGGTACCGGGTGCCCAGTTTGTGGAGGGCCACCGCCACTACATACAATGCCCCCTGCTTATGTGTGCATGTTTCCTCTTTGTATTCTGTGTGTCCCCATGTCTTTGACTGCATTTCGTGTGTTTCACCTGCGCCCCGTTCATTTGCGCTCTTATGAACGGAACCAGTTAGTCTCTGGAACAGGGGCCACCCAACACTCCATTTAAAATGCTAATATAGAACGTTCACACCTCGTTCCCACTAGGGAAATAAGCGGAGCACGCTTCCCCTGGGTGGCCCTGGTTCATATAACCGACTGCCAACCAGGGAAAGCATTTGTTTCCCGAACGGCCCTGCCGCACGGTTTCAGGTCCCAAAGTCTGGGAGCACCCTCTCCTTGGGGCTGCTTAAGTGGAGGTAACCACTGGAGAGAGGCGCGAGACCTAGCGGAATCCCTGGAGCTGTGAGGTGGCTGCACAGCCCCACGGATTCCGCTGGCTGTCTGGAAGCCCGTGCAGACCAATGGGAGAAGGAACGCCCCTTCAAACTGGGTTTGCACCATTCTCATGGTTGGCCGGCACAAGTGAAGCTCTAATTGGTTGCTGCGGGACAAAGGTTTTGCGCCCTTTCTCCTGATTGGGTGGCGAAACCCCTCTCCTCCACGAGCACTGATTGGTGCAACCGGGTTTAGTGCCATTTCTCCTAATTGGGCGGCAAAACTCCACTCCTCCCTGCAAGATGATTGGCATGATTCAGTGTCGCGCTTTCAGCTGATTGGTTGTTGCGTGGTTTAGGTGCGAAGTTTTAATTCGCCGGATTAAACTAAGCAACTTCATGGAACTGATGTACAGAGCCTCGAGCCCTAGACTTTAGACAATGATTTATCTGGCTCTGTACATCCGACAGCCCCGCTATTGGCAGGAATCCCAGATGGGACCTGGGGCTGTCTAGGGATGTAGGTTTTATCTGTGTGGTCCCTTTCCTGGGGTCGCCAAAGCGCAAAGGTTACTCCCCCTTTTTTTATGTAATACGGTTAATGTGTATCCCTGTGTACTGTTGGTATCTCCCAGAGCGGGAGATGGCTATCTGTAACCCCCTCCTCCTGCCTGGGATTGTCTTGAACTGAATGGAAAACCCCTGCGGGGGTCTGGGCATAAAAGCTGTGTGTTCCCGAATAAAGATGGTCAGAGTTTGTACCCTTAGAACTGTGTGTTGTCCAGTTACTGGGAGGGAAATTGGTCGCTTTATATCTCAGGTTGCCCATGGCCCGCTACATATGTGTGTATGTATCTATGTGGCAGTGAGTGTATCAGTGTGTCAGGGTTTTGTATGTGTATCTGTTTGTCAGGGTGTTTGTATGTGTCAGTGTGTGTGTAACTTTGTGTCAGTGTGTTTGTATGCATCAGTGTGTGTATCTGTGTGTTTTTATGTCATTGTATTTGTGTGTGTCGCAGTGTGTGTATTTATGTGTGTGTTAGTGTGTATATTTATCTGTTTACATATGTATGTATGTGGCAGTGTATATGTGTAAATGCATACATCCCAGCAATAAAGCACCAACACAACATGCAAACACACCGCTGGAAACAGAAACATTACATACAAACACACCCCTGTGACTAGTGGTGACTCTAAGTCAATATAGTGACTAGTGGTGACTCTAAGTACTTACAGGATGACTAGTGGTGACTAGGTCATTACAGGATGACTAGTTATTACACCTGTGGTTTTAAACCTAAATGTAAGTTCAAGAAATTGTTTTAAACTACATTGCCTTTTTGCACTACAACTTTATAGCATGACAGGAGCCTTCATATTTGCTTAAGTCTCTCTTTACTAGAACTCCACAGCAGCACATTAACATAGAGATAAAAATACCAAAGACAAAAACATTAATTTTTTTCCTTGGGGCTCGTGTTTCTGTTTGCGGTCGCCGTGAAGCAGTCTTCCGCCGAGCGGGAATCCTTTCCTTTGCCTCCCTGCCCTGCCCGCATCCCTGGCCGCTCGTTAGCTGTTTTCCAAGCGGCGTGGGGATGGAGCAGGGTACTGGTCTATTGCCGTGGGTGCCTCCGCTCTTGTGCACCCTCCCCCCGCGACCGCGTGGTCGGACACGGGGGTGCGCGTCTCTCTCTCTCTCGGCTGCCGCGCCTGCCATTTATTTCTTAAGGACGCAGTGCTCAATTTTTGTATGGTTGCTTGCTCAGCTTGCTACTCATGTCCCATTGTGTGGGGGATCGTTTTTTCATGTTCTCTGGGTTCCCCTTGGCATATTTGGGGTTCTCTCCTGCTTCCTGCAGTTTTTCTACCTCAGTGCACGCTTCCTGGCTTTGCATGTTTTTCTGTGGTATTTTGTTGCATGCAGGACCGGTGCTAGGATTTTTAGTTACACAGGCGAAGATGCATTTTGGTGCCCCCCACCCTCGTTTAAAATAAGGTTCATACAAACACAGAAATAATCATACAGAGACATACAGACACAGACAGAGACATACATGCAGGCATATAGACATACATACAGAGGCATACCGTCATACAGACACATACATACATAGACAGACATACAGAAACATACATACAGAGACATCCAGGCATACAGACACATACATACATACAGGCATACAAAGACATACACGCATACAGAGACATATCGTCATACAGACACATACATATATACAGGTATACAGAGACATACAGGCATACAGACACATACGTACAAAGACATACAGGCATACAGACACATACATTTGTACATACAGAGACATACAGGCATACAGAAACATACAGACACATACATGCATACAGAAACATGCATACAAAGACATACAGGCATACAGAGACCTACATACATACATACATACATACATACATACAGAGACATACACAATTACATACTAGTTCAATCTTGTCCCCTGGATGCATGCTGTCTGGCTCCTTGGAGTCCTGTCCTGCAGCCCAGCCCCATCACAGGGCGCCCGCCGCGCTGTGTGGTACACAGGGAGCAGGGATATGATGTCATTCATATCCTCGCCCCCTCCAACACATGGCGGCGGGCACCTGGTCGCAGGCGTTGCAGGGCTGTGACCCCTGCGACCGCGGTATGTACGCCAGTGCATGCAGATGCACACACAATTAAAGGACCACTACAGACACCCAGATCACATCAGCTCAATGAAGTGGTCTGGGTGTCAGGTCCCTCTAGTTTTAACCCTGTAGCTGAAAACATAACAGTTTCAGAGAAACTGCTATGTTTCACCGAGGGTTAATCCAGCCTCTAGTGGATGTCTCACTGACAGCCGCTAGAGGAGCTTCCGCTATTCTAAAACACTGAACGTCCATAGGAAAGCATTGAGTAATGCTTTCCTATGGGCGGTTTGAATGCGTGCGCGGCAAGAGCATTCGGAGCTGAGAGGCGGAGGGATCCCCAGCGCCAAGGGAGTCCGGCGCTAGAGAAAGGTAAGTGCTGAAGACACACACACACTCTCACGAACAGATGCATACACACCAGCTAACAGACACACATTTACTGACAGACACACTCAGCGACAGACATACATACACACTCACTGACAAACACACACTCACTAACAGACATCAAACAGACTCACTAATACACAAACAAACACACTCAGTAAGAGACACACAGTAACACACTTACTGACACTCACTAGCAGACACACTCACTGACACTCACTAGCAGACACACTCACTGACACTCACTAGCAGACACACTCACTGACACTCACTAGCAAACACACTCACTGACACTCACTAGCAAACACACACACTGACACTCACTAGCAAACACACACACTGACACTAGCAAACACACACACTGACACTAGCAGACACACTCACTGATACTAGCAGACACACTCACTGACACTAGCAGACACACTCACTGACACTAGCAGACACACTCACTGACACTAGCAGACACCCACTGACACTCACTAGCAAACACACACACTGACACTCACTAGCAGACACACACACTGACACTCACTAGCAGACACACACTCACACTAACACATGTTTTTTTTTTTTTTAATTTAATCCCTCAGCCTCCTTACCTTTTTGGAGTGCTGAAGGGATTCCCTGGGGTCCAGTGGTGATGCTGGGCTCCTGGGCTCCTTGGCTGGCTGGCTCCCTCCCTGGCTGGCTGGCTGGCTCCCTCCCTCCCTCCCTGGCTGGCTCCCGGGCGGCCGCGAGGGAGCACTCTCCCATGTGTGCTTCCTCTTCAGCTCCCTCGCGCACCGCGTAGGGATGCCGGCGCCGGAAGATGACGTCATCTTCCGGCTCCGGTATCAGTATGCGGCGCGCGAGGGAGCTGAAGAGGAAGCACACATGGGAGAGTGCTCCCTCGCGCGCCCGCAGAACCGGGCGCTCAGCCACGCTACAACAGGTCGTCGGTTGGAGGGGAGCGCAGTGCGCTTCCCTCCTTCCGGTCAGCCTGATTTTGCGCCCCCAGGGCCGGTGCGCCCTAAGGCGGCCGCCTGGGCCGCCTTATGGTAGCGCCGGCCCTGGTTGCATGTTCCTGGGCTGTGAGTGGCCCTGTGCATTTCACCACATGCACCCTGCATGGGACCCGCTTGGCATGGTTGCACCCCCTCTGACCCGCTTGGCCTGGGGACCCGATTACACCTCTACACTGCTCATCCTATATATCAAGATAGACCTGCATGTCTACCATAATGATATACGTTCCTGCCTCCTATATCACTGGACCGGTGCTACCCGTGCCCATATACTGGCCTGCTTCGGCTGTGCCCTTATGATTGGCCTGCTTTGTCTGTGCCCCTTGATTGGCCTGCTTTGTCTGTGCCCCATGATTTGGCCTGCTCTGTCTGTGCCATATTACGCATGCTATTAACCTGACGGCTCCGTGCCCTGGACTACGCTTGTTGAGCCTGCATGCGTTTATTACTTGCCTCTGCCAATACATGGGGTGCTGCCCCTACTGCCTGCTAGTGATACCTGTTCTCTATCTCCTTAGGTATCACGTATCATCAACTCAGACGTTATGGATGCCTCTGCACAGGAGCAGAATTTGCAGGCTTTGATTAATGCGGCTGTGACCGCCTCTGTGGAGAAAGAGCTAAAGGCCTACTGTTCGGGGAACCTTTTATTAAGGAGCTACAGAAACACGTCAATCTGTTTACTTCCCTGGATAAAGCTCAATCTTCCATTAGAAGGTATTTCGGCCGCAATCATCCTGGGTTTTTGGACCGGCTGAACGACAGCGGGGTCGTGTCTCCAGCCGCGGCTGGTCTTCGGGCCGCCACAGATCCCGTGGTCCGTCCTTCTTTCCATCATACCAATCGAGAACCCCCTACGCTCAGAGGGCGGATAGAGGTTGTCGATACCGTGCCAGAGGACGGGCGAGATTTCCTAACAGGTGAGTGTAACTCCTGCCACTTTCGATCACCCTACATTGCATGTGGGCAGACTGTTTCACTGCAGAGACAGGTGGCAGGAGGTATCTTCAGATGTATGGGTCCTTCGGACAGTGCGGGGTTATGTCATAGATTTACATTCCCCTCCAACGCAAGTTGGTCCTCCAAGGATCCCCATCATCGCAAGGGACCAACAGTCCTTGATAGATACGGAAGTTGGGGCACTGTTCGCCAAGGGGTCCAACGAGCCCCAGATTTGGGGGGCTTCTTCAGTTCGATTTTTCTGGTGAAGAAAAAGTCCGGAGAGTTCCGCCCGGTGATCAATTCTACGGGAATTGAACATCTTCGTGGTCTACAACCACTTCAAGATGGAGGGCATTCATCTTCTTCGGAACCTTCTCCGGCCGGGAGACTGGTTCACGAGGCTGGACCTGGAGGACGCTTACCTTTCCGTCCCGGTGGACGAGGATTGTTGCAGATTCCTTTGCTTCGTCTGGAAGGGCGTTCCGTGCCAATTTACATGCCTTCCCTTCGGCCTCAGCTCGGCTCCTTGGTGCTTTACCAAACTCCTAAAGCCGGTGGTCACCCGTTTCAGGTCGGAGGGTGTCCGCTGCATAATATATCTGGACGACTTGCTGATTTTTTGCGAGGACCCCTCCAGGCTCAGATCTCAGACTCGCTCTGCGATCTCCTTATTGGAAAACCTGGGGTTCGTGGTCAATCTGAAGAAATCGGCTTTGGAGCCTTCCCAGACGGTGGAGTTCTTGGGATTCGAAATCGATGCAAAGGAATGCGTTCTACGCCTGCCCCGGGCCAAGATGGCGACCATTCGGAAGGAGATAAGACGGATTTTACGGCAAGACCGGATTCCCCTTCGAATGTTGGCTCACGTGGTGGGTCTCCTCTCTGCCTCGATACAGGCGATCTACCCAGGCCCACTGCATTACAGGGCCATGCAACGGCTGAAGGCTCACTTCCTACGCAGGAGGCCCTCTTACGACCAGTTGATCTCCCTGTCTCCAGACGTGAAAACCGAACTGCGCTGGTGGCTCCTGCATATGTCGGCCTGGAACGGCAAGGCAATCTTTGGACCTACCCCGGATTTCGTGCTGGAATCGGATGCAAGTCTTTGGGGCTGGGGTGCCACATGCGCGACCGGGTCCACGGGGGGCCCATGGTCGGACAAGGAATCGAAATTCCACATCAATTGTCTGGAGTTGATTGCGGGTTCGTTTGCGATTCGGAGCCTGGCAAACCACCTGTCGGACTGCTGCCTCCTCCTTCGGATGGACAATGTCTCCGCGGTACAAAACATCAACCGCTTGGGGGGCGCTCAGTCTCGAGCACTATCGGAGGTGACGAAGGAGAGTTACAGTTTCTGTTTCCAACGCAACATCACTTTACAAGCGGAATATCTTCCGGGAGATAGTATTCTCCAGACATTGGAGGGATGCCAGCGACTGGAAACTCCTTCGGCCCATCTTCCTCGAACTCAGGTGTCAGAGGGGTCCATTCACAGTGGATCTATTCGCATCCAGGATGAATCACCAGACCCAGAAGTACTTCAGCTGGCTCCCGGATCCAGCGTGCGCAACGGTGAACGCTTTTCTCCAGGTGTGGCCTTCGCAGGGTGGGTATGCGTTTCCTCTGTTCGCTATGATCCCCAGGGTGTTGCTACAAGTTCGACGTCAACGTGTGTCCTTAGTGTTGCTGACTCCGCTGTGGCAGGGTCAAGCTTGGTTCCCAGAACTCCTGGATCTCTCCTATCAGGATCCTCTTCTCTTACCGTCCACTCGAATGCTCCTCACGGACTCCCAGGGCAACCCTCACCCTCTAGTGAGGGACGGCCACCTGCTCTTGGTGGCCTGGACTCTTTCAGGGGTACCTGGAATGTCGAGGCGTTTTCGCAATCGGCTAGAGACCTCCTCTGGGATTCCTGAGCTCCCGGGACAAGGAGGTGCTACCTGTCAGCATGGGGTTCCTGGTGTCGTTGGTGCTTGGAACGGGATATCGATCCCTTTACAGGCCCTGTAACTAGCGTGCTGAATTTCTTGTCGCATCTCTTTGATTTGGGTTGGTCGTACCGCTCGGTTAATGTAACTAGGTCAGCTATCTCGGCGGCGCATGTCCCGCTTAGAGGTTTTCCCATCGGCCAGGATCCGCTAGGCTGCAGACTTCTACGTGGGATGAGGCTGGCACGTCCTCCGGCGCCTAAGTATTCCTCCCTCTGGGATGTGCGTATGGTTTTAGCGTTCCTTCAGGAATGGCTGGATAACCAGGACCTTTCCCTTCGCCAGCTTTCAGCTAAATTTGCCCTCTTGTTGTGTTTGGTATCGTTCAGGCGTGTTTCGGATGTCCGGGCCTTCAATGTCGACACTTTCACGTTCTCGCCAGAGGGGGTCTCCTTCAAGGTGGTTAGATGTACCAAGTCGGATTCGACGGTTGTGTCGTCAGGGCCGGCGCTACCATAAGGCGGCCCAGGCGGCCGCCTTAGGGCGCACCGGCCCTGGGGGCGCAAAATCAGGCTGACCGGAAGGAGGGAAGCGCACTGCGCTCCCCTCCAACCGACGACCTGTTGTAGCGTGGCCGAGCGCCCAGTTCTGCGGGCACGCGAGGGAGCACTCTCCCATGTGTGCTTCCTCTTCAGCTCCCTCGCGCGCCGCATACTGATACCGGAGCCGGAAGATGACGTCATCTTCCGGCGCCGGCATCCCTACGCGGTGCGCGAGGGAGCTGAAGAGGAAGCACACATGGGAGAGTGCTCCCTCGCGCCCGCCCGGGAGCCAGCCAGCCAGCCAGCCAGCCAGGGAGGGAGGGAGCCAGCCAGCCAGGGAGGGAGCCAGCCAGCCAAGGAGCCCAGGAGCCCAGCAGCACCACTGGACCCCAGGGAATCCCTTCAGCACTCCAAAAAGGTAAGGAGGCTGAGGGATTAAATGAAAAAAAAAAAAACATGTGTTAGTGTGAGTGTTAGTGTGTGTGTGTGTCTGCTAGTGAGTGTCAGTGTGTGTGTCTGCTAGTGAGTGTCAGTGAGTGACAGTGTGTGTGTCTGCTAGTGAGTGTCAGTGTGTGTGTCTGCTAGTGAGTGTCAGTGTGTGTGTTTGCTAGTGAGTGTCAGTGAGTGTGTCTGCTAGTGTCAGTGAGTGTGTCTGCTAGTGTCAGTGTGTGTGTCTGCTAGTGTCAGTGAGTGTGTCTGCTAGTGTCAGTGAGTGTGTCTGCTAGTTTCTGTTAGTGTCAGTGAGTGTGTCTGCTAGTGTCAGTGTGTGTGTCTGCTAGTGTCAGTGAGTGTGTCTGCTAGTGTCAGTGTGTGTGTTTGCTAGTGAGTGTCAGTGAGTGTGTCTGCTAGTGAGTGTCAGTGAGTGTGTCTGCTAGTGAGTGTCAGTAAGTGTGTTACTGTGTGTCTCTTACTGAGTGTGTTTGTGTGTGTATTAGTGAGTCTGTTTGATGTCTGTTAGTGAGTGTGTGTTTGTCAGTGAGAGTGTATGTTTTGTAAGTGAGTGTGTATGTATGTCTGTCGCTGAGTGTGTCTGTCAGTAAATGTGTGTGTCTGTTAGCTGGTGTGTATGCATCTGTTCGTGAGAGTGTGTGTGTGTCTTCAGCACTTACCTTTCTCTAGCGCCGGACTCCCTTGGCGCTGGGGATCCCTCCGCCTCTCAGCTCCGAATGCTCTTGCCGCGCACGCATTCAAACCGCCCATAGGAAAGCATTACTCAATGCTTTCCTATGGACGTTAAGTGTTTTAGAATAGCGGAAGCTCCTCTAGCCGCTGTCAGTGAGACATCCACTAGAGGCTGGATTAACCCTCGGTGAAACATAGCAGTTCTCTGAAACTGCTATGTTTTCAGCTGCAGGGTTAAAACTAGAGGGACCTGACACCCAGACCACTTCATTGAGCTGATGTGATCTGGGTGTCTGTAGTGGTCCTTTAATTGTGTGTGCATCTGCATGCACTGGCGTACATACCGCGGTCGCAGGGGTCACAGCCCTGCAACCCCTGCGACCAGGTGCCCGCCGCTATGTGTTGGAGGGGGCGAGGATATGAATGACATCATATCCCTGCTCCCTGTGTACCACACAGCGCGGCTGGCGCCCTGTGATGGGGCTGGGCTGCAGGACAGGACTCCAAGGAGCCAGACAGCATGCATCCAGGGGACAAGATTGAACTAGTATGTAATTGTGTATGTCTCTGTATGTGTGTATGTCTCTGTATGTATGTATGTATGTATGTAGGTCTCTGTATGCCTGTATGTCTTTGTATGTATGTTTCTGTATGCATGTATGTGTCTGTATGTTTCTGTATGCCTGTATGTCTCTGTATGTACAAATGTATGTGTCCGTATGCCTGTATGTCTCTGTATGTACAAATGTATGTGTCTGTATGCCTGTATGTCTTTGTACGTATGTGTCTGTATGCCTGTATGTCTCTGTATACCTGTATATATGTATGTGTCTGTATGACGGTATGTCTCTGTATGCGTGTATGTCTTTGTATGCCTGTATGTATGTATGTGTCTGTATGCCTGGATGTCTCTGTATGTATGTTTCTGTATGTCTGTCTATGTATGTATGTATGTGTCTGTATGACGGTATGCCTCTGTATGTATGTCTATATGCCTGCATGTATGTCTCTGTCTGTGTCTGTATGTCTCTGTATGATTATTTCTGTGTTTGTATGAACCATATTTTAAACGAGGGTGGGGGGCACCAAAATGCATCTTCGCCTGTGTAACTAAAAATCCTAGCACCGGTCCTGTGTGTCGTATCCTTACTTCAGGGATTCGCTTAAACTTTGTGTAGCGAAGACACTGGCTTGTTATGTAGCGGTTACCGCTCCATTTCGCTCTTCTCATTCTGGCCAGTTATTGCTTTCATATGTCAGACCCCACAAGCCGGTCTCGTCCCCTACCCTAGCTCGGTGGATAAGATGGCTATTGACACTGGCGGGGGTGAATGCGTCCTTCGGAGCGCATTCGGTTAGGGGCGCCGAGGCTTCCAGAGCTTTCATGGCAGGCGCTTCCCTTCAGGACATTTTGCGTTCGGCGGACTGGTCCCGTGAGGATACCTTTCGCCAATTCTACTTTAGACCGTCGGACCATGCTTTTTTGCTTTGCTGTCGGAGCGTTAATACAGCAAATATGAAGCCTCCTGTCATGCTATAAAATTGTAGATTGTACTAGCTTTAGTGTAACTATAATCTTAATTTTATTAATGACAGGAGGCGAATATTTCCCACCCAGTTTTGTTTTCCCCTTCTTGTTTGGATGGAGTACTTTCTATGTGTCCAGGAAAAGAAGAATATTTAACCCTTTGATGGGAGAATTAATACAAGGCACCAAAACGACTTCAAAATTGTGAGTGGCCAATTGGAACACTAATTGTTGGCACTTTGTAAATACAGTTATATGCTATGTTGTATATTCAGTTTTTTTTAGCAGAACGTCTCCCCACTTTTATATATACTTGTTTTACAGACAAGAGGAAGTGTTCTGGGTATCCTAAATTCTCTCATTTGCAGGAAAGTTAACTTCTTTTGCACTATATGCACTTTGGTTTGTGGACACATCTATTTTTTTGTACTTGCAAGATGTGCAAGAAGTCAGTTATACCACGGGCCACTAGCACACAGGGGTCATGGGCCACATTTTTGTCCTGATTTCTCTCCCCTCCACCCGCCAGGCCAAAAGCAGCCAGCCCTCCGCTGCTTCTAAATATTATTGAATTTGGGAATGTGCATTTACTGTTAGTTTTGTTGATGCACAAAGCCATGGTTTTGATATATTTGTTGAAAAGTGTTGTCAGTGGTTTATCACGTTCTCTGGACTATTGAATTCAATAACGGAGAAATAACTCACTTATTAAGTTAATAGAATTGTGACTTCTGCTTATTGTAAGGTATGAAGTTATAAGAACCTTTTTTGCCAAACTGAAAATGGCAATAGTTTTGCTGGAAAGCTTTTAGCAAAAGTGTGATTGTAATCACGTTGGCATCATCAATGGTTCATCCCCATCCATTTACATATAGATAATGATCTAATTATAGATTGTGATCAAGGCCTCCGTTTTCTTCTCTTCATTGCCACTGTCTATCATTTTCAAATGGATACTTCAAGCTGGCTGCTGTGATATGACACAAGATAAACCTAATCTCAAGTCGGTTCCACAAACATGACAATGACAGTTTTTCCAGAGTGGTCTGAACAGACCTCAGATAGCGATCCAACAAGGTACCTTTAGATTAGGTTTTCAGTGTGAATATGTGACCAAAATAAAATCCTCAATGATGCTTTTGCTTCAGCATGGCCAAAATATCCAAGGAATATTTCAACCTTGAGTGGAATCCATATCTTGTTGAATTAAAGTTGTTCTGAAGGCAGAGCTACCCAGTACAACATATATATGCTTAACCCCTTTACTAACAAGCAGTATGAGCAACAAAACACCACCAGAGTCCAAGTATATTGGTTGTCCTGGAAAGTAATGTTTAAATGCATTTTTCATTTCAACATGCATAGACAGGGCATTATTTAATGGAAACAAACCGTGAGGTGTTGGGGGATTAATGTGGCAGGGTAAGTGTGAGGGTTGAGTGCTTGTAGGTGACTGTGTGTGGCAGTGACAAAGCTACAGTAGAAAGTGCCCCGGTGCAAAAAAAATTTAGGGTCCGCTCTATCGCAAGAATGACCAATAGACTCCAATATAATAGTTCTTGGATTGGTGAAAAATGGCTCTATAATTTATGTTATGCATTCAAATGTCAGTGATCACAAACCTGCTGAAAAGGAGTTAGCCACACATTAATAGGGTCATCAAATTTAACAAATCATGCTTAACATCGTGAGCATAATAATGAAATCATTGTTTAGACCCAGTTTTAATACAATAACATCTTCTGAGTTTAGCAGCACTCTCAATAGGAAAACCATTTGCGAAATTTGGATTGTGATCGCTTTGATAAATGTCATGAGATACTGTCGAAACATCAGTTCAGTTACTGATGCTGGATTGTAATATAGGCCATATGTAAACAATAAAAGTGCATCTCATTAGTTGTAGTGATCTTTGAAGAGGGTGGATTATTTTCTCTCTGTGTGACGAAGGAAAACTAGGATTTAATGAGGCATTATGTGTCTCCATTTTCCTTTTAAATGGAATCCACTCATCAACCCCTAGATTGAAAGGTTTCATGAGCATGTCTTCAAATTCTTTCTGCATCTTCTTGTATCTTTATTTTGGGTCTTGATTTCAGATTAGAACATTAAGGAGATTTATGAACGATCAAGACTTATAGATGAGATGCATTCTTTTCATTTTAGACTACTTGTGCATTCCTCCCACAGCTTTCTGAGTAAATATGCCATTCCTCACAGTACATATACTTATTATTGCAGTCAACACAAACATGAGTTAAATTACAAAACCAAAGACCAGGAAATAAAGGACAATTACAAGGAGCATGGTTCAGAAAGCAAACAGAAGTTGGGGAGCAAACACACAAATTAGAACACAAACCAAAGGTGCCAAACATCAAGCTGAGCAAAGTGCTGGGAGTTTTTCACGTTCTCACAAAACAAACTGTCATTTGACATGCTTTTCCCAGCACATAGCGGGCAAGACCTAATGTGGGGAAGTGAAAAGTATGTGGTTTACAAAAACGGCTAATTCTTCAAATACTTATCATTTGTTTCAGGACCCAAGGATTTCGGTTTCTTGCTCAGGAATGACGCTCCCATGTTTTCACAGTATCGTTTCCAATGATACCATTGATTCTGTGAATTAAACAGTGTCAAGATAAAACTTCTGCAAGTATAGTAACCCAAAAATAAATAATACAAATCAAAATTATATTTTGATTCAAGAATACATTGAATAGCATGGGTTAACTCCTTTAAAAAGAACATTTTATAAAAGAGAATCTAAAATACTGTTATGTAAATCTTCCCACTGGTGTCACTTTTTTGTGCAAACAGAGACAGAGTTTTAATGTTAAGATAGTTCACACTCTTCCGTTCCTTGATATATCAATCAACTCCATGCATAACTTTTCTACCTGGAAATAAATCACATCAGGATATATTTCATAGTTGCCAACATTTGAAAACATTGTTCCTGGAACACTTTGGGTGAGCAATATTAAAGTGTCAACAACACATTAAAGTCTGCAAAGTTTTTTTCATCCGTTGCTTTTGTGCCCTAACAGTTATTTTTTAATATGCACTATTAGTGAGCAACACAAATGATTTATCAATCTTTCTAGCAATTTTTCCGGCAGAAAATATTATTTTTAATATTAGTTTTGTGTGTAGTTTTGGTGTTTGAATGCAGATTTTCCTTTGTGTAGTATCGGTCTATTGAATGTAGGCACGGTTTATATGTAGTATATGTGTGTAATTGCAAAGGCGTAGTGTTGGTTTATGAATGCAGACAGATATTCACATGTGAGCAGGGCTGTCATATGAGCTGCCCAGGGCCCAGTTACTCCTGGGGGCCCCAGAGCAGCTGCCCTGCGGGCCTTACGATTTGCGGAGCCCCCATGGACAGGACTCAGGCTGCACAGAGCTGCACCGGCCCGCACCCTAAGGAGGCCCCCCGGGTGGTCCATGCACTAAGGGCCACCCGGTGGGCATGTGTCAGCAGGGGCCCAGTTGGGCTCTGTGGCGCTGAAACAGCGCGACCGGGCCCCTTCCTGTTTGGCAGCCGGCTAAGAGGAAGTGAGTGCCGTGCATTACTTCCTCCCACAGGAGATCAAAGCCGCGCAGGAGGAGGAGGCCAGGCTAGGAGTTCCAGAGGATAACTCCCAACTGCCTCAGCCTGCCACTGGACACCAGGGAAACCACCCTCCGGAAAAAGGTAAGAACCTGGAGGGTGTCTAAATATAAATACAGCATGTGTGTGTGTGTCAGTATGTGTGTGTGTGTGTGTGTGTGTGTCAGTATGTCTGTCTGTGTGTCAGTATGTCTCAGTGTGTGTCACTATGTCTGTCTGTCAGTATGTCTGTTTGTCAGTGTGTGTGTCAGTATGTCTGTGTGTGTATGTCAATAGGTCTGTGTGTGTGTCAATATGTATGTATGTCAGTATGTGTGAGTATGTCTGTGTGTGTCAGTATGTCTGTGTGTGTGTGTGTGTCAGTATGTCTGTCTGTCAATGTGTGTGTCAATATGTCTGTGTGTGTCAGTGTGTCAGTGTGTGTGTCAGTATGTCTGTGTGTGTGTCAGTGTGTCAGTGTGCCAGTGTGTGTGTCAGTATGCCTGTCAGTGTGTTTTCAGTATGTCTTTCAGTGTGTGTGTGTGTGTGTGCCAGAATGTGTCTGTGTGTGTCAGTGCGTCTGTCAGTATGTCTGTCAGTGTGTGTTTTTGTCAATATGAGTCAGTGTGTCTGTCAGTTTGTGTCAATATGTCTGTCAGTGTGTGTCAGAATGTGTATGTATGTGTCAGTAAGTCTGTCAGCATATGTGTTTGAGTATCTGTTTGTTGTCATTGTGTATCTGTGTGTTGTCAGTTTGTGTATCTGTGTGTATTTGTCTCAGTGTGTGGATCTGTATCTGCATGTGTGTCAGTGTCTGTCTGCATGGTTTTTAGTGTGTGTATCTGCATGTGTGTTTGTGTGACAGTATATGTGTTGTGTTCATGTGCATACATCTCAGCATTCAAACACTCACATGACGCACAAATACACCACTGCATTCAAACTTCAACACTTTATACAAGCACACTCATGCATTGAAATGTCAACAATACATACAAAAATACCTCTGTGTTAAACCCCAAAATTATATGTAAACACAACCTTACATTCAAAAATCAACACTACTCATAAATGAATGCTTGCATTCAAACACTAACACCACATACAAACATACTCCTACATTCACACTAACATACTCCATACAACACTTATATTCAAAGACACAAACACTGCTCAGTGCTAAATACAACTCTGCAAGCATGGGAAAATGGTAGATTCCCAGCTGCCCAGCTGTCAAAGCATTGTTGGAGCTGCACGATAGATGTAGATCTACCTTTGGCCACCATTGTGATAAGAAGCACAAAAAAACTCTTGCACCAGGGCCCTCTCTACTTTAGTGTAGTCACTGCGGTGGGGTGTAGGGTGCGATTGCATGCCAGTGAGTGGGAGATGGGGAACAGGGACCAGGGGGCCCAAGCTAATGGTTGCCCAGGGTCCAATCAATATTAAAGATGGCCCTGCATATGAGCACACACATGCCCACATACACACACACAGATATATTCAAAGAGATAGACACACTATGAATCATAGACACACTCAAAGAGAGACATACTCACAGATACATAGTAGAGGAAAAAAGGGGAATTGGGGGCACACCCAAAACAGGTATTTCTCAGCATGATGCGGCCATAGAGACCAAAATGTATATGCAGATTACGGAACAGTGCACACATAAAAATACAGTTTTACATTTTATAAGGCTACTTAAAATCACCTATCTCAGCAAACAAACATGGGGTTTCAGTTCCTCCGTATGGCGTAATATTGTGTTAAGCCCACCACTATGCCACAGTACCCCAATATTGGAGGGTCCTACACTAATTCCAACATGGGAGACAAATTAAATAGTGCTAAATAAGCTACAGCGTATTTTTTATAATCTCTTGTAAGAGCATTGTGATTATATATAATGCAAAATGAATGTGAAAAAAACACTTTGTAAACAAATGCAGTGTCAATACTAAACAATTAAAGTGATAGTACTTTGATGTATATACTCACAATACATTTTATATATCTGCTCTATACCAAATTATACCCAAAGGGAATATGGTCTGGACTAAAACTTACATAGTAAAGAAAAAAAGGCAATTGGGGGCACACCCGGAATATGCATTTCTCTACAACGGTGCTGCCATTGAGACCAAAATGTATGCAATATACAGATTAAGGAACAGCACGCACATACAAATACAGTTTTAAATTTTACAAGGCTACTTAATATCACCTATCTCAGCAAACGAATATGGGGATTCATTACCACCAGTACCCCAATATTAGTGAATCTTACACTAATTCCAATGTGGGAAACAAATTATGTAGTGCTAGTGCAAGTTAAAGTGTATTTAAATAATCTGTTTGAGAGTCCAAAATGTATACAATATTAAGGAACAGTGCACACATAAAAATACCGTTTTACATTTTATAAGACTACTTAAAATCACCTATATCAGCAAACAAATGCTCATAGATACACACACACACACACACACACATACAGAGATAAGACTTAAACACTCACAGATACATTCATACATACACTCACAGATATAGACATACACACTGATACACATGCACTCACAGATATATACATGCACCCGTACAGATATATACATACTGATACACATACACTCACAGATACATACACTTGTAGATACAGACACAAACACACCAATACACACATTTACAGGTACACTCACATAAATATTGGAAGAAAACACATTAGCTACCTTCCTGTTTCTATTTTTTTTTTTTTGTGAGTGGATTACAGTGGGTGCGGGCTGCAGCAGGTGAGATTAGACTGTGGCTGGCTGAGTCTGATTGTAGTGACCTTGTCCAGGCTCTCCTCCTTCAGCAGCTCTCTGTACACTGAGAGGAACTTAAATATAAATATCACTTCCTCCGAGACCAGCAGTCGTGTGGTGGAACAACCAGTGGACTAGTCTGGTTGCCAGTAGATTGTGGGACAGGTTCTGGGAACAGTTTTTGCCGGGGCAGGAGCCCAAAACATGGCATAGTCTGCAAAAATGGGACAATTGGCAACCATGGGATTTGTGCAGAAGGGAGGGAGTGGGGCCTCTTACATATACAACGTGTCATTTAATAGCACATGTGATTTGTCTGGAACTGCTGCACTTCTTGTCATTACATACAGATTGTACAGAATTGCCAAATGTGTTCATTATATGGAGTATGTGTATGCAATTCCAGATTGCAAGTGAAACATAAGACTGGTAACATGCAGCATAGGACAGCCGTTTTACGGAGCAAAATGAAATATCTTTAATGCTCCTACTTTTGCAAAGAGCTGGCTGGTGAATAAACTGTATTTTGTCTTCCTTCATCATTGCCACCAGGGCTGGATTAACATAGGGGCTGATGGAGCTCCAGCTTCAGGCCCATGGCTATGGAAAAGGCCCATTGATTTAAATATATATATATATTTTAAATGACATGCTCTTGCTTAAGTATGGAACCTTAAGAGGGATGCAGGAGAACAAAACTGGTGTGGGCTGGCTGACAATGGAATTAGTTAACGTAAAACTATGCGAATGCTCTTGCTTCTTCAGTTTCTCTAACACTGTGGCATGTTCTCTTTCTTCCACACTCACTACATATATATATTTTCTCCCAGACTGTACAACAATAGCTTCCGCCTGCTAGTAAGAAGGTTAGGAAAGGAGTGGACCAGCGAGTGCTAGGGGACAGTTGTTAGAAAGTGTAGAGCTAGCGTGTTATTAGAGGCATTTATGCCAAGCTCAGGGTGCTGTGTGCACAGTTTGCCCTTGGTTGGTCATCCTGCATGATTGACAGGCAGCCTGACCTGCATTCATGCCAGGCTGACCATCTTATTCTTTGTGCAGACACGCCCCCTTTTTGGGCATGTTTGTCCCTTTGGGCGGTTCTGGTTACGTGATTCACATCAGTGGCCCACCCTTTTACACCGCCCACCAAAATCCTGCTTCACGGGACCCTGCTGTTAGGGGGTATGGATTTACCTGAACGATTAAAGCAAGAGATTAGCATAGGGTATGTGTTTACTGATCGCTATATTCCCTGCAGCACCACCTCCACCAGATACATGATGCATGGGAGGTATAACTGGTTTCGTGTTTTCTGTCGCTAAGATTCTGTAATTAGGCCAATCATTGTGAGCACCAGGCCCAATGGGCTCTTAATCCGGCACTGATTGCCACATAGTATATGTATGGTCATTGAATGAAGTAACATAACATTTATGTCAATAGTGTGAATATTAAATGAAATGTGATTAACAATGCTGCTCAAATTTATCAATGGCTTCTGAAGGTATAAAACGCTAGCTTACTTAGTGATGTTATAAAGCTGTATGAGCAGCCATACTATTTTAGTGATGCTGGTGCAAAGTGATATTGGTTTGCAAAAATCACATAATGACTTATTTTATTAGGCTAACACTCACTCGGAAACGGTATTAGTCCAATTAAAAATATTTAAAAAGATACTGATATTATTTTGCATTAGTGCTCTAAACTGAAATATTTTTTTTAATAAATAAATATAATAAATTACTATAAGTCTATTTTCAGTTAAAGGGACACTATAGGCACCCAGACCACTTCAACTCATTGAAGTTGTTTGGATGCAGTGTTCCAGCACCCTTAATCCTGCAAACCTAATTATTGCAGTTTTTTATCAACTGCAATAATTACCTTTATGGGTTAACTCCACCTCCACCAGACAGCCACTAGAGGGACTTCTAGATCATTAGGTGACTTTTGGCCCCCTAACTGAACCTGGACGTCCTCACGCTATGCATGAGGACTTCCAGTGTCATCGCATGCGCATTAGGTCTCCCCTGCCAGCTAATGTCAGCCATGGAGGAGTGGAGGTGGACCAGAGCCAGTGCCAGCGCCAGTTGTTAACCCCGTCTGCACCATGGGGTGGAGGTGGGAGCTTGACAGAGGGGGAAGCTATAGTGCCAGGAAAACAAGTCTGTTTTCCTGGCACTATAGTTTCCCTTTAAACGTGCTTGTCACAAACGAGCAATTTTTTATTAAAAGATAGCATACTGTGGCTCTATGTTATGATCATACACAGTGCCAGATTTGTTCAACATGTGGAACAGACATTTAAAATCAAAGCAAACTAGGCTGACTGCTCCATATTTGTGAGTACCATTTCATTTATTTATTTTATTTTTACACTGTTTTTATACGGAGAACACTATTGGTCTGTTTTATATTTTCTCTGAGTGGCACTTACACCAGAAGAACAAGAAAAACACTGCATTGTATTCCAGAAACACTGCATTGTATCCTGCAAGCGGGGATTTGTACCGCTGTACGCTTTCTACACTAGAGCTGGTCATAGCTCTACCAAATGTGAGTGCTACACCATTCTTTTTTCTATATTATACCTTAAAGAACTTATTACACTATTTTGGATATCTGTTTTTATCTTTTCATATCATTGGATTACCTGAGGAAGGACAACAAAGATTACACCACTGTAGGAATTTACCTTAAAGAAGACATACCCAGTTAAGACTGACTTTTATCCTATTTTATCTGGACGTTCTCTCATTTGGACTATTTTACTTTTATTTTATTTTTTTGTTTGGCGCAGCTTTTATCTCTATTTTATTTATCTGTGTCCTAAGGGTCTTGAGGGATTCCCTTTTTAAGTTGCTGCCTTGTTCTTCCCTGTTTTAAAGCGCTAACC
Source organism: Pelobates fuscus (assembly GCF_036172605.1). Lineage (NCBI taxonomy): Eukaryota > Metazoa > Chordata > Amphibia > Anura > Pelobatidae > Pelobates > Pelobates fuscus. The sequence goes on along the minus strand of NC_086318.1, from coordinate 157,507,894 downwards.
CTTCTCATTTCTTTTATCATGTATTGATATAAGGACTGTAGTATGTGTATAAGGAATATCATTTTATAGGGCATATAGTATGCATGTATATAGGGTCTGTAGTGTTGTGTATAGAGGATTGTGTATAGTATGCATGTGTATAGGGTCTGTAGTGTTGCGTATAGAGGATGTAGTGTGTGTGTATGTAAGGGATGTTGTGTGTGTGTGTGTGTGTATACAATGGCTATAGTATGTGTCTGTGAATGTGTGGAGTGGGATAGGGGCTGTATTGTGATAGATTGTGAGTCTATCTGGTCACACAACTGCCCCGGAAATTACTTTATGAAGGTTATGTTTAAGGTGATGTACCTTGAACCGATTGATCATATTAGTAGTAAATAACTATTGGGATAACTGCATGCTGGTGATCTATATGGTAAAAAATGTCATGATTTAATGTAATAATGTGACCATATCAATATTTTAAGATACAGATATCCTTCTAGATTGGACAATCCCAAGGCTACAGTTGGAAGTCATTTTTAAAAATCGTATATAGCTATGCAATACACCATGTTATGAAGATGCTTATAAAAAATATTGCAACAAAATGACTCAGTTTTACTCGGACTTCAACATTACCCAAAATGAGCAACACTTTTTTTTCAAGGACCCATTCTCTTACTCGTGTACAATTAGTACTATCAAATCCAATGTTTGTTTTTATTGCATTGTTCAATTATTCATGTTTCATTTGATAAAAAAAATCAATATCAAGTTATAGCACTTTATAAAATGTAACATTTCTCCCCCTTTCCTCCCCCCCCCCCCCCCCCCAAAAAAAAAAAAACAAAATAAGAAAATGCATAAATGTATCTTATAAGAATATGTCAGTGTAGAATATAACATTTCTGGCAAATTCCCTATGGAAATAACACAATATTAGGTATTGTTACAATGTACTTACTGACTTCTGGTTGCTTCCTTTTTTTAAATCCACCAATTAATACAAATGACGGCTATTTGCATGATTGGTGGAAGTATGTGTGCAGTATTTTGTGCATATGCAATTGCTTTCTTAACATGAACTTTGGAGATTAGTCAATCTTTTGTTCATTGTATTAACCCAATTCTCACAATTCATGAAACTCAGCAGTTACTTAGTGGGTGAAAAGGACACAATCAAGCCCTGAAGTACCAGGGGATTTCATCAATTTCTCTAAATACAGTATCTTTCTTTTTTCTTTTTTTTTTTTTTTTAGGAAACTTCAAATTACAATGACATATACTCTGTGTGATCATGAATGCTGAGAGCTACTCTTGACTGTAGCTAAATCACAAAAGTCAGGCCAAAGAGAAGATTAAACCAATCTAAAAGGTGATAGGTGTGAGAGTTCTGGGTACATGTTATTTGAGTGTGACATTTCAAGACCTCCCAGTTCTCCTTTCAGATGTGGAGATGTTTGTACATAGGATTTACAGACCTCAAACATCTCAGATGAAAACTTTCATGTGGTTGCATTAAAAGGTGTCACTGAAAACAGGGTAAACAGATTATCACACTTAGCACTTCAAAGTGCATGTCTTCAGCCCAAGACATCTGCAGGACTGCATCCTACTCCAACATGCAGTATTGTACTTGTTTTGCTGTAGATAGGGCACATTACAATACTTAAGAGATTATTTAAACAGTTAAAAAGTGTGACACTATATATACGTATATTTAACAAATATATCTATATATATATTAGTATGTTAAATAATGGAGCTGACATTGCATTTTGTGAACTAACGGTCTTTTGGGATTACTAGTCCTTTATTAAGTTTAAGACATTTTAAATAAATTCCCAAAAGCTTGTTTTTGCCAGTATACTTGTAACCCCTTAAGGCCCAAACTTCTGGAATAAAAGGGAATCATGACATGTCACACATGTCATGTGTCCTTAAGGGGTTAATGTACTAAATAAAGATTTAACAAGAAACCGCAATATGTTATTTTGCATCTATATCCGTACTACCTCACTATGCCCATAGCATGGCATGCTACAACTATTTCTGTACAATCCAATGGGCGCTGTCTTAAGGTGGACTGAGACTGTTCCATAATTGTGTGTGTGTGTCTCAGAGCCTGGAGTTCTAATCATTACAGATAATGAGCATTGTGTGAGTCACACTTACTTAAGAACTCCGACAGTACGTTTAAATCAACAGTGTGTAAGAAAGCAAGTTATTTGTAAGGTATTTACAGTTGTGTCTGTGAAAGACTAACATCTTGCTGTTAAACATATTCTTCTATGGGAACAAGTCATCCTTCTACCTTGTGTTATCAATTTACTGTATCACATTACTTGTAACCATATAGCAAAAGTTCAATGTTCACATTTTGAAAAAGTCACTTGAGGTTAATTGACAGAAAATGTCTGCAGTTTGCTATTGTAGCATGTATTTACCTCAGTCTAGCTAATGTTAGGAAAATCGACAGACAGATAGAGGGACATACAAACAGACACTGACTTGTAGCCTGGCTGGGTTTAAGCCAGGCTTCCCCAAACTCCGGCCCTCCAGATGTTGCTGAACCACAACTCCCATGACTCTCAGCCTATCTATTTCATTCATAGAATCATGGGAGTTGTAGTTCAGCAACATCTGGAGGGCCGGAGGTTGGGGAAGCCTGATTTAAGCTGTGCATGCAGCAGACATTTGGGCCTGCTTTACAATGCCTTGAGTATAAAACTTTGAAGTGATATTATTTATAATACCTACTCAGTGTGTTCACCGCAACAGTTGTAAAAAACTGTGTAGAGAAGAGCACCTAAATTAAAATACTTGTTTATATTTCCAAACATTGTGCTGATTTATGCAACAGGTACAAATCCCTGGGATTTGCAGCAAATGCGAGAACTGCAAAGGCGAACACATTTGTTGTTTTTTAATGCAAAGCAGCAGTATCAGTTTGGAGTGTCTATTTGAGTCCCTATTTTCAATTTTAATCAATATAATATTTTGTTTTAATTCTGGAAATCCATGGGATTATTGTGTAGCGCATCAAATTAGTGCAGTTCACTATTTGTTAACTAAAACCTACATATTTCTATGTTTGCTAGATTGATACATCTTTCACAAATCCAAAACCCCCCAAAAATGAGGATCATTACATACTCACACATATGTGAATAATATGAATGCTCTTTGCATTTTTCACACACAAAAAATACACTTTTGCAGATGATATCATCATTATACATTTTACTGCTTTAAAACTCACATATTTGTATTCAGCAATGTCTCACAAGTACAACAGTACTCCCCATGTATAGGTTTTATGGGGTTTTGGAAAGTTCCAGGGTCAAATGTAGGGCTTGCAAATTAAATTCTGTGGAATTTCTGCCAAAAATATAAAAGCAATTAGAATAAAATTCTCTCTCTCTCTCGCTCTCTCTCTTTATTATAAAATGCCATTCCAACTGTATTTTGATATATGAAAAAAAGCATTGGAACACCTGACCATTACACCAACAGGGACTCTTATGACATAAAATTCTAATTACATAGACATTAATATGTAGTTGGTTTTCCCTTTGCAGCTCCAAAAGCTTCCACACTTCTAGAAAGGCTTTCTCCAAGATTCTGGAGTGTTTCTGTCGGACTCTTTGCCCATTCATCAAGTAGAGCATCTATGAGGCCAGGCACTGATGTTGGATGAGAAGGCCTGGCTTGCAATCTCTGTTCCAGTTCATCCCAAAGGTGTTCAGCGGGGTTGAGGTCAGGCCTCTATGCAGGCTGTCAAGTTCTTCCACACCATACTCATCCAACCATGTCTTTATGGACCTTGCTTTGTGCACTCTGGTACAGTCCTGCTGGAATAGAAAATAGCTTTACCAAAACGGTTCCCACAAAGTTGGAAGCATAGCTTTGTCCAAAATGTCTTGGTATGCTGAAGCATTAAGATTTTTCCTTCACTGGAAACTAAAGGCCTAGCCCAACCCTAAAAAACAACCCCACAACATTATCCCTCCTCCAGCAAAAACTTTACAGTTGGCACAATTCAGTCAGGCAAGTAACATTCTTCAGGCATCCGCCATACAGAGTCGCCCGTCAGACTGCCAAACAAACAGACGCATGATATGTCACTCCACAGAACCAGAGTCCAGTGATGGCGTGCTTTACAACACTCGATGAGGCATTGTGAGGCTCCCGCCGCACAGTTTTTGTGCTCATATTAATGCCAGTGGAAGTTTGGAACTTTTCAGTTATGGAATCAGCAGAGCGTAGGAGACATTTAGGCATCATGTGCCTCAGCACTCTGTGACCCTGCTATATGAATTTACGTAGTCTTAAGATTCGTGGCTGAGTTGCTGCTGTTCCTAAACACTTCCACTTTCCAAAATATCTAGAAGGGATGAAATTTCACAAACTGCAAATTTATTGCAAAGTTGTCATCCTATCACAGAACCACACGTGACTTTATTAACCCCTTAAGGACTGAGCCAAATGTACACGTTGTGATCAAAACAAAACGTAAACAAAAACTGTAATTTGCGCTATATGTCTGTACAGGCGTAATTTACCTCTTTCATATTATGTGCACCCACACTAATTATATATCAACAGGGAAACAGGGCTTTCATTTAACAAAATATTTAGGTATGGAACATAGTTTAATATGAATAAAATATAAAAAATGGGAGTAAATAGGAATTTTTAAAAAATGTTTCTAACTGAGAATGTCATGATACTGTTTACTTTTACTGCAATAAAATACACATATTTGTATTCAGCGATGTCTCACGTGTAAAACAGTACCCCCTATGTACAGGGTTTATGGTGTTTTGGGAAGTTACAGGGTCAAATATAGCATGTTACATTTTTAATTTTTTTCACATTGAAATTTGCCATGTGGGTTATGTTGCCTTTGAGACCGTATGGTAGCCCGGGAATAAGAATTACCCCCATTATGGCATACCATGTGCAAAAGTAGACAACCCAAGGTATTGCAAATGAGGTATGTCCAGTCTTTTTTAGTAGGTATATATAGTGATATATACGTATATACTTATGTATATAGATATATTTATTATTTCGTTCTACATGTATTTTTATATCAATATATATATTAATTTTAAAATACAGTTAGAACTAATTTACACACATATATAGAGCGTTTAGAGCCGGGTCCCCAAGGACGGCATAGCACACCCGCTGTCCTTAAGGGGTTAACTCTTCAGATCGACCTATTTTATCACAAATATTTGTAAATCCAGGCTGCATGGGTAGTTGATTGATTTTATACACCCGTGGCAATGGGTCTGACTGAAACACCTGAATTCAATAAATAAGAGGTGTGTCCCAATACTTTTGTCCATATAGTGTATTAATATTAAAATACACTTAAAATGGACTTATCTTGCTCCAATCCAGCTGAATCCAGCTTAATCCAGCTGATCACAGTCATGTGATCGTGATGATATCTAGAAACATATAGAAATATAGAATGTGACGGCAGATAAGAAACGTTTGACCTATCTAGTCTGCCCAATTTTCTAAATACTTTCATTAGTCCTCGGCCTTATCTTATAGTTAGGATAGCCTTATGCCTATCTCATGCATGCTTAAACTCCCTCACTGTGTTAACCTCTACCTCTTCAGCTAGAAGGCTATTCCATGCGTCCACTACCCTCTCAGTAAAGTAATACTTCCTGATATTATTTTTAAACCTTTGCCCCTCTAATTTAAGACTATGTCCTCTTGTTGTGGTGGTTTTTCTTCTTTTAAATATATATATTTACTGTGTTGATTCCCTTTATGTATTTAAACGTTTCTATCATATCCCCCCGTCTCGTCTTTCCTCCAAGCTATACATGGTAAAATAAATAAATAAACGCTGCCGGATCGCTAGTCAACATCGTTTATGGTCGGAACTATGACGGAATCTCATTGTCTTTGAAACTCCGACTTTTGTTCTTAATTAATGATTGATTAATGAAAACATTCTTAGCAAATGCTTTCACTTTGGTTCGTCTTGCGCCGGTCCAAGAATTTCACCTCTAGCGCACAATACAAATGCACCCTGCCATCCCTCTTAATCATGGCCCCAGTTCCGAAAACCAACAAAATAGAACCGGAGTCCTATTCCATTATTCCTAACTGAAGTATCCAGGCGACCGGCCTGCTTTGAACACTCTAATTCTTTCAAAGTAAACCGCAAACACTTGATTTGGATTGAAAGGATTGGCTCCAGGGAGACAACCTGGGTTGTCACGATTGGCGTGGAGGGTATTTGGGCTGGAGGGAGGGCCAGATTGTTAGGCTGTGCACCTCATAGCTCATGTAACTATGAGATATTCTCTTTCTCTGGCTTTATTATACTCTGCCTCCATAGGGACAATCAGAAGTATATTAATCTCTCCAGCTATATACTCGGTGCTCCACTGTGAACTGCCTATCAAGCTCAGCCAGTACAGTTACTGCTCTACTTGGTTCATTCTTCATGAGCAGTATTCTTGAATCAGCTATCTATGAGATTGTGTTGTATTAGTCCCACCTTGTCTTTAATAATCACTTCAATATTGCTATTTTATTTGCAACAGTATACAAAAGGAATGGGTGAAGATTGGGTATGTAGTATCCAGCTATACAGTGTAAAGCAAAAAATGAAAGATTGCTTTATAATCTATGACTTTATTAATAACCACAGTCCACGTTTATGGTGTACCTCTATGTCAAATCTGGCCTACGTATCACAACTTCACTGTACTCCTCTCTAACCACAAACCTCAAACTAAATGTAGACGGCTATAGCTTCATATCTCTGAGAGATAAATTAAAAAATAAACTACTTGTCTACCTCTCTCTCTTATAAGTGTTGGCAGCAGAGACACACTAATCGAGTCTGTGAATCATAAGTGTTTCGCAGTGTTCGTGTTTGTTAAAGAAAATCAATATAAACAAAATGTGCCTGACATGTGCTACTGTCTACCAGAGGATATTTCACTCAAATGAGCATTGACTGAACAGGAACACATGTTACAACATACATGGGTTCATGCAGAAGCCTGTGGGACAATTAAGATTGGCTGTGGAAGTACATTTCCTGGTTGAAGAGAGTTAGAAGAGAACAGGCTAGCCTGGAAATGTGTTGCAGTAGAGGGACAGTCGGATTTGAGTATCAAAATAGACATCAAGATGCTCAAAGCTAAGTAGTTATTTTGTTGGTACTTCATGTGTGTCACACCATATATCAATGCATTCATGATTGCCAGATCCATATATTCACAATAATGTGATATAGATAACATGTGAAAGATGGTTATTATGTGTATTTTTATCACTATATCAGGTGTTTAAGGTCACGATTTCAGGTGTTATAGTAAACATAGTTGCTGGAAAACCCAATAATCTATGATATGCCACCATTCTTAATCAGGTTTATCTCCAGACTATAGTCTTTCTGGAAGACAGACTCCATCACTGCTGGGTTTCTTTCAAAAGCCTGCACGGCCTCATGACCACTGATTACTAGTATCAGAAAATCAGTTTGTGTTGCCTCCACTTTCTCTACCTGGAGAGAAAATGAATCTACTGATGACGTCATTTGATCAGTAATTTACCACGGATTACCTGCGTTTTACTGGGAACATAGAACTTTATCATACTGCACAGCAAAGCAGGAGTCTGATTAAATAGTTTATGATTGCTGCACAGCGGGAAACAGTCAGTGGTCAGTTGAGGCACTAAAGCAAGAGATCTCAAAGCGCTCTCTCTTCTTTTAATTAGTACAATCACCATAATTGTATCCAATTAGTTCAGTGTGAAGTGAGTAACGAGGAGACAGAGAAGCAATGAGCGTCTTGTCACTCGAAAATAGGATGAGCTAATTTGCACATTCAGCCCCTGTCCATGTTGACAACACACCTGGTTGAATATAACATCTCTCCACTCTTGGCTTTCACACAACACTTATTTTACATCTGAAAATTGATAATAAACATCCATTCAGTGTATAAACAAAACACTTCAATTAACAAAAAACAACTTTCTAAGATACACAGAAATCCTTTCTCCTCTGAGAGTAATTTAGGTTACAGTGATTTAAGTAAAAATCAACATTTAGTGTTTAGTGATGTGTCTATTATGGACTTTAAAAACGAATTGTCAATTTCCAGGATTTTAACATTATCTTTACTTATTTTTTGCATTTAACAAAGATGTATTTGTGAGATCTGAAATATAAAATTAAATGTAAAAATACACACATCTTCATGCAACTGGGAGCCTCCATCTTGGCTCCCTGTCAATCATTATGAGCTCTGTCCTTTGCACCTGGCAGTCAGCAAAGAGAAAGGTACTGAGATAATGAGAATTGAAATAATGTTTCTATTTCTCTTCTCCATTTGCAATGTTTACCTTGGCTTTGCATTGTCTAAACTGGATTTTGATGTAATTTGCTAAATCTTTAAAAGAAATTTAAAAGAAAATGGAGTATCTCACGAAACAAAAAGCTTAACATGTTATAGGTTATTTTGAATGTTTTATTCAACGATATCAATTCCAGAAAACTGATAGACCACTTTGAACATGAACCTATTATGTTATACACTTAGCCTAACACATTTAAAGATTGGGATTCCTGCAATATATAAACATTTCAAGGTATAAACTGTAGAAAGTGTGGAGTAACTTAGTGCCAAAGTGTTATTTACTAAAATAAGGATTGCCAGGAATTTAAAATGTAAGGCCCAATCAGCCAAACTGAAAACAGAATTTCCTTTTTATCTAATTCATCTATTTTGACTTACATTTTGAAATTCATTTTAGATACCCAACAATTCTCACTTTAGTAAATAATCCTGCAAATGTTTTGTTGAGTTATGGTTATACTGCATAATGATCAAAACAAATATCACTACACAAAAGATCACACTGACAACGCAAGCAGGAATAAGGAATAAGTTGTGGACATATATTTTCTTGTCTTTTTCATTGATATCACCGAGTTGGCAAGGTTTGTGCAGAGAGTCAGGTTTATGGATACTAGAATGGAATGTTAGGGTAAGGGTCATTGAGGTTTGCTCTGAGATGAAGATCCAGTTGTTTTTGAAATCTAGCAATGACACTGCCTGTACATAAGGTCCAACTATGCAAGCTGAGCATCATTTAAAAACGCCATCCATATTTTTTACAGATTTACATCATTTTTAGCAGTACAACTATGAATCAATGCCATCTCTGGTTTGTGTTTTATATTTCATTCTCTTTTTTGTTTAGTTAGAGCTATGGCTCTTTGACGCTACATTCACAAGTGCAGCTCCGTAGCAAGCGTCGTGAAAATATATACAAACTGTAGCATAGCATCTCGAAGCAGATTAAGCAGAAAGCAGTGTTTTAATGTCAGTAAAGCTCCGTAACAGGTTTCTCTCTTGTCTTAGAATTTGTCTTTGGAATACTGTTACTCGACTACTTCTGCACTTCAGATGTTGATAGCCAACAATTCCCACAATTCTTTGAATACAATAAATGGTCAAATAATCATGGGAGTTGCAGTTGAGTAACATCTGAAGAGCTGCAGTTTGAGATGTCTGATTTAGACATACTAGTGAGTACAGTGTGTTACAAAATCCTGTATTTTTCACTTCAAATAGGTGTTTCAATCAGCGTTTAACCATTTAAATCTGTATGATTTGCACATGCATTATTATGCATAAACTCATTATGAGCAGCACAGCTACTTCAATTAATATGCAATGAACAACTCACGCATCAATGGTGCACAGCTGATACAGGTGTAGGGGGACCGGTGAGCCTAGGGCTCTGTATTGCTTATCTATCTATCTGTCTGTCTATCTATCTATATATCTGTCTATCTGTCCGTCTATCAATGCATATAAAAAAAATAGAAAGGATTTGGCTGCACTCACAGTCTTTTTGTACGTTCTCCCGGTGCTCGTGTGCAACGCGGGTATGTATGACATCATCACTGCACGTCACGTAGGGGGCGGGGTTAAGTCTGAATGTGCGCATTAGCACTGGGAGAACGCTGGGCACACCTGAACACCATGGAGGTAAGTGGATATACTACTTTCTTTTAATTATGTCATAGCCGTATAAATGTTAGATTAGATGTTATAGAGTTTTATTGTTCCTGAGGAAAGTCCCCAGGTGGGACTGAAACGTCGACTGGCTATTATACTCTGTTTCCCACACAGTATGGTGAATGTTCCCTTATAAAAGTATGAAATAAAGAAAATCTTGGAACTATTACATAAAGACTGTGAGTGCAGCCAAATCCTTTCTATTTTTTGTATTACAAAGCAAAGGCTGGGCACCCGGCAGAATAAAATGTTTACAAGAAAGTGTGCAATGATTTTTGTATTCTATCTATGTATCTATCTATCTATCTATCTATCTATCTATCTATCTATCTATATATATATATATACACACACACATATATAGCTGTGGGTCCCCGGCCATTGCAGGCTTATATGGTAAAGGGGAGTGTAGGGGGGTGGGGGGCAAGGCAGGAGACTCTCAGTCTTTATCTCTGCCAGGACCTTTACTTTGAGCAAGCCTAAGTCTGTCAGAGTCCTTCTCAGTGGTTACCATGGCAATGCTCCGATACTACATAATGCTGGAGCTTGCAAGAAGAGCCTGCACTCATCGGAGGTGGAAGCGAGAGCCTCTAGAGTACCACTGGACTGCATCCCTTGCACACATGCACTGCATCCCTTAGACACTCATAATCTGCATCTACTATACACACATACTCTATCCGCCATACACACACTGCATCCGTTACACACTCACTGCATTCTATACACATATTCACTGCATCCTTGTGTGTGCGTACTTGGCTGGTCCTATTTGCGTACTCAGTGGAGGTCCCTGGGGGCCCATGTCTTGAACTGTGTAAAAAATCCCAAAACGTCTGATGCCAGCTCTGCAAAGACCACAAAATCACAGTGTCACCTTTTACATGGGATCCTCACCCAATGATAGTGAATACTGGAAGCAAAATTATGTTTGGCATAATTATATCTTAGAGGAGGTGGAAAATCCCAGTTAAATCCCAGTGTAGCTTCCTTGAGGTGTGGTGTACACAGTTTTTTTTGCATTAAAAGACCACTATAGTGCCAGGAAAACATACTCGTTTTCCTGGCACTATGGTGCCCTGAGGGTGCCCCCACCCTCAGGGATCCCCTCCCGCCGGGCTCTGGGATGAGGAAGGGTTAAAACTTACCTTTATTCCAGCACCGGGCGGGGAGCTCTCCTCCTCCGATCTTTCCTTTCGGCTGAATGCGCATGCGCGGCAAGAGCTGCGCACGCATTCAGCCGGTCTCATTGGAAAGCATTTACAATGCTTTCCTATGGATGCTTGCGTGCTCTCACTGTGATTTTCACAGTGAGAATCACGCAAGCGCCTCTAGCGGCTGTCAGTGAGACAGCCACTAGAGGATTTGGAGGCTGGATTAACCCTATTATAAACATAGCAGTTTCTCTGAAACTGCTATGTTTATAACAAAAAGGGTTAATCCTAGAGGGACCTGGCACCCAGACCACTTCATTAAGCTGAAGTGGTCTGGGTGCCTAGAGTGGTCGTTTAACCACGAACTCACACATATATATATATATATATATATATATATATATATATATATATATATATAGACCTTAAAGGGACACTATAGTCCCCCAGACCACTTCAGCTCACTGAAGTGGTCTGGGTGCATTGTACCTGTCTCCTTAGTCCTGTAATGTAAAACATTGCAGTTTTAGAGAAACTGCAATAGTTACCTTGCGGGGCTCAGACTGCATCTAGTGACTGTATCAGACAGCCATAAGAGGCACTTCCTGGATTCTAGCGGACTCTGAGTGCTTTAAACAACACTGGATGTCCTCACACTCTGCATGAGGACATCGAGCACCAGTGTAATCCCCATAGGAAAGCATTGAGGCAATGATTTCCTTTGGAGAGAGCCTAATGGGCTTGCGGCACTCATCGCGCATGCGCTGTAGGCTGCCCTCGTAGGAGGAGTCAGAGTGCGACACAGCGCTAAAGGACAGAATTTTTCAACCCTCAGGGAGGGGACCAGAAGGCACTATAGTGTAGGAAAATATATTTGTATTCCTAACAATAATACAGTCAATAAAGCTGTGTTATTATTATTATTATTGCCATTTCTATAGCGCCAACAGATTCCGTAGCGCTTTACAATATTATGAGAGGGGATTTAACTATAAATAGGACAATTACAAGAAAATTTACAGGAACTATAGGTTGAAGAGGACCCTGCTCAAACGAACTTACTGTCTATAGAAAACATTCCACAAACATGCACTTGTTCAAGATTAATATATGCCAGCCAAATAAGAGTTTGTATACATATCATCTTCCTCTTTTACAGAGTAAATAAACCTAATTTGGAAAGATTATGACAAAAACTAAATGTTCCTTTCTTTAATTGCTTTCACAACTCTAGTTTTTGTTCCATAACATGTTTCTTATTAACTAAAACCCCAAAATGAATTCTAGATCAATGACAGAAAGTTGCCAAACATATATGTTACCCAGCAAACCTATTTATTCCAAACAATTTTTAATTGAAACAATTTTTTAAAATGAATTGTATTTTTTTAATGAATCATATAACTAATTGAATTGGTTGTCCCGCACAAGTGCTTTATTTTTAATACCAATCTTTTACTTTATCTACCCTTACAGGGATGATGGCCTCTTAACATGGCTGCATTCTAATTTTTAACAACTGTTTAAAGATTTCTGTGTTCTAGTCATTTGTCTCTTGGGATCTGTCATTCACTCCTTACATTTAAAAAATTGGATTATCTTCAGAAGTCCTTGCACTGATTTTAGGTTTCCTCAAAATGTCATCCACATTAATTTTCTGCCGAGTTATTAGCTAAAGTGCTGGGAATTCAAAGTGAACTCCAAATTTAAAGTCCAAGTACCTAAACTGGAGGCATAGCTTAATTAGAGTGGAATAGCTTTCTAATCTGGCTATTTTTACCTTCAATTTGAAATGCACTTTCAGTTCACTTTAATTTCCATTGAATGGGAGCTTCGGCATCACATGAGCAAGTTTCACTGAACTGAGAATTCAAAGTGAATTTTAAATTTAAATTCTAAATAGCCAAACTGGAAAAATTCTCTAAGCTAGCTTATACTTTCAAAAGAAGAAGGAGAGAAGTGTACAATATATCAAATCTCCTGAATGGGGGTTAACCCCTGGTGAAAGTGATTTCCCCAAGAAAGTACAAAAACCAACAGGAGAAAAAAATAGGATTTAGGTAAAATGTCCCGAAGAGTGGGTATCCCTGCTGATTCCGGAAAGAGGTGAATTTTCCGAAAAAGGAGGGGGGAAGGAAGTAATCAAGTGGAACCTCCAAAAAAAGAAATCCAGATTTGGTAGGGATATTTTCACCCACTCATATACATTGGTTTTATACTTGGTGTAGGTTTATCTCACCTCATTTATATTTATTCTTATTAAAAGTTACGTATTAACATAGCTTTTTTTGCAGTTTCCATTTTATTACTTCCCCCCCCCACCCCCACCCCTCTTCTTTTTCAGAAAATGCACCTCTTTCCAGAATCAGCAGGGATACCCACTCTTCGGGACATTTTACCTAAATCCTGTTTTTTGAAGCTTATACTTTCAGTTCCGACAGTTACCATGCCCTTAAATTTGAAATTATCTTTGATTGATAGATAGACAGACAGACAGACAGACAGACAGACAGACAGACAGACAGACAGACAGACAGACAGACAGACAGACAGACAGATAGATAGATAGATAGATAGATAGATAGATAGAAAAATAGATAGATAGATAGATAGACAGACAGACAGACAGACAGACAGACAGATAGACAGACAGACAGATAGATAGAAAGATAGATAGACAGACAGATAGATAGATAGACAGACAGACAGACAGACAGACAGATAGATAGATAGATAGATAGATAGATAGATGGACAGATAGATAGATAGATAGATAGATAGATAGATGGACAGATAGATAGATAGATAGATAGATAGACAGATAGATAGATAGATAGTCTAGATAGATAGATAGATAGATAGATAGATAGATAGATAGATAGATAGATAGATAGACAGATAGATAGATAGACAGATAGATAGATAGATAGATAGATAGATAGATAGATAGATAGATAGATAGATGGACAGATAGATGGACAGATAGATAGATAGATAGATAGATAGATAGATAGATAGACAGATAGATAGATAGATAGTCTAGATAGATAGATAGATAGATAGATAGAAAGATAGATAGATAGATAGATAGATAGATAGATAGATAGATGGACAGATAGATAGATAGATAGATAGATGGACAGATAGATAGATAGATAGATAGATAGTCTAGATAGATAGATAGATAGTCTAGATAGATAGATAGATAGATAGATAGATAGATAGACAGATAGATAGATAGACAGATAGATAGATCGATAGATAGTCTAGATAGATAGATAGATAGATAGATAAATAAAAACTTTCAATTGACATATAAACACAACATTAACACTTTTGCTATGACATCGTTGACTGTGTATAGGTAATTATCTGTGATTAAACTGCCACAGTTGGGGACCTATTGATTGAGTCTCTAATAGGATAGTAAGTCAGGTGTCTATAGGTATCACTTCCTGATAAATAGACACAGATACTTTATTAAGAGTTGCCTCAAGTAAGTAAACAGGAATCACGAAAAGTGATTCAGTGCACTCTGGGCCTTGAGTTGATAGAATCCACACACATTTAATGTGGCCAATTAAACGGGACACAATGCAAACAAGTGCATTAGCAACATCTTTAGTTATTTCAAGGCAAAAGATGAGTTACCTGTCTTAACTTTGTTCTTCTTTCTCTATGCAAAATTTGCATCCATACTGTTTTGATCTTCAATTTCGATTGTTAAAAGTTAAAAAGAAAAAAAATGGTGAAACCTTTGAAGTGCACTTGTCATTGAAAAGGCGAATGAATATCATAGGCAATCAAGGCCATAATTACCATAGAAAATGTGTAAGACCACCAGATTTGCCGACAATGATGGAAGTTGATTGATCATGCTGAATTTATGCTAAAGTAGATATGATAATTTTTTGCGATTGTACCCAATACAGTATGTGCATGATATGTTACAAACTAATAGAAGGGGAGTTTAGCTGAGAGTTATGAAATAGTTTTTGAGCTAAGTGGGAGAATATTTGTGAATATTAAGCCCACTATGGCTCATTACGTAAACTGACCGATAATTCAATCTATTAAAAGTAGTATTTTGTAAAACTTTTTTTAATCTAAGGCCGTAGTTAAACACAGAGTCCACTATAGAGCTTAGAAAATGAGAAGACATTCTGTATTTTCAATTACTTATGACATTGCTCCTTTTCTGAAATGTTTTAAAATTATTTTTACAGGGAATTTTATTTGTTAATATTTAAATATTTTCTACACCAAAAATAGTATTAAATGTTCTACTGTTCACTGTTATTTTTGCGTCGAAATCGAGATAAAATATGCACAGAATATTTGCACAGATTTTTTTTTTTTAATTAGTGGTACATAATTATGAAGCAACAAAATCTATTGGAAAATAAATACATGTTGGAAATAAAATGAGATAAAAACTATATATATATTTAATTTCACCAAGTGAGGCCAATAGCTGATGAAATTAAAACAAGTAGATGTGGAGGCATTTGGGTGATTTACAGTATGGGTGGAGGGTTTGTTAAAGTGTCCAGAACAAGCTTCACCTTATATATGTTGTTTTGTTCTGGTACAAATTCTAATTTTTATTATCAATTATTTATTATTTTATTATTGTATCCTATTTTGCAGTATTCTCTTATTTTCTTTCTGGGCATAGAAAGGGAAGCAGAATATTTCTGATCTTGGTTAGTTAAACACTTAAATAAATTGGGGGGTAAAAAACCTTCACATGACACTTTGATCCATTTTCCCTCAAGTCTTCCTATAAAAATAAATATGTCTTTATTAAGTCATTATATTAATAAGTCCCAAACTATAGCCAGACTCAATATAGTAAATGACAGCTGTTTAAAAATCCCGTAAAATTAAGGTTACACTGCATAATTGCATTTCGTAATACATAGTATATGACTTACATATTAATAGTATATTATCCAAATGTACAGTAATATCAATCACAATATAAAATAGATGTCTTCTAGGATCTTGTTCAGTAATGTCACAGGTTGACACATTTTGTAATAATTTCAAATGCTTTAATCAATCAATGATTGAAGTGCTAAGTTCTTCTTAAGAGCCTGTTGTGTCACAATGACAACTTCAATCAGTTGCAAATTGAGTTGTGTGCAAATGCATTTTCCTTTCTATTGGGTAGCTGTCTCCTACAATAAGCATATCATTATCATTGTGTGTTTCAACACTTTAGGGTTAACTATCCCATATCACACTCTAGTGTGATCTTGTATATTTTAATCCACAGAAGGGCAATAACACCAAATTTGAAAAATTAAATCTCAACTGGAATGCCCTCAATCTCTGAAAATAAAAATGATCTTTTATTGCAGTGTATCTGCACATTTTCTACCATTCAAATACTAACGTCTGCATCTCTTATAATTTTCTATATTCAATATACAACATATAGATAAGTAGGTAGCGGCCCACTGGTGCCTGTCATTTAAGTTCATGTTCCCTGACTTTAAAAATTATTTTTTCCTAATTAGGTATCTTTTAATATATATTTTTTTCATTTTACTATGGTATGTGGGAATTGAATTTACTTGTCTTAACAGAGTTAGGGAGTCAGAAATGTAGTTTATGAATTGCTTTAACATCCTCCAAAGCATGAAGATAGCAACAGAGAACTGGATGTTTTGGGGGTAGGGAAGAGTGGCACCTAGAATATAAGTACCCCAACATTCTAGCTATCTGTTCTTATTCTAGGGCAATTTCTCTGCATTTTAGTTTTAAACAAATATCCCTAATATTAGCCAGATATTCCCAAATTAGAATCAACTATTTTGTTTCTTTATACCATTAACTTCAGAAATTCAGAAATTGCAGGCCTTTTGAAATTAGCAAAATACTTGTAAATTCTAAAATTGGAGAAAGCACCACACAATAGATTTTTTTTTCTTTAATAAAAGTTATTTTGAGAACATATGATGAAGCTAATGCATATCATCAAGACATTCAGACATATAAGTAGTCATTTGGTAGGGATGTTTTAAAAATATTAGTGCGATGATATGAATGCAGAGTGGCTCAACTAAATGTGACCTTTAAATAGCATTGTTTTTTGTTACTAAGCAATGTCTAGCGAAAACACTTGGTATTAATGAAGCAATTCATAACGTGTTATAACTTATGGGAAAAAAACAGTTTGGTACCCTATTTCAAAAAGCTGTTTCTGTCACTCCATAATCAAAAATAAATATATTTTTGTATTTTCACGAACATTAATTTATGCAACATGCATTCATAATCCTATTTGATAATATTAAACTCACTTAAATGACAGCCTAAATCACTGGATCAAAAAATATTTTTTGAGCTATAAATTCCATCATTCTGATTCCTTGTACATGAGCAACTTAGTTAATATATCAGTCCATTTCACTAATGCTCATATATAAATCTGATACATCCTAGCTGGTGATATCTTTTAGATATAATCTCTATCAGTCTGTTTAGTAGTAGTGAAACGTTAACATAATCCATCTATACATATAGATTAAACAGTTATTGCACCTTTAAACTGCAGATCTAAATTATAAACCATAAACCATGTTAGGACCATTGTATTTGAAAAAAGAAACACATTTACAGTTTGTCTTTTCTTTTTTTTTTCTAATAGAAAACATTTTAATATTATATTCTGTGGGGGTTTTTTTGGGGGGGGGGGGGGGGGGGGGGGTTTACACATCTGTGATGTGCTAGAGAATTTAGGTTACACATTTATAAAATGATTTCATATCAGAAATTGGGATAGGGCACCAAAGAGCACTACAATATTTGATTAAAATAAATAAATGATGCTGGTTTTAAGAAATATTTTTTTTCTTACTATATGTTTATATCTTTGATTTGTGATAATACAAAACACCAAGCAAGTCAAGCTTATACCCAGACATCCTATTTTACCAATTCTATGGCCTTGGCGTTTGCTTACAAATGACACAAGCACATGCATGTTTTATTAGAGGATGTCTGATCTCCCAAGGATAATGTGTTTTTTGTTACTGCAGTTCACTGTTTAGACAATATACCCCTTTGGGTATGATCCCCTTTAGTCTCTCCTTTAGGCTCTCATTACTTTCTAATCGCTGTGGTCACTGATCTCTCCTTTTTCTGTCAATCCTGACTCATAGTTTTATTTACAAAATCCTGTTTTAGGGCACTCTCTTCTCATTCTATAACTGTCCCTCCATTTCGTTTCCCTTTTCTGCCCTCGCTTTCTTTTTCTCTATCACCCCACATGTGGATCTCCCCGTTTTTCTTTCTCTCCCTCTCTCTGTATTTCTGTGTTCATCCACTTTCCCACCTCTTCCTCTTCAAATATCACTCTCTCCCCTCTCTGCTCATCCTCTCCCCCTGGGTGGGTCCAGGCTGAGTCAGGATGCTGTGTTGGGTTGGGGTGGGGGGGTGGGGGGGAGTCCAGGGATCCCGCTGGGCTATTGAATGCTGTTAACAGACACTTTCTCGGGCTGAGACCCTGCTGAGCGACTCATCAACTCCCTGAGTGAGTGCGATATACATTTGGAATTGGGAAGGTGGAGGGGGGCTCGCGGGTGGGGGGGGGGCGGGGGGGGACTTTGTTTGCTTGTTCTGCCCACTGACTATAAATGCTGCACTCTCCCCTGAACCATCAGAAGATACCTCGGATACAGAGCTTACTGTCCATCTAGGACTTTGGTGACTTTTTGTAAAGGAGAGACCTGTATAGAAAGTGTTGTTTTTAACCCAGACCCACTGCGTGAGTGATCTTTGCAGCTCAGCTGTAGGACAGTCTAAGGGGCTCCAAGTGATACATTGTATCATCAGCATCTTCAGAGTGCCAAGGAGTCCCAAGGCACAGCCTGCTAGGGACAAGTGGCTGAGGGCTTAGGGATAGTGATCTAGTGAGAGACACAGACCCACCCAGGAGAGAGAGGGTTCACAGGGGGTGACAGGGTCACAGTAAGGGTGCCAGTATCAGAAGTCATTAAATAGCTAGGTGCTGCCGCTCTAGGGATCTCTTTCCTGGCTATCATGGATATGTCCAGCGTCCTTCTTTTTTTCTTATGGATATTGGAAGCTGAAGCATCTCGTCTCAAGAGTGTGCTCCCCATCCAGCCGGAGCAGGAGCCAGTGCCATCCAAAGCACAGACAGGTGAGTGTTATTCAGAACGCACTGGGGGACTATGGGAATCTCAGATGTGTTTTATTGCAGCAAAACTCTAAAATGATAATGATTTTATTATGTGTACAGGGTGCAGTTATAGCATTTTTTTAAATGAAGTATTGTGCTTTATTGTACCGTGCAGGAAGATGGGTCACTTAGTTATAGAGTTCTGTAAGATTGGTAAGAGAAGAGAAACATGCATGCCAGGGTTAATCAGTAATGGTCCCAGTTATCTGTAGGGAGCAGCTTCACTTGTTATAGGTTAGAAAATATATATTATGCTTATGATTTTACCATAGTTTTACTCTCTATATTTACTGTAAGTGTCCCCAGTGAAAGGTGAAGTATGATTGGTATCTAGGTGTAGTCAATATCCTCAGCAGGTGAGCTGGAGGGCTGATCATATGATGAGCCCAGATGTTGAGCAGAGTGTGCAGGACTCTGGGCCTGTCTGCAATCCATGCAGTCATCTATGTTCCAGGATTTTGCCTGATTCCACCCAGCACAAAATAGAGGTTCATGACCTTTTGGGGTCAGGCTTAATTTCCCCAGAAAGGTTTGTGGGTAACTTGTAGGATGGGAAGCAGAACTGTTTTTGGATTATAGCTGTGGTTTGAGGAGACTTGGGGAATGTTCTGTCACAGTAATCGCTCCCATAGGAAGATATTTGCTTATTAGTTGCTATGAGGGAATGTTTATGTAACTCAGCCCATTACACAGAGCTATTCAGCTGCCAGAACTCTGCTCAGCAATGTCCCAGTCGGATTTTCTGGGTTCTGAACACTTAACAAGCAGTTCGTGTCTTACAGGAATATTTACTAAAGTGTGAATTCTCAGAAATTCAGAGTGCATTGAAATTGAAGGCCAACATAACCGGAGTAAAAAACATAGCTGACTGGGAGAATGTTTCCATTCCAGTTATTATGGCCTAACATTCTAAATTCACTTTCAATTTACTCTGAATTTCAGACAATTCCCTATTTAGTGAATATCACTGCTATTGTTCTGACAAGAAACCCGTTCATGGACTGTATGCTCAACGTGGGGCCGGACAAATGTGGGCCCTTAGTCTTTCTAGTTCAACTCCCATTATGCTTTGCCAAACATAATGCTGGGAAAGCATCATGGGAGCTGTAGTTCTAAAACATCGGATGATCTTTTCAGTAACCCATGCTCCAGCATATTGCAGTCTGTTATCTAGCACAGACCAGTATAGTGATTTATTTCATGTTCCCAGCCTGTGTGCTCTGCTACATGCACTTATGTTTCCAAGATGTTGCAGTGCAATAGGCGTCTCATCATTCCTTATGGGATCCTCTATTTTGGCCCCTTTTTTTTAATGTACTTTCATCTGCATGCTTCTCTACCTGTTATGCTTCGTGGCAGTGCAAGGGTTAACAGCTTTTTGTTGGATGCAGTAGTAGCATTTTTGTTTTCGCTCTGTTACGGTACCTCAGAGGCAGCGTCTGGCTCCAGCATCTTCCCCTCACACACCCGGCACCACTGCCAGGAATCAGAATAATGTGGGGAGGCCAACAGCTGCACCAACCTCAGTGTAATATCTTCCAGAAGGCAGAAATGACAGCACACATGTAGGGCTCGGTTATGGTGCATGATTCTCTATGGGGCATACTCACGCATTCACTACTCTAAGGGATTCAGTGAAATTCAGGGATTGTGTTCAAGGAACAGTTCTGGCACTGATGGTTGTAAAAGTGGGGGACAATGAGTGGGGGACATTGAATTGGTTTACACGCTGATTGCGCCACAAATAGAACTTTACTCATAATTGCTCTTAATGTATAACTTCAGCCCTTTGGCACACAGCCTTTGCACTCTACTGAATAATTCACCCACTGTCCTCTCTGTTTCAGGTTGTACATTTGGTAGCAAGTATTATGCCCTGGATGATTCATGGTATCCAGACCTGGGAGAACCATTTGGAGTTATGCATTGCGTACTGTGCTTCTGCGAACCGGTAAGAAGTTCATATTCCATCCTATCTGATAGAAAAAGTCATTGATACACTGAATAGCTTACCAGTGGAGGCAGTCAGAGAATACGTAACTAAGAAATATATAAAGAGCCTGTGGTGTGTTTATCACTATCCTAAATAACAAATAACCTTTTAGGTAATATGGACTAAATCGATATATTTCAACAAGTGTTTGTAATTTTATGATTTAGAGCAGTCTACATTTAATGTCTTATACAATGAAAAATAGAGGAAATTCTGCAAAAGTTCTGCTGACATTATATAAAAAATTACTGTCTGTAGGGTAGTTGTCATGTTCATGTACGTAATAGGGGAAGGAAGTCTAGGGTACAGATCGGAAAACAGAGGACCTGAAATAATGTCTGTGTTGTTGGAGAGATTCAGATAGTTGAGATGACATGTGGGTAACAGTAAATATAAAAGAATAGATACAATACCAAGTGATTAGTAAGAGAAAATGGGTTGCCTTTCTAAGCTACAGTAGAAAAGAGGTTGGTTTTAGAATGATTAATTGCTAATTACACTATGCATAATGAATTAGCTGGACAGTAGGAGCAGGCAGTAATGTGTTGGGAGGAAGTTTTTATTTGGTGTGTTGAAGGGTTTTGTGACTGGGCTGGCCCTTCTGCCTGTTAGTTAGTAATTAGAGAGCGTTAATAGGAAGATTCACTCAGGCATTATCGGCTTATTATCCTCTTGTCAAGCATGGGATGTTGGGAGTGGATTCTATTCAATCAGAACCAGCAGGATGGGCATACAAATTCACAGCATCACTTTCTCTCTTGTTAACCCTCATTTCTTCCATTTAGTCCTCTGCTGCTCTCTCATTGTTATACACAATGCACAATTCTATGCCACCCCACTCAAAGAATTTATTTCATGTCTTTGTAGCAGAGAGGTCGCCGGGGAAAAGTATCTGGGAAAGTCACCTGCAAGAACATCAAGCATGACTGCCCCACACCACCCTGTTCTAATCCCGTCCTGCATCCTGGTCACTGCTGTAAAACATGCCCCAAAGGTAAGGATTGCCCTAAGTAGGATATGTGGGATCTCTACTGTATCCCACTTAGCTTTGTATTGTAGTGGTATTATTACTTGGTTCTCTCACATTTGTCTTAAACGTATCTTTGACTCTTACTTTCCTTCATAAACATTTTTAGTTCTATACAGATGTGTTTTCTCCTAGTCTTTGCTCCTTCATATTGCCCCGGACATTTCTCTTAATACTCCCATTGCTTTCACCCATCTCCTCATGTGCACTTTTTATTATTTGTGGTCTAGCTCCACCTTCCCCCGCAAAGAGAGAATTTGCATTTGATGGCTATGAATATTTTAAAGAAAACGATGATGATCTTTACAATGATCGCTCCTATCTGAGCGCCGATGACGTCTCGGCAGAAAACGGTCGTACAGGTAATGCTTACAAATCCTATGTACTTTGTGGAAAATAAGTGGTTATCTGGTTTTGTTGTGTTTCAAAGCTATTGTTGCAGACATATACTCCAATGAATCCATTTTGAAAGTGGAACAAATTAGGCAAAACTGTGTTTTGTGTTGTTGAACTCATTTGCATATACCCACCCAGAATCCCTTGCAGTAATAAGAGCACTGCAAATTTGAGATTCCTGCAGGAAAAGCAAGTTTGGTGTGTGCAGATCTGTGTTTAACAATGTATTTTCTATTCATATACTTTGCAATAGAGATTTCTTTCTCGATTGCTACAGCAGTCATATGCTGCAGGAATAAAATTTGTTTTATAATGTTTCTTTGTGACACCTGAACATACAACATGCCACTTTATATTGCATGAGTGACATCTCTAAAAGAGTTACACCTACCCAATCCTTTTTAGAAGACAGACACTTTACTCCCTGTGTAACACACACACACATATAGATATACATAAATTGTTTTTATATAGAAAACTATTGTTGAAACCATCTTTGATGCAGCTTTTGTCCATTAGTTGACGACTGTGGGGGCTATGAGCCAAACTCTTGGGTAAAGGCAAGGCTAAGTCCCCAATATTAACTAGTGCTTACACAGTCAGACCTAGTTGTCCATCAGTAAAAATTCAACATAAGCTTTAACTCTAACAGTGCTACAGAGATATGAGCGTGTTTCATGGTCCTATTGGACCATATATTATTTATCTAATACTTATTGTACATTTCATCCATGTTTCCTTCTACAGAGTATGTGGCCCTTCTCACAGCCCCTAATGGTGTGTGGCCCCCAGTTACCACTGGTGTTGCCAAAGCTAGGTTCCACCTCCAGCGATCTAACCTGCTGTTTTCCATCAATTACAAATGGTAAGATGTTCCTGTTTCCTTTTATACTCTGAGTTTCTGTGGCTTTATTTGTTTCTGCATTTCTAATTCCACTTTTGTCTTTTGTCATCCAGCTCTCCTCTGGTCTATACTTTCTCTTCCTTTATGTCCCACAAGTCTGTAACACCCCCTTTCATTTCATTCTTCCTTCAGTGTATATCTTACCTCCCCCCAGACAGGCTCTCCTAAATCAATCTGCTGTGCGTTTTCCTAATATGCTTTTGCAAATTAAGACAGTTGGAGGACCACATATTGCCTTTGGAATATACGTTCTTCTGTCTAACCCTATTTCCCCTGTCGGTGTTTTAGGATTGAAAGATTGTCCCGTGTTCGCTTTACCGATGCTGAAGGTTCTGTCCTGTTTGAACACCCAATACACAGAAAGGGATACCCACAGAGTGACACAGTAAGAAAACGTTCCACAATTCATTTGCAGTTAAAAAAAAAATGTATTCTCTAATTAACAATATATACATTTATCTTTTTAAACTCAGATCTGTGGGATATGGCGTTCTCTTCCCCGATCATCTCTACGTCTGCTTCGTACGGGACATATTGTAGTTTCATTAATGACATCAACTTTTTCTGAACCAGAAATCTTTGGCAAAATCATCCGTTTCAAATCACCATTCTCAGGTAATAAATCAAGTTAAGTTTAAAGTACATAAGAATGAAAAGTAGGTAAGGGCGAGTCAGAGAAAATGACCCAAGAGAGAACATCACTTGATTTCAATAGAGAAACCTGAAAAGGATTTATAGCTGACCTTCACGTACATGGCTTTTGACACCTTTAAATGCATGTTTGTAACCCTGGTTTAGGATTACATTAGGAATTATTCCCTAAAGTCAGATAATTATTTTTTTGTTTGATTATTACGGGATTTGGAGGCATAGAATACGGAAATGGACAGACCTACTTTATAATATTTATTTGGAATATATTAATATTGTCGCTGATAGTTTTTAAACGTGACATGCATAAAAAGTCTCTAAATTTAATAGTCTTCTAGCACACCTCGCTAATGCTGAGGGTAGCAAAATTGTGTTATGCTTTGTGAATAACAGCCTGTTTTTATCCCCTCCATAGAATCTTTCAGTACCCTTCTAACACCAGATGCTCCCGATGGAACTCTGGGTGGAGGACTTGCTATGCTGACACTAAGTGACGTGGATGACAATCTACATTTTATCCTTATGCTTAAAGGACTAAGAGGAGAAAACCAAGGTGAGATTAACTGAAATCATTTCATAGAAGAAAAGGGCAGTTAAAAATACAGGCTGGAGAAGTAAAACGGTTGTTTGTGGGTCAACATGGGAGAAAATAAAACTAGATAATATTAAAGAAGTAAAAAAAAAAGTAAAATTAAGCAATGGTATAACTGTGGGACCAGAGAAATGCATTACCGAACAAGACTTGCAACATCGAGCATATAATTCAAACATTGTATTGTAGGAGGGAGTGAGGGGCTTAAAAAAAGAAAATTAATGTTTTCATATGTTATCATGATCATTCATTGATGCTTCCTTCACATTGCAGAAACTATTCCAATACTGATGCAAATCCAACACCAGAATCACGTGATTCGTGAGATTCAAGCAAACGTCACTGGGGAGGTAAGTGCAACATGAATGTGTGTTCTTTTTTTATTTAGATTTGTTAGCTTGCTGCCTCATTATATTTTTTTAATTATTAAACTTTGTGTTTTTCTTTACACCTCGTAAAATCTTACATGCTTTTGCCTTACAAGCCCACAATTCCACACCCCAATCAAATTCTGTCCTGTTCTGTAAAGTATTTTGGGACTTTATCAATAAATTCACCAAAGGCCTTAATATATTCACAGGACCTAGACTTTGCTGAAGTATTGCCACATCTGTCTAACCAAGAGATGATCTGGTTGGCCCATGGGCAGTTGGAGATTGCTGTACTGCCAGAGGGAAGGTCAGGAGAACGATTATCCGGCAAAATCACAGTCCGGAAATCATGTAACAGTAAGTGCCCCAAAATAAAAGTAGTTTGTTGGGTCTCCAAATAGGGAAATCTGTGTTCTAGCATGACATTTTGCATGCTCCCTGGTTCATACATATCTTCTTTTGCAGCACTGCAGAGTGTATTATCTGGAGGTGATGCTTTAACACCAACAAAAACTGGAGCAGTCGGTTCAGCAACTGTTACTTTGCATGAAAACGGAACCTTGGAATATCAGGTAAAGTGTATACTTATTTAGGTTTCTGTCTAGCACTGGAAAGCTCCCAAGTGTGTGAAGGTATTATATTTGTCTCCATTTGGGGATTGAAAACGTTTTTTTATAAAAGTAATTGTAGGGCAAATTTCTAAACGTGAAGAAATATTCATGAAAGCCAATATTCCAGCTGATTGCTTGAGTTTCGGACTGCACACCGCAGCTCATTCGAAAAATACCCTTTAAAACATACTCTTTTATCTTTTATTTGTGGTATCAAAAGATTACCTTTATAATATATCCGTTTTTTGGCAGATTCAAGTTGCGGGAACCACAAGTGCAGTGACATCAGTGACTTTGGAGACCAAACCTCGCCGGAAAACCAGGCGTAATATTCTACACGATCTGACCAAGGAATATCATAACGGAAAGGTAGGAATGTAGGAAATTATGGGAGCATTACGTGGAATGGTTGATGACCTGGTGTAGCTACATGGGAACGGTGTTGAGAGGCACACTTTATGTAATGCTACCGTTGACCGCTTTATTAGTAGTTAATAGTGTTAATACATATAATTAAGAAGGGATGCCAGTTTATGCAGCCGAGTTGAAAGCTAGGGCCCAGGAAAAACCCTTGTTACAAATTATAGTATTGGTGGTGCAAGTGGATGGCACAATTGGAGAACATGATACAATACCATACATGATAAAATAATTAAGTGGCCTAATGCAAATGCTTCTAGATTAACTAAATCAGTTTAATACTTGATACAGTAGGGGACTCTGCATTCTTTGACTAATTAAAGGAACATGTTTGTATTTTCTCACAAGGTTTGGGGACTCTGGATGGATGGTGATGCTCGTGACCTGCACATGCTGCTGCAAAGTGAACTGTTCTTTAATGTTGCAACTGAAGAGTATAAAGAAGGGGAGCTAAGAGGGCAAATCACTTCATTGCTGTACGGTGGCACATGGGCCCGATATGAAGGTCAGTATAGCAGTTTACACGTGTGTACATCACAGAATTACTTAATTCTTATTGAAATAATGATTTGCATTGAAGTAACTCTGGAGAAAGTGACAAATATAGAGCAGTCACCATGGATACCAACAGAATGTTCCTGCTGATTGCTCTACATTTTGATTACAGAGGAATCTCTCTGTCTGTCTGTCTATATTTTCCATTTCATTCCTGCCCCTCTTCCCCCTTTTGTCATCCCCTTTTTACCTCTCCCCCCTCTCTATATCCCAGTCGTCTTCTCCCCTCCCTTCTTCTCTCTTGTGCTTGCAATTCTGGGAGGTCTTGCATTCTGTGTTCTTCACAAAGGGAGGTGCTTCATGACTTGGAATCTCAATAGTGTAACCCTTTGCTTTGCTCTTGTATAGAATTACACCTTTCTGTCTTTTTATTAGGGGCTTGTGTATGTGGAGTTTCTGTGAGAGTTGCCTGACGTTTGTTTTCTTGTATTTGCAGAGCTGCCGGTTCCCCTGGCTGGCCAGTTTGTGTCACCGCCTCTCCAGACTGGGTCAGCAGGTCATGCATGGGTATCACTGGACGAACATTGCCACCTGCACTACCAGATTGTGGTTACAGGTCTCGGCCGTGCAGAGGATGCTACACTGAATGCACATCTGCATGGGTTTGCTGAGCTTGGCGAAGTCAGCGAGAGTTCCCAGGAGCACAAGAGGCTGCTGAAGGGCTTCTACGGGTCAGAGGTGAGAAAGTGGGGGAGGGAGATTAGAGGTAAATAGGAAACAGGGAGGGCCTCAGTCTATATATAAGTGAAGTAGAAAAACTCTCCTGATAATTAATAGAATCAACTTCTGGCAGAGGTAGTAAAAGTCAGTCCAGCAAAGGAATTGAAAGAATGCAAGGGATAAACAGCAAACTATAGAAAGTGTACGATTATAAGGGCAATACGTTTTTTTCCTCCAGAGCACTCTTTTCAGTTCATAGTGTACTTTATACAGTTAACCCTAGAATCATTGCTGTAATTCATATTTCTAATTTTAAACTATGCCATGCACTTTCATGGTTTCCAATGGCGCAGTTATAACTATGTGCAGTTTTACCCA
This sequence comes from Pelobates fuscus, assembly GCF_036172605.1. NCBI lineage: Eukaryota > Metazoa > Chordata > Amphibia > Anura > Pelobatidae > Pelobates > Pelobates fuscus. The sequence goes on along the minus strand of NC_086318.1, from coordinate 157,479,903 downwards.
AAAAGACGCTGTGATGCTTTATGTTTTGGCAATTTCTTAATATGTTTAATGGCAATTCTTTTTCTTATCTGTTTCCTTTCTCCATCCACTTTATTTGTTTCCCCTTAGGCACAGGGCAGTGTCAAGGATCTTGAAGCAGAACTGTTTGGTCACCTGAACCAGGGAACCGCGTTTCTCCAAGTTAGCACCAAGTTGAACCCACATGGCGAAATTCGAGGCAGCGTAAGTAATACAGATTAAACAGTGTTGTGTATTTTCTATAAGTGGATGCATATACATCAGGAATACATAGACTAAAATTTAAATAATGTATGATTTGATGTAAAGCACCTCATCAGCACTCCAGGTGGTTGATCAAACGATCACCAGAGACAGCCACGGGTATGATCCTTTATTAAAAAAAACAAAAGTGACAGGAACAGTATGTTATATATTTTTTCAGTTGTAATCCCATTTCCACAGGTGGAGTGTTGATGTTTTCTATTTGTAGCAAATTATCAGTGTTATCACAGAATTGCAGTGGAGTGAAAATAGAGCTGAGGATGAGAGCCGATATGTCCATTTAATTACTCTGTTATATCTTTCTAATCAGGTCCATATCCCAAACACTTGTGAGACTGGAGGTGTGCCGCTGTCTCCAGATGAGACTGAGTTTGATTATGAAGTTTATGAGGAAACTCGGCAGCGAGACCCTGAAGACCTGCGCAAGGATCCTAGAGCCTGCTATTTCGAAGGGCAACTTAGAGCTCATGGCTCTCGATGGGCTCCTGATTATGACAGGAAGTGCTCTGTGTGCAGCTGTCAAGTGAGTCTAAAGTGATCAAGTGAATGAGGGCAGAAAAGAGTGCAAGTTGAGCAACATAAGTGTGTAAATGGCAATGAAAAGGACTGACTGGATAAATTGTCACATGAGGTAGTTCAACGGCACAGAATAAACTGGAAACTGGAGAATAAGATGTAAATAAAGGAAAGAGTGAGTGGCTTGGATGTAATGGGGGGGTGAGTGGATGAAACAGGCAGAGATAGATGACACAGTGTTACATAAAATGATTCATTTTTTCATTCTGTTAAAATTTAAAATGTATTTCTCCTGCAGAAACGTACAGTGATTTGTGATCCTATTGTGTGCCAACCTCTGAATTGCACCCAAACCGTACAGTTGCCTGACCAGTGCTGCCCAGTATGTGAGGGTAAGTGGCCACATTAAAAAATGCGCACAAAAAACAAACATCGACATGTGGTTTTAAATAATAAAGAAAAGATTCAGACATTCTGATAGAAGGACAAGAGGCACTCATTCCAACTGTTGTTTTAAAGCCAGTGTTTTCATTCTTTACTCTTGACGCAATAGTCTTGACCCTGCTTACCATACAAAATAAAGACTACTCTGGTTATCTTCACTTCATTTTCTGAACTAATGTATTTCCTTAATATCTCCATTGATTTTAACAGAAAAGAAAGAGACGAAAGAGGATAAGAGACTCGAGAGACCCCGATTAGCAAATGGAGGTAAGGCACCTTTCAAAGACTTCATTATTACAACTATTTTGTATTCTCCTCTACCTATGCATCAAATAACACTTCCTATCTTCATTTGTAGGCTGTTATTTTGATGGTGATCAATCATGGAAGGCAGCTGGCACAAGATGGCATCCTGTAGTTCCTCCTTTTGGACAAATTAAATGTGCAATTTGTACCTGCAAGGTGAGGACCCTTCATGCATATAATGTTATTTGCCTCCGTTTCATTATTTTGCACTAACCCTTTAATTGTCTGTCAGGGTTCCACCGCCGAGGTGCACTGCGAGAAGGTAATGTGCCCACCACTCACCTGTAGCAACCCTGTTCGTGCCAGCCCAACTGACTGCTGCAAACAATGTCCAGGTAAAATGAAAACGAGAGAATGTATGCATATATAAAATATTATATGACTGAGAAAAGATTATGGTAAAACCTTAAATTGTTTTGATTATTTTAGTGGAAGATCAGAGCCCAGTTGAGATGACAGACAGTATGCAAGCAGACAGTCCTCGATCATGCAAATTCGGACGCCATTGGTACCCAAACAACAAAAGATGGCATCCAGCCGTGCCCCCCTTTGGAGAAATGAAGTGTATTACCTGCACTTGTTTGGTAAGTAAAACCTAGAAGTTTGTACAAAGCCATAAGTTAAAGCTGTGAATATAGATGAAATAGGTAGTCAAACACACATTTTATATCAACAGTGGGATTTGTATAAAGGGATTCAATATTTGCAAAGAACAGGAGTATCTTCCAATAGTCTCTGAATCATAATAACAATATACAAGGGACTCCAGACTTTATAAATTGGGTGGTTTATTGCACCATAAAAAGGCAACATTACCTGGGTCTCCCAAACCAGGGTGAATATAAAAAAAATGTGATTTTAACAATTACAGTAGGACGTAATACAACATTTACAGAAGTTAGAAGAATTAGGAGGATATTCAAGAGTGGTTGTGGGTAACATAAATAAGAGTTCAAAGGAAGCATAGCAGGTGGCGTTGGGCAGGAGAACATCTGGCCTCTGAGGGGATGTTGACATTTTCTAGGAGTAACGTATGTGTATATATACTTACAGAACGGTATCACACATTGTCGGAGACAGGAATGCACAGCTGCTTCATGTAGTAGCCCGGAAATGCGAGACTCAAAGTGCTGCCCAAAGTGCAGAGGTAAGGCTTTGTCACTTATGGTGTTTAATCATGAGAAATTATTTACCGCAATGTATCTTTGTATGTTCAGTGCCTAATTTTTTTTTTTTTTTTTTTTTTTTATCAGATGCCAGTCAAGAAGAAGATGATAAAGTGAGATCAGAAGAGCCAAGGATTGGATGGAGCTACTAACCATAGGAGCAAGAGACACATGGGAACTGAATAAGGAGATCCAAATAATGCCCACACTGATAAAGCTGAAGGACACATGGATGCTATGTAAACTGTGTTTTATCCCACTCTGACGTCATGACTGTGTAAATGTCTCTCATATTATGGTGTTGGACATAATGGGGACATGGCATTCCTTGGAAGCAAACGGATATTGCACCATGGATTCAATCTCTACAAACTCTCATCCTGTCTCTCGTCAGAGCAACTTCCAAACTTTCCAAATTACAAATGCTTGAAATCTGCTTTGCAGACATAATCGAGAGGATTGGTGAATCCCCATGCTGTTTTGTAATATGCTCTGCAGATTTACAGACTGCAAATGTGCAATGCTTTGTATGCGTGAATGTACTGAAGTGCTCTGCAGGTTGGGATGGGGAGAATTTAAGTGATGAAGAATACATTATGACTGTGGAGAAAGCCTGGATTACATGTGTGTGCCTATACACATTCCTATATATAGTAAGAGTGGGCATATATAGTGAGCGTATGGTCACACACATGTCTATCCAGTATCACTCCACAATGTGGGGAAACTTGTAATATTTATGTTTTTTTCAGTGGGTGCAACCGCTGTATTAATTATTAAGGATGGTCGTATTTATTGAATGGAATTAAACTGCAGACAAATATGCAAAACTTGGATCTGTTTTTTGGGGCATGGGGTGGAAACAGAGCCGTACTTTATGGAGACAATTGGAGGAAATGGACTGGTGGAGCACAATACTGGTGATTGATGTAATTTATCTATTTTGATTAACCCTTCTGTATCTCTATAAAAGAGAATCCCTATGTTTGGGGGAAATGCAGCACTGCTCCACCTACTTTATTGCCATCTTCAGACAGTTCACCCATAAGTTTTATTGAGAGAGGAAAGATTAGCAGTAAGATCTCAGACAGTTCCTGGTTTGTGAGGCTATTATTGGATGTGTATCAAATCCTAAGCTTTTGCTGCAAAAAGAGGTTAATTCACAAATTTTGGCAAGAATATTTTTTCTTGTATTATCTATACACAGGGTTATTCACCAACGTTCGCATGCCCCGTACTGAGTGGGGCAAAAACACTCAGTTTCAAACTGGGCCATTCGGACTGATAAATCTGGACATTGCTGATGGAATTAATTTATATCCAGATTTTGTAAATCAAGCCTTGAATGGGCTTAATTTGGTCTGGATTTCAGCAGCACTGAACACTGCCGGACGGCTGAAATCCAGACTGAGTAAGTTAAATCTGGGCCTGAAGGCTTCAACTCCGGGCCCAGATTAAAAGTTATTTGGCTGCTGACAGCTCTAACAATCAGCAGGCATAGAGATAAATAACCTTTGCCACATGAAAATAGTAATAAAAAAAAAATCATATGAGGATTTATAACCCCCATATTGCTATAATGTTAGTTGTAAACCTCCATATGCTCCCACCAGCATGATCATGTCTACTAAACATTATAAACTAGCGACTGGGCAGACATTGTTGCCCACTCACTAGAAAAGGCCCCATCCTGTGGGGACTATGTCCTCCTCATTCCCTCACCTATGGACATTGTGTAGGTGCTACTTTCTATTTTAAGGGGAGTATCTATTTTCCCTTCCCCTACCCATGGCACTGGGTGGGGGTCCTAATATTTATATAAAAGGGTCTGGCTTATGGTATACTTCCTTGGCCCCACCCATGCGGGCAGGTTGAAGCCTGAATTAATTATAGTATAGGGGGGAGGAAATTCCACAGTCCAGCCCCTCCACCAGCTCGCTAGGGGACTCCAATACCAAAGCCATCCATCTAAAATAAAGTCCCTACCTCCCCCACCCCCCCGACCCTAATAATATTGAGAAGTGGCCAAAAAAAAATCTAAAACCTGTAAATAAATAAATAAATAAATTACACTAGGCTTCAGAAATCTTCTGTCTTCTAATTCTTCTGTTCTTCGGCCCCCAACGCCAAAAACAATTCGATAATAACGGATGCCATAAATTAATAGGTAACAATCAAGCTTGAACCACAACAGGGCAATGATTCATTGCAAATGATCCCTTGTTATAGTTTGGCTCTTTAAGTGATAGCCACGCCCCCAAAACTTCTGAATTCAAACATTTCGGCACACGCGCCGCGTCATAAAAAGGGGCGGACGAATGGTCGCGATGAGGGTAAGGAGTGTGAGGAGTGTAGGAGAAAACCCACAGGCTGGCAACAGGTACCCTGACACATATATAGACATACAGGCATACATATATACAGAGACATACATAGACATACTGGGATACAAAGACATGTAAACAGGCATGCTGAGAAATACAAACACAGTCATACAGACACAGACAGTCAACGTTACATGCTGTCCAGCTCTATGGAGTCCATCCTGCAGCACAGCCCCATTACTGAGTCACCAACCATGCTGTGTTGTACACAGGGAGCAGGGATATTAGGTAATACATAACTCCACTCAGCCTCCGGCATACACCACGGTAGGAGGCTGAGCTGCGTGGAGTGTAAGAGCTGGGCTGCGCAGAAGGTAGGAGGTGCTTGTGCTCGGCCACTCTTCAAGAAGTAACCAGCTGGAGAGGAGCAGTGTGCTTTTCTTATGCTGGTCACCCTGACATTGTGCCCCTAGGGCAAATGCACCCTAAAGCAGCTGCATGTGCTGCCTTATGGTAGCGCCAGCCCTGATCTGAGATCAGGATAGGGATTCCTGTGCTGATCATAATCATAATCTAAACCCTTCTCCAAATCCTAATCAGTAACATAATCCGAATGCAACAATACATTTTAAACCTAATCTTAAAAGGACCACTATAGTGCCAGGAAACATACTCGTTTTCCTGGCACTATAGTGCCCTGAGGGTGCCCCCACCCTCAGGGTCCTCCTCCCGCCGGGCTGGATGGAAAGGAAGGGGTTAAACTTACCTCTTATTCCAGCGCCGGGCAGGGAGCTCTCCTCCTCCTCTCCTCCTCTTCGGCTGAATTCGCGTGCGCGGCAAAAGCCGCGCGCGCATCCAGCCAGTCTCATAGGAAAGCATTATCCATGCTTTCCTATGGACACTGGCATCTTCTCACTGATTTTCACAGTGAGAAGCGCGGAAGCCCTCTAGCAGCTGTCAATGAGACTGCCACTAGAGGCTGGATTAACCCATTCATAAACATAGCAGTTTCTCTGAAACTGCTATGTTTATAAAAAATAAAGGGTTAATCCTAGCTGAACCTGGCACCCAGACCACTTCATTAAGTTGAAGTGGTCTGGGTGCCTATAGTGGTCCTTTAAGCGTAAACTGACTAATAGAACTAATACTTATTCTAAACTGAATAATAATCTTTAATTTAATCCTAGTCCCAAAGAGTTTCCTCTGCTAATATCAGTACTGATATTAGTAAATGAATTCCAAAATAAAACAGAGAGTGGCACGTTGCTGCTGTCTACTGGCTATTTTCAGTATGGCAGTCTCCTATCTCTAATAGTGAAAATAGTATGCCCAATGCATTGCGTTCTGTGCTGGACAACTGACAAAGCCCAACACCGATCAGAATGGCATTGGGGCATGGAGGGTAACCTTCCAGGGCCTGTTTAGATCCTGAGGTTCTCTGAAGCACCATATCCAGTAAGATAATGAGTTATAGAACTACATGCAGTGTTGACTTTCTGCATGCAGCTCATCAAAAGGTTTGGGGCCACTAAACTTAGCCCCAGCTAAACCGTGGAGCCCCACATAGTTATTTATACCTGGGTTTCCTGGTATGAGCCTACTACATTGATGTCTATGGGGATTCAAATCCCCATTTAACCTCTTACGGATGCTTGACAAAACATTTCCGCTATGCTTGTCCTTGACTTAAGGACACATGACGGAAAATTCCCGTCATGCAGTATTTTACAAGCAGATACTGTTCTACTCCTGGTAACTGTGTAGCCTAGGAATAACCCTATCATGATATTCATTGGGCTCTCCTCTGTCACCTAGGACCAGGATTAGTGCCCCCAGACTTACCGAAACTCTGTTTGCAGAGCTTACAGTGAGCGCTCCAAACAGGCATCTAAATAGGGATTTAAATCCCCATTGTTACAATGCGGTGTGAGTAGGGTAAAATCCCTGCTCATACAAGGGCATCCCATGTATCAATGGATACCTGGGCCTCCCCTCTATCAGCTAGGGCCATTGCTAGTGATGCCAGACTTCTTGATGAGTAACATGCAGTGCTGTAAGTAAGCACGTCATGTAGCTCCTTAAAGGACCACTGTAGTGCCAGGAAAACAAACTCGTTTTCCTGGCACTATAGTGTTAATAGGTCCCCCCCCCCCCTCATGCCCCCCCTCCCACCAGGTTCTAGGGGGAGGAAGGGGTTAAACATTTACCTTTCTCCAGCGCTGGGGACCCTTCTCCTCCTTCTTCGGACGTCATCGGCTGAATGCGCATGCGTGGCAAGAGCCGCATGCGCATTCAGTCAGTCCATAGGAAAGCATTTCGCAATGCTTTCCTATGGACGCTGGCGTCTTCTCACTGTGAAAATCACAGTGAGAAGCGTGGAAGCGCCTCTAGCGGCTGTCAATGAGACAGCCACTAGAGGCTGGATTAACCCATATGTAAACATAGCAGTTTCTCTGAAACTGCTATGTTTACAGCAGGCAGGGTTAACCCTAGATGGACCTGGCACCCAGACCACTTAATTGAGCTGAAGTGGTCTGGGTGCCTATAGTGGTCCTTTAAATAGTCATGTAAATGCCTATGTCTAGGTTGTGCTGTGAGCAGGGTTAAATTGCAGCTCACACCAGAAAACCTAGGTATTATTCGATACCTGGGGCTCCCCAGCCATTTGTAGTGTCCGCAGACGCAGACTGACCGGTGAGATGCATTCAGAGCTCAGAGTAAGATCAGCATGCAGTTCTTTAAGGTGGCCAATGGCTAGCAAGCCCTGGTCAGCCACCATTAATTAGCTCTCGTGCTGCCAAGGTTTTTTTTAACTACCGGTATTTGCCCGCAGGCTGCTAATATTAGCAAAAAGCAAGTGAATGATGATTTGCAAACGTGCATCCTGCAGGGTACATTATTAACTGCTCTGATTTTGTTGCTGTAAATTGGTTCAGATGAGAAATTCACAGATTTTCTGACTTCATCCAAACGAATGTTACAGAATCAGTCGGAACAACCGAATCCTGACTGCATTAGGCTTTTAGTTAATCTGAGAATTGCCAATGTGGTAGGAATTTGGTTGTTTTTGTCGGATAACCATTTGTATTCAATAGGTTGTAAATCCGCAAGTATCACTTTAAGAAAATGCACGGTCTGTACATACATAAAATGCACATGTGAAATCTATCAGTTATTTTAAAAGCATCACGTAATATACAGTACATCTGATTCATGAACTACATAGAATTTCAAAAAGAGCAGATTAATTACTGTGTTATCAACTATAGAGTAACTGTACTGCAGTAGTTATGGTAAAAGTATGCTTGCTGCGGATTCCTGTGGTGTACAGTGTCTCCTATTGCAGCAGGCTTACAGCAGATCCGTCACTCAAACATTGCCTAAGACTGTCAGTTGATCGCTATGAGCCAATGAATGCCCCTCTCTCCCTAGAAATATTCACAGACCTGACATTAGCTAGCCCGGAACTCTTGTTTTGGTTTGGATAATGACACACTGGTTGTGGCGGACTGCCTATCGCTGCTTTCTTAGTGCTTATCAAGTACCACAAGCACCGCACCAGACACCATCAGCATTGTAGTCCCCACTTCCAGCATTGCAGCTTGGTTGGGGTCTGGCTGTCCTCCACCCACCCTGGACCTAAGACCAGGATCCAGATTCTGTTGGGTAGACCTCTCCTAGTCCAGAGAGCAAAGCAAGCTGCTCTTACAAGAGCAAGTGATTATTACCCAGAGGAGTATAGTGATATAGTAATCCTCAGGGTAGATACAGCCGTTCTCCCCCACACATGAGATGAGACTCAATGTTGAGGGTAAGCAGGAACTCATTTAATGGTTGCCACAACTGCCCTTATATGCAAGTCCCCATGCAAGGGGCACTCCCACCTGGACCTGATGGAAGACTACAGTACAAAGTTACAGACCAATGACAAAGTTGTTCAAGTACACGACAGTCCCATACAATCCCTCCACGCTGCCTGGGAGATAATTGAGTCAAGTACTGTATTAACTCAATTATCTCCAGACACAAAAACACACATTTTTATAAAAACACCACAAAACCTTAAAACACACAACCTCCCCACAAAGTTACATCCCTTGATAGCCATGATCTGGGTGTCCAACATATCCAAAAATCACCCCGATCATTTCAGGGGTTCAGGAATTTCCTGGAAGTCTTATTTTTGACCGACTGCTCGCATGGTCCCCATACCCAAAATAGTTCCAGAGAATCAGGGCTTGGAAAACGATTTGGAAAACGAACAAACTACCGAACATAGTCAATGTTCTTACCCTGGAGCTTGTTGCCCTCATCCAGATGAACGATTTCAGTGCCCTTCTAAATTGTATAGAACCGAACGCAGGCGATGATGGAAGTCCAGCGGTGTTAAGGAGTTTCTGTGTCCGATTTTAGTTCCATGAGATTCATGCCCAAACAGCGCTGCCTGCGTTCATGCGAACAAGATGGACGCCACCTCGTGGTTGTCCATAGGAATTGCGGCCACCCAGATGAACAATTAGAACACTGCGGTTATAACTGTTCCAAGGTGTTAATAGTTGTTAACAAGCTACCGGGTGGTAGAACAAGATCTTTTGAGAGCCTTTTTTGCGTGGCCCATAGTCCTGAGGCAGGAGGCTGGCAAACAGGCCCCTCCAAGAACCAGTGGCGAGGTTACTTTTGCCACACCAGTGACACTGCTTAAAGTGAAGTTACACCTTAGGCAGCAAAACGGGTAAACTTCGTATGTGCAGTGTTTCAAAACAAAATACTGCATATACAGTCTCCAGGCACCATGATCACTTTAAATCACTGAAGTGGTTATGGTGATTAGAGTAACCCTTTAAATAATGGAGTACACACAAAATCAGGAATTATATCAAAGTGGTGTGCTAAATATGATATGGACTAAATCGGCTAATAGTCAGACTTAAAGGACCACTCTAGGCACCCAGACCACTTCAGCTTAATGAGCTGGTCTGGGTGCCAGGTCCTTCTAGGGTTAACCCATTTTTTCATAAACATAGCAGTTTCAGAGAAACTGCTATGTTTATGAATGGGTTAAGCCTTCCCCCTATGTCCTCTAGTGGCTGTCTCATTGACAGCCGCTAGAGGCGCTTGCGTGCTTCTCACTGTGATTTTCACAGTGAGAGCACGCCAGCGTCCATAGGAAAGCATTATGAATGCTTTCCTATGTGACCGGCTGAATGCGCGCGCAGCTCTTGCCGCGCGTGCGCATTCAGCCGACGGGGAGGAGAAGAGGAGGATCGGAGGAGGAGAGCAGGAGGAGATCTCTCCGCCCAGCGCTGGAAAAAGGTAAGATTTAACCCCTTTTCCCCTTTCCAGAGCCGGGCGGGAGGGGGTCCCTGAGGGTGGGGGCACCCTCAGGGCACTCTAGTGCCAGGAAAACGAGTATGCTTTCCTGGCACTAGAGTGGTCCTTTAAATTGTTTATCTAAAACCATTCAGAATGCCATACAATTGATAAAGGAAGTATTATACATTCTGTATCACTGAATAAGTTTAATCACCAGAATCCTGGCAAGTCATGGGTCATGAAGGGGCTAAGTAAGGACCTCTTAAGCCATCGGCAGGCCTTCTAAGTATGGGCTGCCTAAAACAAAAAGGAAAACGCAATGTGCAAGATCATTTGATTACATGTTGTCTGAAACTTTGGGATGACTATAAATGGAAATAAACATTCAGTATCAATTATTCCCTAGCAAGAGATTTGATAGCAATGGCCATTCTGTCTTTAGACTTGGACCTAAGAAAATTGAATAAGAACAGAATTAAATATTCAACATATTTCAGAATTTAATCAGACTTCCCTGAGAAACAGATTTTTAATCTTTTGGCATAAGAGACCCGTACACACTTACAATTGAAAACATATTTTTAATACAGTGATTAAAAACGACATAATCCACTACAGCATAAATACTGATCATAGAAGCATAGTTAAAATGTTTAAAGGTTACTCAAACTCTTCAAACTTTAAAAAATAAAAAAATAATAATGCCCCATTGGGCATGATTTTTTAGGTTCCCCTCCCAAAATAAAAAGTTTTAATATAAAGTTGACCTAAAATACAGCACAAAGTGAAGCTCCCAGTGCTGCTTAACACACCCCCTCCTTGCGTCATGCCTGCAGTCACATTGGCCAATCAAAGAAATTTTGAGAACCGTGACAGGACCCTCCCTTACAGAACACCCTCCGGGCGTGAACGGGCTCTTAGTTATACCTCATCGGTTTCACAATTCGAATCAAGAAAGTCCTTGTAGTCAAAGTCCCCAGAGTGGAGTCCCTTATCATTGTGAGACTCCATCGTATCAGTTTCTGGTACAGCTGGGGTGCAGTCATGGTTTTTGATGCAGGTGTTGAGTACTTCACGTACCTCAGCAGAAGCTGAGTTTGCGGCTTGCAATGCCTTCTCGAACTGCAGTAAATCCTTAGTACAGACTATAGTGACTTAGTAGCAAAGGCAAATTCCGAAAGTAGGTCTTCTTTGGGCTGGCAGGAAGGATGGTGTCAATAGAAGTATTAACAGGATGAAGTGCAGGTGTTTCAGAAACAGAAGGTGGAGATTTCTCTGGAGTACAGGATATGTTGTTTGCCGTAGTGTGGGTACCCTTTTGTGTCCTGGAATGTGGACAGGTCTGGCAGCAACCTTAGCAGTTTCCAGGCTGTGTTGCCGGGATGACAGGATGAGTCCATAGGGTACCCAACAGAGGAGTTGTTGGGCAGAGAGAGATGAAATGCCCTCTTTCTCCACAGCATAAACACAGGCCATGGACTCTCCTTCAGTCTCTTTCCTTGGGCGACAACCTAGTTCGGGTAAATCCGATCTCCATGCCTTCCCCCCTGTCCACTGGAGTTTCATGGCTTGCTTGAGTACAATCAGGGTGACAAGGCAGGTCCCTGGAGGTAGGTTCACGCTGCAACAGGATGGAGTCTTTGTATGCGTGTATTATGTATTTTTCTCTAGGTGTCCGAGATCCGCGGGAACCTGGAGAAGGCTTGGGAGTTGCTTTACTGGAGGCAAAACACTGAGAGTCCATTGCGGTCATAAACGACTCCCAGTTGTCCAAAACAGCGCTTTTCTCCTGCGGCTTCTGGTATGCACACGCCTTCAGCCATCCAGAAAGCAGAATAACAGCGAAGCGGACTTTGACAAAGTTGAAGGTGTAGGTCCTTGGTTTTAAAGCAAACAGGAGCTTGCAATCCATCTTGAATGTCGGGAATGAGGAGCAGGTACCGTCAAACTTGTCAGGCATTATCACATAGGGTTCTGGAGATGCAGGTTCCAGAGAATGCCTGTGTATCTCTATGCAAGTCCATAATAGTATGGGACATATTGGCGACTTGCTGAGCAAGGGAGGTGAGTAACTTGTATATCTCTGCAGACTCCATGGTCAGTTCACTATGCAGGATCTTACCTGATGTGGAGTCCGGTATGCAGAGATATATGCTCGCACTTGCAAATAAACACAGAACAGAGTGACCAGGCAAGACGCCACCTGGCCTGTTAGTCTGTGCACGGGGGCTATGCAGGGATATATTCCAAGTCGCAGTACAGGCAAGGACAAGCAGAAGAGTAGTAGTGGGAAGCCAGAGGTCAGAGAAAAGGATGAGAAGAGCCAAGGTCAGGAGCCAGGAACAAACTGGAGAACACATGATCTGGATACTCAGAAACAGGAACCAAAAATGTGAATCAGAGTCAATGAACTGACACTGTCCTCAGGGAGAGGCAGTGTCTTATACCTGGCTAATTAGTGATGAGCTACAGGTGGACCATGATTGACAGGAGCAGTCACAGGTAAAGTCCAGCCCCCAGTGCTGGAGACATGTCAAGGATAAACTTCAGGCTCAACAAGAACTGAAGTGGCTCAGAGGCAGGAACACCCAGGTTAAAATCCCGTTTTGAGCACTTCTGGGGCGACCTCGTCTGGATGTCATGGTGAGAACCGTGACAGGCTTCTGATAGAAATAACTTTGACTGGAACTTTAACCATATCAGCCAACTTGCTAAAAAAGTTAACAGAGGGTAAAGGGAGGCAAGAGAGCTCCAGAAAGTGAGGAGACACATGTAGCCCCATGTAGCTAGAGTGCAGCTAAGCGGAAAAAGGCCTTGACAGGGGTTAGGAGGCGGGCTTAGGAGGAAGTAAGCAAGGAGTGGAGTTATGGGTAAGTAGGTTTGGCTATTTAACCCCTTAAGGACACATGACATGTGTGACATGTCATGATTCCCTTTTATTCCAAAAGTTTGGTCCTTAAGGGGTTAAATAGGCAGCCATTTTAGGTGAGTCATTCTAATTTCCTACCTGGTTGAGTTTGTGTTCACTTCTGTGTTCACAGATTTGGCTTGGTAGGATTTTTCTTCTTTTGTCTCCTCTGCAGGGCCGATGGACGACGTGGAGCATTTGCTGGAGGGGATCAGGTCGGCGGCGAGGCATCAGGGCGCAGACTGGCTGCGGGCCCAGCTGGGAATGGCCCTGGCGGAGGCGGCGGAACGGGATGGCGGCGGTGGCAGACCGGTCCGGGCCAGGAGGCCCCCGAGGAGGCTAAGCCCAGGCATGGGGCCCGGTGAAGGCATCCCTGGTGGTAGTGGCGATTCCGGTGCGGGCGCAAGCAGGCCCGGTAGCCGCGTGGTTGAGGCCCCGCCTCCCCGCGAGCGGCCGGGGCCTCGGATGAGTGCCCGGCGGCGGATGGATATCCTGGACGGGGGCGCCGCAGTTCCCGGGTCGGAGGTGACCGGGCAGCCCCCTGGAAAGCCAGGGAACATGGAGGTGCGGTCCAGGAGGGCTTCCACCCCGTCAGAGCTGGTGGATGACGGGGCCGGATCCGGGAGGACACGCCCCTCTTGGCGGGAAGGATGCTGGGGGGACTCAGCCAGGGGTGGGGGCCGGAGAGTAACAGTGGGAGGCGGGCAGGCCCTAGCGGGGGACCGGGGGGGGCACAGGGGCCACTAAAAGGGGGAGTGCCATAGGGGAGGTGGGGGCTGGGGTGGTAGGGAGGTAGTAGGCCCTCCTGGGATAGTGAGTGGGTCCTCCGTGGGTTATGGGGGTAGGTCTGTCCAGTCTGGGTCGGGTAGGCCTGGTAAAAGGGACGGGGGGGCTAAGGCTGCCTGTAAATCTAAGGGGGTTCAGGGAGCAGTTAGGCAGGGGGTCGGCGTAGGTGGGGGGTTGGGTTCTTCCCTGGAAGGTGGGCAGTTGGGGGTCTGGAAGGTGGGCAGCCTTAGGGGGGGGGTCTGGTTCAGGGGGTAGCAGTGGCAGTCCTTCGCCGGTTTGAACCTTGGGGTCCAAGGGGAGGGGGGTAGGTCCCGGTGGCATCGCTTCACGTCAGGCAGCTCAGCAGAGGGCAGGGAGACAGCCCCCAGGTGTGGTCGGCGGGGGCGGTCCCCGAGTGGGGACAGGAGGAGTCGTAGTCCCAGGGGCTCCCTCACGCGATGAGTAAGGGGCGCTCAGCGGGAGGCTTTGGTGATGGGCAGGCGCTCCCAGGGTCGTGACGGGAGGGGAGCAGGTGCTCATTACACCCTACCCAGGACTTCTTCTCCTCTTTCTAGGTCTCGGAGCCGTTCCCTCTCTTCACAGGCGAGGCACCGGATTGGCTCCCCGGTTGGTGAGGCTATGACAGAAGTCGCTCTTCCTGGACTTCGGGCGCTCGACAACGCAGCCCCTACCGCTCTGGTGTCGGGGGGCTTGGCCGGTGAGTCCTGCGGGTCATTACACTCCAGCGCTTTAGTTAACACTCTTCAAGCACTACTCCACTCGTTGGGGGCGGGGGGTGACATGGGGGGCGGCATTGGTCAGGTATGGGCTCCGGGGGCTGGGGTCACGGGTTCTCGGGTTGGGGTTTCCGCGGGGCCTAGCTCGAGCGGGGACGCTGGGGTGACGCCGGAGGCGGCGGAGACTGGGAGTGAGCGGGCGGAATTGTCTGGGGGTATTACCGACGTGGCTCGGCAGCACGCGTATGTCTCCTTCGCGGGCCCGCTGGGGGCTCACCTGAAACAGGACGTGAAGGAGAAGATCTGGAAAGGTGAGTTCTGCGAGATCTTCTCCCTTCTCCCCTTGGAGGACTTTATTGACCTCAAGGAGGACGATAAAAAGGATGAGAAGAAGGAGGAGGAAGAAAAGCGTAAACGGTATCGTAAGATTCTGAAATCCTTTGGTAACTGGTTGAGGGCGTTTTGCGTACTGGCCAGCGTGCTCGGCGAAAAATCGCCGTGGTTGTGCTCATCCCTGTTTTGCTACTTGGACAGCATTTGGGAAGCGTACCGTACCTATGGGGGGTTGGCTTGGTGGCGGTATGACGAGCAGTTCAGGCAACGGCTGGCGGCTAATCCAGGTATGAGGTGGGATCAAATGGACCTGCCTCTCTGGATGAAGCTGATGATGGCGCAGAAGGCGCAGCCCTTTTAACACTCGGCCGGCGCAAGGGGGCAGTCCGCCTCGTCGGCCGCCTTCCAAAAGGGCTTATGATGGCTCTATAATGAGGGCCAGTGCAAATGGGGGACCACCGGTCGATTTTAGCACGAGTGCTCCAGCTGCGTGGGTGCTCATGGGCTCAATCGCTGCTTCAAAAAGGGTAAGTCTGGAAACATCGTAGCGGCTGCCGCGGCTGGAGGGGGCGCTGCCCCGGGGCCTAACCCCGGTGAGGCTAGGTGCGATGGAGCCGTGGCTAAGCCTCTACGGTAATAGGGCTGATGCCGCAGTACTCCGGGCAGGTTTTGGGCACGGGTTTTTTATTCCGTTCCAGGAGCGGGGGGGGGGGGGGGGGTCGGGGAGGCTGCACAACCTGAGATCGGTTGCGGACTTCCCGGGCGTGGTGAGGGAAAAGCTGGGCAAGGAGGTCGGGCTGGGGCGGATGGAGGGCCTCTGGGTTTCCCCCCTCGGGGTGGTTCCGAAGAAGGAGCCGGGGAAGTTCATGCTCATTCACCATCTCTCCTACCCAAAAGGGGAGTCGGTGAATGATGGTATTAGTAAAGATTTGTGCTCGGTCTCGTATGCATCATTCGACCGGGCGGTCAAGCTGGTTAAGCGGGCCGGGCGTGGGGCGCTGATGGCCAAGGTGGACATTGAGGCCGCGTTTCAGCTGCTGCCGGTCCACCCGGACTGTCACCACCTACTGGGGTGTTTTTTCGAGGGGGCATATTTCGTGGACTTATGCCTCCCTATGGGTTGTTCCATTTCGTGCTCCTATTTTGAGAAATTTAGTACTTTTCTCGAATGGGTGGTGCGGGTGGAGGCGGGGAGCCGTTCAGTAGTGCACTATTTGGACGATTTCTTGTGTGTGGGGCCGGCTGATTCCTCGGAGTGCCTACACTTGCTTCGGACAATTGAGTGGGTGGCGGGCCTCTTCGGGGTTCCGCTGGCGGCGGATAAGACGGAGGGCCCGGCGACGTGCCTTAGTTTGTGTTATTCTGTATGTCACGGAATGTTGTTTTTCGCGCGCGCCATGTCCCTGGGTACTTGAACGAAGTGGCTGACGTTCTGTCTCGTTTTCAGTGGTCCCGATTTTGGACGGCGGTGCCGGGGGCATTGAAGGAGGGTCAGGCTTGCCCGGACGAGATATGGCAGCTGGGAGCATCCTGCTTGGGGGACTTGTGAAGGCTTCGCTGGCACCAGCCACTTGGGCCTCCTACAGTAAGGTTTGGGATTCTTGGGAACGGTCGCTTGACGGGTTGGTTTGAGTAAAGGGGGATTCGCTACGGGATGCTTTCCTGTGGTACACCTGTCAATTGCTGGCGAAAGGGGCGTCCCCAGTAGTGGTTGACAGGTCCATGGCGGCAATGGCATTTTGTTTCAGGTTGCACGAGAAGGAGGATCTTACCAAAACCTTCGTCGTCAGGCAGGCGTTAAAGGGATATCGCAGGGGCCGCAGGCTGCCTGACTCTAGGTGCCCGGTGTCGGTTCGGTTGTTGGGGGATCTGGTCGGAATATTGCCTGAGGTTTGTTGCGACGGGTTTGAGGTCTCTCTGTTCAAAGCGGCTTTTCTCTTGGCATTTTTCGGGGCGTTCCGCATCGGGGAGTTGGTGAGCGCCAATAGGGTCATGCCTGGGGGTCTGCAGGTTTCGGGAGTTCGTATTTTGGATGGAAAAGTGGTAGCGCACCTGGGCAAATCCAAAACGGATGTCCGCGGCGTGGGCCGGGATGTAACGCTATGGGCCGTACCTGGCGCGGAGGCCAGCGGTAAGGGGTTCTTTGTTGGTGCATGCGGATGGCTCTTCCCTTTCCCGGTTTCAATTTACAAAGGTTTTTCGGTTGGGTCTAGGTAAGTTGGGGCTTCAGGCTGAGCGTTTTGGGACACACTCCTTTCGTATTGGGGCGGCCACGGAGGCCGCACGGTTGGGGCTGGGGGATGAGGTCGTGAAGCGGATAGGGAGATGGGAGTCGGTGCGATTCCGTTCCTATGTGCGGTTGGGTTTATTGGATTAAAAAATAAAATAAAAAAAGGAAACAAAGTAATGTATGGGGGCCGGGGTGGGGGGGTCTTCCTCTGACTTCCCTCACCGTTTGTTTTTCTCCTCCCCAAGGCGAGTTGCATGGATTGTGGGCCATTCCTTTGTCTTCTAGGCCGTGAGGAGGGCCGCAGCTCGAGCGCAGGGCCAGCAGCTGGGCTTTCCGAGAGACCAGTTGGCAGTCCGATGGTTTGGGTATCGGGGATTTTGCTGGGGGGATGTTTGTGGGGCAATGTTTAGGATGGTTGCAGGTGGGCGAACGCCGGACCTGCTGGTCCTCCATGCTTGGGGTAATGACTTGGGTGTTACGCCACAACGCCGGCTGGTGAAGTGGATGAAGCAGGACATCAACAAGTTGAGGGACCTGCTTCCTGGAATTCTGTTAGTTTGGTCGGAGAACGTTCCAAGGCGTCGGTGGCGGCACACGCGGGATCCGGTGGCTATCGATAAGTGCAGGAAAAAGGTGAACAGCTTGATGGCAAGCTTTGTTATGAAGGTGGGGGGAGTGGTGGTGAGGCACAGCGAGTTGGAAGAGGGGTTGCCGGGGTTCTACCGCTCAGATGGTGTTCATCTCTCGGAGGTGGGTTTGGATCGGCTAAACTTGGACTGGCAGGATGGTATTCAGAAGACGCTATTTCTTCGGGGTGGCGGAGCTCAGACAGCTTAAGGGATCAAGGTTGGGGCTTGTGGCGGGATGGGGAGCTGAAGGAGAAGAAATAGGCGGTTGATAGGTTTCGAGTCCTGTCGGTGGCTCAGAACCTGGTGTGGTAGGGGTATCCGGGTATACCCCTGCCGTGGTTAATGGATGGTTGGCACTTTTAAAATTGGTGTATTGGAATAATGTTGGTGTATGTTATATATATATATGTGTTATTTATATGGGGGTCATTGCCTTTTATATGTTATCAGAAGGAATAGGATGCGAGGGCGGAGTATGGGGGGCAATGACCCATGTTTTACTTGTTAATTTATTATTATTGTTATTATTATTATTTGGTTAATAAAGCTGTGGACAAATTTTCCCATATTCCTTAGTGTCTGCGCGTTATTGGGTTAGGTTATGGGTTTGGTTGTCCTGGATTCCGACTGCCCAAATGGCGACTATACACCTGTCAAAGTGAGAGTCTAAGAAATGCACAAATATGCACATATATTATACACAAGTGTAATTAACTCTGGATATGTAGTTTTTCATACATACATATCTTTACCACCATGAACTTCTAAAAACAGATGCAGTCAAAAACGTTGCAGTAACCCTATAAATTTATAGGATCTGTTTGATGATTGCCCCACACAAACTGGATAAAATATTGGTCAAAATCTTTAGATCCCAAAGTCAGATGAACTATCATTTAAATTTCCTTTAAAAGACAAATGTCATCAGTTTTTCACTTCTTTTTTTGTAATTTATTTTTTAAGTTTATCACATTTAATGAATCAATTATATTTTTTAATGATATTTTTTTTTTTTTTTTTTTTTAGAAAATGTCACCTTTTTATCTGGATGAGCAACTGCTGCCATGTTAGTTCAGTGTACTGTTGCTCGACCTATCTTGCCTAGCTAGCTGTCCTTTGAGAGCAACGAAAAATCCACTTACTGCACAATGCACATTGATGCAAGACAATAAATCACTGATGTAAAACATCTTATACCCGTTCTAAAGTGGACTTACGTGTTTAAAGTCAACACAGTATTATCAGGGTTATTCATTAACTAGTGAGAATTGACAGGAATATCAAAGTTAAGGGCGAAACAGCCAAACTGAAAACAGAATTTTTGGAGAATTTTTCTAATTCATTTTTTTTGGCCTAAATTTTGAAATTCACTTTGAATATCTAGCAATTTTCACTTTAATGAATAACCGTTTACATAATATTATCCATCAAAATGGGATACATTTAGTGGAACAATAAAAAAAAATACAAAAAAAACAGACATTGATCTTAAATATTTTTAAGTCACAGAGAAATACATTTCAAATTACTACTTGCTAATCTTGTGGACTTAAAGGAACACTCCAAGCATCATAAAAACAATTGCCAACTGTAGTGGTTGTGATGTCAGGAGTAGTCAAGCACCCTCCAAGGGTAAGTAGTCAAAACATTTGTGAATGGATTGAAAACGTACTTGTCTAGCAGGCTCCTTTGAACTAAACCTGCAGTGCTGGGCCAACTCATTGGCTAGAATGTCAGCTGAATACTCAGAGACAATGAGCTAAGCCCTGTACCACTGGGTTTGACTGCCTACTCTTCGAGGGCTCCAGGACACGCTTGGCAACTTAAACACTACAATGGACGGTAGTGGTTAAGATTGTTGGAGTGTTCCTTTAAAGGGAAATCAAATACATCTAATTATTAGTATAATTCAAAACGATACATTGCCATAAATTTGACACCCCATCCCTGAGATGCCATCAGACAATAAACAAATACATTTGTCAATATGAAGAGAATTTTTTTTTTTTTAATTAAATGCTAAAACAGAGAACAGGGTTGAGCAACTCGGGATCTTGAGGGCCTGGATTTTGAATATCCCTGTATTTTACTCCAAAAAAATGGTAAATAATGTCCATTTATTATGGGTTAATCTACCATATAGAATCAGAAGAAAGCAGGCCTAGAGACCTGGGCTTCGGTCCTGACAATAAAACAATGAAACAAGAAAATTCAAAATCTGCTATTGCCAAAAACCCTCTACTAGTAGCAATAGTTAAACAACATAATGGGGAAAAACAATGGTAGTTTGTACATTTAGCTTTGTTCTGTATCATATTATATTCTGTACCTGTTTTGTTATTTGTTGCATCGTAAACAGAGACAAATAAGTCAACAAAAATAAATGAGAAAAATATGTATAAATGCAATTTTCTACTTTTTCAATAAAAAAAACCCTTAAAAACCGACTATACTTTGTAAGTCGTATATGTGCACAAATTACAATATACCGTATATACTCGAGTATAAGCCGACCCGAATATAAGCCGAGGCCCCTAATTTTACCCCCAAAAACTGGGAAAACTTATTGACTCGAGTATAAGACTAGGGTGAGAAATGCAGCAGCTACTGGTAAATTTCTGAATAAAATTAGATCCTAAAAAAAATATATTAATTGAATATTTATTTACAGTGTGTGTATAATGATTGCAGCGTGTGTATGAGTGCAGCGTGTGTATGAGTGCAGCGTGTGTGTACGAGTGCAGCGTGTGTGTATGAGTGCAGCGTGTGTGTATGAGTGCAGCGTGTGTGTATGAGTGCAGTGTGTGTATGAGTGCAGTGTGTGTGTATGAGTGCAGTGTGTGTGTATGAGTGCAGTGTGTGTGTATGAGTGCAGCGTGTGTGTACGAGTGCAGCGTGTGTGTACGAGTGCAGCGTGTGTGTACGAGTGCAGCGTGTGTGTATGAGTGCAGTGTGTGTATGAGTGCAGTGTGTGTGTATGAGTGCAGTGTGTGTGTGTGTGTGTGTGTGTTGCAGAGCCTTGGTGGGGGGTGGGCAATTTTTTTTTTTTTTTATTATTTAAAAAAAAAATTTATTATTATTTATTATTATTTTTATTTATTTAATTTAATTATTATTTTTGTATTATTTAATTATTACATTTTTTTATTATTACTAATGATTTTTTTTTCGTCCCCCCTCCCTGCTTGATACATGGCAGGGAGGGGGGCTCTCCTTCCCTGGTGGTCCAGTGGCATTGGCAGTTCAGTGGGGGAGAGGGGGGCTGGCAGAGCTGTAACTTACCTGTCCTGCAGCTCCTGTCAGCTCTCTCCTCCTCCGCGCCGTCCGTGCAGCTCCCTCTGTCAGCTCACACTGTAAGTCTCTCGCGAGATTTACACTGGGAGCTGACCGAGGTGCTGAACGGACGGCGCAGAGGAGAAGAGAGCTGACAGGAGCTGCAGGAAAGGTAAGTTACAGCTCTGCCAGCCCCCCTCTCCCCCAGTCTGTATTATGGCAATGCAAATTGCCATAATACAGACTATTGACTCGAGTATAAGCCGAGTTGGGTTTTTTTAGAACAAAAAATGTGCTAAAAAACTCGGCTTATACTCGAGTATATACGGTACATTAGAATTTATTTGAGGAAGAAGTCAGATGTAGGTCAAAATTATTGATCTAGAAAATTCCAAAGCTCAGTGTCACTAACCTGGCAGGCCAATTAAGAGCTGGAACCCAATGGCAGCAAGACATCACACCCTTACAAAAACGACCTCTAGGGGAACCTTTAAGTGAGGGCAGAATCCTAGGAGATCTGTGGTGGCACATGGGGGTTTAATTAATGAAACAAAGTCTAAGTGAGATGTAAAAGAGGAGTGTAACAGAACCTTACCTTTGCCTGGGAACATTTATTGCCAAACCGGCCCTTTAACCACTAACCAGGTACATGCACATTACATGCACATTAACAGAGACTATAACCACAATGGAATGTGCTTACCTGGTTCATGTGGATTACTTTGAACACAGTTCGGGACATTTAACCACTTTCGTCTATTTTATGCAATCCGTACGGTAGAGATTCAGCATGTATAAGAATGAACACAAACTACCGAACCCCGGACCACCCGGCTATTCAATTATGTGGTATTTTACCTCCCAGGTCAGCACTTACCATCAGTATGAAACGCACAAACTCTTTGTTCCAGTTACTAGGTGGCCGCCATTTCGGGACTTTTACACGTGTTCGCGGCCATCTTAGTTCACGAACAGCGGTGATTTGTCGTCGAGTGTCTGGAACCAAAATCGGATTCTGCTCTGTGTCAGTGTGTATCAGGGATCCTTAGGATAGGGGTCAATCCATATCTGCCAAGTGACCCTATGTAGGGGGAACAGTCCCCATTCTGCTCTGTGTCAGTGTGTATCAGGGGCTCTGAGGACAGATGGCAATCCATATGTCAAGGTGTGAATATGTCATATGTCAGGTGTCAATCCATATCCATTGTGATTTAGGAATGTTAGGTGATATCTGCCCTTTATGGATTAAAAGCAGACTCTGCATCAACTGTGTAATTTTCCATGGGAGTTTTGCCATGGATCCCCCTCCGGCATGCCACAGTCCAGGTGTTAGTCCCCTTGAAACAACTTTTCCATCACTTTTGTGGCCAGAAAGAGTCCCTGTTGGTTTTAAAATTCGCCTGCCCATTGAAGTCAATGGCGGTTCGCCCGGTTCGCCGGTTCGCAAAACATTTGCGGAAGTTCGCGTTCGCCGTCCGCGAACCGAAAATTTCGGGTTCGCT
The DNA here is from genome assembly GCF_036172605.1 of Pelobates fuscus. Classification (NCBI taxonomy): domain Eukaryota; kingdom Metazoa; phylum Chordata; class Amphibia; order Anura; family Pelobatidae; genus Pelobates; species Pelobates fuscus. The sequence continues at coordinate 157,457,175 of NC_086318.1, read as the reverse complement.
ACAACACTATCTGTCAGTATGTCTGTCTGTGTCAGTACGTCTGTCAGTGTATGTGCCTGTGTGTGTGTCTTTGTGTGTGTCAGTGTATGTGTCAGTATGTCTGTCTGTGTGTCAATGTGTCTGTCAGTGTATGTATCTGTGTGTGTCAGTATGTCTGTGAGTGTTAATATGTCTGTCAGTGTGTGTATCAGTATGTCTGTCAGTATATGTATGTGTGTGTCTTTATGTCTGTCAGTGTATGTGCCTGTGGATGTGTCAGTATGTCTGTAAGTGTGTGTCAGTATGCCAGTCAGTGTATGTGCCTGTGTGTGTCAGTATGTCAGTGTATGTGTCTGTGTGTGTCAGTATGTCTGCCAGTGTGTGTCAGTATATGTGTCTGTGTGTGTCAGTATGCCTATCAGTGTATTTGTTTGTGTGTGTGTCAGTATATCTGTAAGTGTATGTATCTGTGTGCCAGTGTGTCTGTCAGTGTATGTGCCTGTGTTTGCCAACATGTCTATCAGTGCACGTGTCTGTGTGTGTTTCAGTATATATGTCAGTGTATGTACCTGTGTGTGTGTCAGTATGTCTATCAGTATATGTGTTTGTGTGTCTGTCTGTCTGTATCAGTTAGTCTGTCAGTGTGTGTGTATCAGTATGTCTGTCATGTGTTTCAGTGTGTGTATGTGTATCTGTGTGTTTGTGTATGTGTATCACAGTCTGTGTGTGGCAGCGTATGTGTATATGTGCATACATCTCAGTATTTAACCTTCAACACTACATGCAAACATCAACACTACATAAAACACAGCTCTGTGTTAAACACCAAAATGATATAGAAACACACCCCTGCATTCAAAAACTAGCATTACACATAAATACATGCTTGCATTCAAACGCCAACACCACATACAAACACACTCAGAAATAAATACAAACATACTCCATACAAAAACATGCCTACATTAAAATACACAAACACGTCTCAGTGCTAAATACAACCTAGCAAGCATGGAAAAATGGAAGAGGCCCAGCTGTCAAAGCATTGTTGGAGCTGCACAACAGGTAGGAATTTACCTTTTGGCCATCCTTGCGATAGTTGTACACTGTGTTGAGGTGGAGGATGTCATTGCATGACAGGGAGAGAGGGTGAAGGCAGGGTTCAGTAGGTCCAAGCAAATGCTTGCCCAGGATTTAATATTAAAGAATGCCCTGATGAGACAAATGGAGGAGCTGGAAGGGGAAGAATGAGACACATGGAGGTTTTTTTGAGGGGGAGGAAGGGATAAGGGCATGTGAGGGTGAAAAAACACAATTTACAGCAGAAATCATATATGGCAATAAAAAAAGAGGTGCCAATGTGGCTCCCTGGACATTCCAATATATCCATAGGTGGGGATCATTTCACCCAAGCCCATCAAACCAGAGCAGGTTCCCGTATATCCATATATTGCTATACTGTTTTACTGTTTAAAAAGCAAAAAAAAAGAGGCTACAGTGCAGGGACAACCTGCAATGATGTCTCACAGCAGGTTGTGGAGATACTAGGGGGCATGAATCCTAGGTATTGGCAAAAAACACAAAATAAAGTGGAGTGGGAAATAGACCTCCAGAAATTAAAATATCATAATAGTGGTATAAACCTTTATTAAGTATGAAAGTAATAATACGTAAAAATAATTGTGCAAACCCCAAAAATTGTGTAGACAATCAAAGTGTTAATTAAACAATAGTGGTACACTTTTAAAAGGCTGGGAAGGTTTGACTGCAGGTATGTTTATAGGAGACATATGTGTAAATATAGTTCGTATCTTAACCAAGATAGCTATCTATGGAAATGTCTCTCAAATATACATGTGATACCTGGTCAAATCTAGGGGTATAAAAAACTGTCTAGAGAGGGGAGGGGGAAAAACGTTGCTAAATCGCTCACTTGTATCAACCCTGATATACATAGTATCCTAAAAGGTGTGTGAAGCAAACAACGTTATACTTCAGAGGATAAAGCAAAGCAAGAGTCAGGTCATTAAAACTTGGCTAATTTCTAGTGTTACCCAGTAAAAATGTGTATTAAATACACACATTTGAAACACTAAGAAAATAAAGCCAATAGAGATGTCCCAAACGGTTCGCTGGCGAATAGTTCCTGGCGAAAATAGCTGGTTCGCGTTCGACACAGATGCCGAACATATGCGATGTTCGGTCCGCCCCCTATCGGTCATCATTGAGTAAACTTTGACCCTGTATCTCACAGTCAGCAGACACATTCCAGCCAATCAGCAGCATACCCTCCCTCCCAGACCCTCCCACCTCCTGGACAGCATCCATTTTAAATTCATTCGGAAGCTGCATTCTTTTTTAGACAGAAGTGTCTTATATTTGAGCATACTAGGCTGAACGTGCGTATATCATGGCTAGTTGCACTGAGGGTATGAGTATATAGCAGTACATTGTTGTGAAAGATGGCTGTCATGTTTAGGGTGTAGCTTGCACGTTTTCAACTGTGTATTTATATCAGCAGCTCCACCACTAGTTATAAATCAAGTGTGAGTCGCCCCATGAGATGAGACTAGTGAATAACATAATACATGAACGGTTAAGGTAAAGGCATGTAAGGAACTACGACAATAAACTCTTTAGGAGGTGAAATAATGACATGTTTAAACGCTTGCTACTTTACGATTAGTTAATGTGCAGAGAGCAGTTCAGGTAGGAGCAACATTGCTGGGTCATCCCCTTCTGGGGTGAAATTCGCTTGTTGATAGCTGCTTAAAGTGAGATATTGAGGGAGCTCACACGAAGTGAGTCTTTCCTCCATGACAGCTAGGCCCCGCCCCCCGGAAGCTGCATTCTTAGTGAGAGGAGGGACAGTGTAGCTGCTGCTGATTTAATAGGGAAATCGATAGCTAGGCTAGTGTATTCAGTGTCCACTACAGTCCTGAAGGACTCATCTGATGCTGTAAGGAAAGCACCCCAAAAAGCCCTTTTTAGGGCTAGAACATCAGTCTTTTCTTTTTTTTTTCCCTGTGTAATCTAATTGCAGTTGCCTGCCTGCCAGCGTGTGTGTCAGGCTCACAGCGTATACTGTGCCCACTTGCCCAGTGCCACCACTCATATCTAGTGTCACAATAGCTTGCATTTAAAAAAACAAAAACTTTTTTGACTGTAATATAATAGCAGTCAGTTTCCTTCACACGTGTGCGTTTCAGGGCCTGCCAGGGCACAGTGTCACACCAGTGCAACTCATATCTGGTGTAACAGTAGTGTACATTAAAAAAAAAAAAAACTAGAAATTTGACTGTGAAATAATAGCAGTCAGTTTCCTTCACATGTGTGCGTTTCAGGGCCTGCCAGGGCACAGTGTCACACCAGTGCAACTCATATCTGGTGTAACAGTAGTGCACATTTAAAAACAAAATACAGGGGGCTTATTGTCACCTTTCAGGGACCCTTGGTGTTGTATGTGCCTGGGTGGAGGAAGAGACCTTCAATGAGATCAGTGAGGACAAGGAACGGGACATGGCTAGCTTGATATCCAACCTTGTGCAAATGGGGAGTTTGTGGTTGTGCAAATGGACTGTTTGCGGTTGTTTGCGGTGCGTTAAACGGGGAGTTTGGTATGTCACTGTGAAGCGGGCGTAACCCTTACACTACCTGATCGATACAACATCATACCTGATGTTTTAAAGCACGTTATTCCAAACAATTTAGGAATGTTAGGTGATTTATGCCCTTTATGGATTAAAACCAGACTCTGCATCAACTATGTAATTTTCCATGGGAGTTTTGCCATGGATCCCCCTCCGGCATGCCACAGTCCAGGTGTTAGTCTCCTTGAAACAACTTTTCCATCACTGTTGTGGCCAGAAAGTGTCCCTGTGGGTTTTGAAATTCGCCTGCCTATTGAAGTCTATGGTGGTTCGCCCGGTTCGCCTGTTCGCGAACATTTGCGGAAATTCGTGTTTGCTGTTCGCAAACGGAAAATTTTATGTTCGCGACATCTCTAAAAGCCAAATATTGAGCAAAAAACAGACAACAGAAGGTCTCCCCCTGATGAGCCTGTGAGTCAGGCGAAACGCGCGGCGGGGCGCGATATTCTCTGGGTGCTCCTCAATGTTACTCGTTAGATTACTGTGCAGGATATACTTTCAGCACTAAGAGTAGACGGCATTTAGACATCCGGGGCACTTCAGGTCTCTCAGCCGACCAGGGCATAACGGCGGGACGCGATATTTTTCGTGTGCCCCGCAAGCCGATCAGGGCATAATTGATACTACTTTGTATGTGCCGCCTATACGTTTGTCCCGTCATTTGTATAGGCTAGCTACTATAGTTCACTATCAGATTAACTAGTGAACTGTTAGATCTGTGACGACGGGCAACCGTCCGCAGCGCATTAGACTTTCTGTCTAAATATTGAGAATTAACAGTCTTTTATTATTAATATTTCCCTTGAGTATTACTGTGCTGGTTTACTTTACTACATTCGTAGCACCTCTGCATCCTTTTCTACACTATCGCCTTTCCTATCCCCGGGCGCCCTCGAAGGCACCATTCTAATCCTCTACTCTCTACATGTACCTGATATCGCATGAGACATATGTATAGGCAGTTAGAGGGAACGGGTTTTTGGCATCCGATAATATTCAGCAATTGTATAATAATGCACCTAGACAATTTGCTCTGCATCTGACTTGATTTGATTACTTTACACTTGATTAGACTGCTCAGTTAAACGGAGACCTTCAGTCACCATGAGTCAAAGGAACTAGCTTTTTGAATTATTATATCAATGACTGTGGTTTTGTCTCCTCTCATGTGTATATGTCACACAGTATCAGACTGAGTCTTTGATACATTTGATACTTTTGTATCTCATAACACTGTTAGTGACATTTGGATGTTCAGGACCTTAGCTTACAGCTAAACGCTGCTCGGCCCCCTGGTGGCCGCCTGGTTATAGTATGGCAGCAAACCACACTGCTCAGTGATCTAGGTTTTTCTTGGTGTAATCCACTGGTGACTGTGGAATTGAAGTACTGTGGAGGTTTCTTTACCCCAGTCTCTTTCCATCCCCCTTCCTCCCTCTCTCATTTATTCCCATAGAGAGGGTCTGTCACCCAGTCCAGCACATATCTACTCTTACTGTTTTATTCTCTTCCTGTACTACTTGTATCTATCTTGTATATCATTTCTATCTTGTATATAATTTTGTATGTTCTCGGCTTCCTGACTGCTACCATTGTCTTGTACCTAGTCAGACAACTATAGCCGGGATAGCTATTTTAATGTTTATTTACCAATAAAGTATTTTCTATTATTTTTCTTATTACCGTATATACTCGAGTATAAGCCGACCCGAATATAAGCCGAGGCCCCTAATTTTACCCCAAAAAACTGGGAAAACTTATTGACTCGAGTATAAGACTAGGGTGGGAAATGCAGCAGCTGCTGGTAAATTTCTAAATAAAATTAGATCCTAAAAAAATTATATTAATTGAATATTTATTTACAGTGTGTGTATATAATGAATGCAGTGTGTGTATGAGAATGCAGTGTGTGTGTATGAGAATGCAGTGTGTGTGTATGAGAATGCAGTGTGTGTGTGTATGAGAATGCAGTGTGTGTATGAGTGCAGTGTGTATATGAGTGCAGTGTGTGTATATGAATGCAGTGTGTGTGTATGAGAATGCTGTGTGTATGAGTGCAGTGTGTGTATGAGAATGCTGTGTGTATGAGTGCAGTGTGTGTATGAGAATGCTGTGTGTATGAGAATGCTGTGTGTATGAGTGCAGTGTGTATATGAGTGCAGTGTGTGTGTATGAGTGCAGTGTGTGTGTGAGTGCAGTGTGTGTATGAGTGCAGTGTGTGTATGAGTGCAGTGTGTGTGTATGAATGCTGTGTGTATGAATGCAGTGTGTGTGTATGAATGCAGTGTGTGTGTGTATGAGTGCAGTGTGTGTGTATGAATGCAGTGTGTGTATGTGTGTGTGTAATGCAGAGTGTGATGCAGAGCCTTGGTGGGGGGTGGGCATTTTTATTTTTTATTATTATTTTAATATTTTTTTTGTTTCATTAAATTTTTTTTTATTACTATTTTATTATTTATTTTATTATTATTTTTATTTTATTTATTTTTTTATTTTTATTTTTTTTATTATTATTAATATATATACATTTTTTTCGTCCCCCCTCCCTGCTTGCTAGCTGGCCAGGGAGGGGGGCTCTCCTTCCCTGGTGGTCCAGTGGATGGGCACTGTGTAGGAGGGGGCTGTGGGGGCTGCAGAGAGATGTTACTTACCTTTCCTGCAGCTCCTGTCAGCTCTCTGCAGCCCCCACAGCCCCCTCCTACACAGTGCCCATCCACTGGACCACCAGGGAAGGAAATTTTTTGTGCTGAAAAACCCCAACTCGGCTTATACTCGAGTCAGAGTCTGTATTATGGCAATTTGCATTGCCATAATACAGACAATGGGGGCTGTGGGGGCTGCAGAGAGATGTTACTTACCTTTCCTGCAGCTCCTGTCAGCTCTCTCCTCCTCCGCCGGTCCGTTCAGCACCTCGGTCAGCTCCCAGTGTAAATCTCGCGAGAGCCGCGGCTCTCGCGAGATTTACACTGTGAGCTGACAGAAGAGCTAAACGGACCGGCAGAGGAGGAGAGAGCTGACAGGAGCTGCAGGAAAGGTAAGTAACATCTCTCTGCAGCCCCCACAGCCCCCATTGTCTGTATTATGGCAATGCAAATTGCCATAATACAGACTCTGACTCGAGTATAAGCCGAGTTGGGGTTTTTCAGCACAAAAAATGTGCTGAAAAACTCGGCTTATACTCGAGTATATACGGTACATTTGGTGTATACTCTATCCCAGGAACAGATCTTTCCCTTTTCCCCTCCCTCCTTTTCTCTTTTTGTTATATTCGTAATATTGGGTTACCCCCTTCTCTGTTCCTGGATTTTGTGATATTAATCGCTTGGCCACCTCTTCAAAGACAACAGAAGGTTTGTAGAATGGTAATATAGGTAGGGTTTATGAACCACAAATCCTAAATGTGCAGTTTAGGAGGATAACCTGTTAGGGACCAGGAACCAGACAGAGACAGAACTAGATGCAAAAACACCTTTATTAATAAATAGAAAATAAAGTAATAACCAAAATCAAAGTCAAGGAGGCAAGCAGGGTTTCAGGCACCAAAGCAGGTAGTCAGACGAGCCAGGAGCAGGAACCAGGAACACACAGGAACAAGGAGACTTCTGGGGAACAGGAAACCACGCAAGGGCAAGGAGGTACTGGGATTTGCTGCTTAAATAGGCTGCACTGATTAGCAGCAGGGTTGCTTACTATTCTCAGGTGAGAACCCTGGGCAACATACTGAAGGAGCTGATCGTTAATATCAGCTGAAAACTCAGACACAGAAAAAGGAAGGGTTTAAAACAGCAAAGAAACCCTGACATAACCCTTATCGGGGAGTGAAAAGAGTGTGTCTTCTCCTAGGATCTAATAGAGTAGAGACTAATGCTGCTAATAGGCAGGGTCGGCCTTAGGGGTGTGCAAGCTGTGCGGCCGCACAGGGCGCCATGGGAGCAGGGGGAACCCTGACAGCTGACACAGCTCCCACTTGGCGGCCGGGATTATAAAAAAAAACTATAGTGCGGCGGGGGCGGGGCTAAAAGTGCCGGGTAACTGCTGCAGGGGAAGCAGGAAGGAGTCCCTGCTTCCCTAACAACCAGAATCCTGGAGCTGCACTGCCTCCATTCCTCCATAATGAACAGAGGTAACTATGTGTGATTATCTGCCTCTGTGTGTGTGGCTGTCTGTGTTTGTGACTGTCTGCCTGTGTGTGTCTATGTGACTTTCTGCCTCTGTGTGTGTGTCTGTGTGTAACTGTCTGCCTTTCTGTGTGTGTGTGCGGCTGTCTGTGTGTGTCTATGTAACCGTCTGCCTGTGTGTGTGTGTGTGTCTGTGTGACTGTCTGCCTCTGTGTGTGTGTGTGTGACTATCTGCCTGTGTATGTGTGACTGTCTGCCTGTGTGTGTGTGTGTGTGACTGTCTGCCTGTGTGTGCTTGTGTGGATGTCTTCCTGTGTGTGACTGCCTGCCTGTGTGTGTGTGTATGTGTGTGTGTGTGTCTGTCTGTCTGTCTGTCTGTCTGTCTGTGTGTGTGTGTGTGTGGCTGTCTGCTTGTGTGTGGGTCTGTCTGTCTGTAATTGTGTGTTTATGTGTCTGTAACTGTGTATGTGTGTTACTGCCTGCACCTGTGTGTTTCTGCCTGATCCTGTGTATGTGAATATCTGCCTGCGACTGTGTGCATGTGGTGGATTTGACAGTGTATATATGTATAACTGTGTGCATCTGACTGTATTGCACATAACTCTGTAAAAATATACACTTGGATTCACACATAGGCTTAAATGCATATTTTTATCTGAATTAAATACCCATCACACACAGCCAATAAACTCAGCACAAATATCACATGCAACCAATTCATGCATATCACACACAGTTAATACACCCATTACAAATATCACTCACAGCCAACACATAGCATACATATCACACAGAGTCATCACGCCTTTCACATACACTGACAATACACACATTACATCATATTATAGTGAGATGTATTACATTAGAGCTCTGTTATATAAAATGCACATTACTCTGTGTTTTATAGTTAGGGAACTCGGTGATACACTAATAGACACATTACTTAGAGTACAAATACAAAAAGAAAAGTCCTGCGTTCACTTCCATCACTCCTGGGTGGCAGCAACGACCACAGTACACATCAGCTCCAATACATATAGTAAAAACCAAAGAAAAAGTTACCTGCGCTCTCTCCTTAATCCTTATGTATATTTAAATAAATGGAGGTAATTTAGTTACTCCAATGGCCACTGGAGGGAATGCCCGCCTGCCAACGTCAAGGCAGACCCCCCCTAGACGGGTCCTACTCTAACCCTTCACCTTGCTTCCTTGAGCTTCTGGCAAAGATATCTCTAATGGCATACCTGTATTATGAAATGAATAAGGTACGACAGATGGGTGTTTTACAAAAGTGATGAAAAACTGACTTTGCCAGGAGGAAGGATTCATGTGTGGAATTGTTACAGGAAAATTCAGACCAAGGGAGCAGATTGGACGAATTATCTTGGTTATCGGAGATGAAACATCTAAAAAATGCTTCCAACGATTGATTAGTCCATTTCTACACAAAAAAAAACTTTTACAAAATCTAGAAATGAACGGAGTCAGACACAATTTAAGAAGGAAGACTGTGTAACCTAAAGATTTCTTTAGTAAAAATCTTAACCAACTCAGCAGACGTAAGCAACTTAGATATCAGGTGAACCATTTTGGAGATGGTGGTATTTGGTCATAGCACACATATAACATGCCTTGACATAAGCGTCAATGTCTATGTTTAAAGAAGGCCTCAAAAACTATCTTGGATATGCTGGTATGTCCCGCACATTTTAGCGGAACAAATAGCTTGTTATGTGTTTTTTTCTACCAGAGCGTCTGTTTGTGACACTTGTATTCTCTCTAAGGCTATAGAGTACATAGACACAGGGCTGCCATCAGAAATTTTGGGGCCCCAGACACAGCTCAAGGTCTGGCCCCCCCGGTGCCTGCACCCGAGTCTGCCCAAAGTGCTGCCCCCCCACCCCCGGGTCAGCCCACAGGGATGCAGTATGTATTGATTCTGGTGTGTGTATAGTGGATGTAGAATGTGTGTAGTGGATGCAGAGTTCGTGTGTTAAGTGGATGCGGTGTGTGTTTAACGGATGCAGTGTGTATAGTGGATGCAGATTGTACATTTGTGTAATGTATGAGGTGTATATTAGATGCAGAGTGTGTGTTTGTGTAGTCGATGTAGTGTGTGTTTATAGTGAATGCAGAGTGTGTGTGTTTGTGTAGTGGATGTAGTGTTTGTGTGTATTAAATGCGATGTGTATAGTGAATGCAGAGTGTGTGTTTGTGTAGTGGATGTAGTGTGTGTGTGTAGTGACTGCAGAGTGTATGTTTGTGTAAGGATATAGTGTGTGTACATTTTTGTGAATAGTGTGTGTATATGTTAGTGCATAGTGTGTCTTAATGTTAGTGAATAGTGTGTGTAAATGTATGGGGCTGCAAAATGTGTGTGGGGGGGAAAGCCTACAGTTTTTTTCCCATCCATTAATAGTAATGTTTTATTCCCCCCTCCCTGTATCTCACCTGTGGCCATGGAGGGGGGAGATCACATTGGCTGGAACCCTGGAGCCAGAGGTCCTGAGGCACTCTGCTCTGTAGAAGTCTTGCGAGCTGTGCGGAGCGTTGCCATGGTAACCCGTGGCAATGCTCTGGCGATCGCGTCGCACGCGAGACTTTAACAGAGCAGAGTAGCTGGGCATTATATTTCAAGTGCGCTGGGCCCCCTGCAGAATACAGGTAGCGGGGGGCCCGCAGTGCACACATATATAGCGTTAATCGCTATATATGTGTGCACATAGCTAATGTGGGGCCTGGGATGACTTGAGCAGTCCGGGCCCCCCAGGACCGCCGGGCCACGGTTGTCATGCCCTGATGGCGGCCCTGCATAGACAAATCAGCAGTAGCTATTATACATTCAGGAGGAACGACAAGAGAAATAGCTTTTCAGATTTAGTTTAAATTGTCTTTATAGAGCATCTGTCTTTGATGCTATGAGTACCAGGTCTATATGTGATGATATCATTTGATCTGGAGAGAATTACATGATTTTGCTATTTCATGACGAAAAGTCATGATTTTATAAAAGACACGGAGGCGAGTATTGCTTAACCCTTTCTTTACTGTCCACCAATAGCAGCAAAGTATATTAACAGTAAGAAAAAACAGTAACCATAGAGATAGGACACTCCATATCCAGTCCCAGTATAATAGGCAGCACCTCCTCCTCCAATTCCTCTTTCTTTGGAGATGCTACCTGCCAACAGCTAACCGGAAGTCAGGACACAGTCCGGCACTAGAAGGGCCACGGCCCAGAGTCCTTGTTGATACTGGAACAGCGGATGCCCTCGAACATAGGCAAAACCGGGAACGAACGGTGAAACTTTAACCATAGGGAGTCCATCTCTTTGTCAACTCTTGAACTTCAGCTAACTTGTGGAAGTCCTGAGCATAGAGACGTCCTTCATTCGATGCGCTTAGAAGTGGATCAACCTGTGAAGACATAATGACAGGAGCCCAAAGGTTAAATCGGTACTAACACTATTTGCCCATGTCAAGATACGATACATTGGAAACCAAGCCACCCGTTAGTGTACCCCCATTCGTACCTGAGTCAAGAGTCCCCATGTATGTGAAGTGTCATGAGTCAGATGTACATATAAGTCATACATTCATGGAAGGCAATGTTATACTTACCGCCCAAAGCGAGAAATGACAGGGGGGGGGAATTATATAAATAAGTAATAGGGAGGGGCAATACTCGCCTCCGTGTCTTTTATAAAATCATGATTTTTCGTCATGAAATAGCAAAATCATGTAATTTTATGTCAAGACACGGAGGCTCATATTGTTAGTTTAAAGCTGAGCAATGACCGACGAGAAAACGTGTGGTTGAGGTCGGAAGTAGAATTCCCTGAAGGTGGATTCTCTGGACCAGTCCGCCATCCTCATAAGGTCTTCCAGGCATGCCCCCGAAGAGGCCATGGACATGGCAGATGCCCCACGTGTGGAGTGGGCGCTAAAGATGGATGTATCCACCCCCGCTTGCGACATAATCCACTTCACCCAACGAGCCAGAGTCGTGCTGGATACAGGGGTGAATGGTCGACGGGTCACGAGGAAAGGTTGAGCCTTCGTCCGAAGTTCGTATTCCTTCAAACAGGTCACTGGGCATAACAGTAGGTTAGACGGAAAACTCGGGTACGAGACTGAGCGTATGGCCATCTTCGTCCTTCTGGAGATATTAAATGCCACCCCATCCGGGGTGAAGGATCTCGCATCATGGTCCAGGGCACGTACCTCCGAGACTCGTTTATATGAAATGAGGCAGAACAGGCATACCAATTTGGTAGAGAGTTGTTGCAAGGTGAGGTCCGAGTTGGGTGGCCAGGAGGAAAACAGTGATAGGATGCAGGTGACGTCCCATGTGGCTGTGTATCGAGGTCTGGGGGGACGCGAGAGGCGAGAACCTTTGAGTAAGCGGCATACCAGGGGGTGCTGGCCCGCTGGGCAGCCATTGAAACCATGATGAGCTGAGGAAATGGCTGATCTGTATAGGTTGATCGTGCGATATGCACGACCCGCTTCAAATAAGGATGTGAGGAACTGGAGTATCGCCGTCACAGGAGCCGCCACGGGATCCAGGTCCCTAGCCAGGCACCAACCAGCCCACGCTCTCCAAGTGGTCCCGTATGAGCGTCTAGTGCCGGGAGCCCATGCGTCAGCCAAGAGGCGTCGAGTTGTGTCCGAAACTCCTGGGACTTCCCAGGGTCTCCCGAAATTCTCCATGCCAGTAACCATAATGATCCGTCCAGTAGGAGGGGGTGTTGTTGGCCCATCGGGTTCAGCAGAAGGTCCCGGTTGGGCGGCAGAAGAGCGGGAACGTTTATTGCCAGTTCCAGGAGTTGAGGGAACCACGACTGGGTACCCCAGAATGGGGTTAGCAGGACCATATCCGCCATCTGGTGCCATACCTGGAGTAGCACTCGGGGGAGCATGGCAAATGGCGGGAAAGCGTAAAGGCGTGAGTCGGGCCATTCCTGTAGGAACGCGTCCACTGCCTCCGCGGCCGGGTCCGGGCGCCAGCTGTAGAACCTGGGTAGTTGGGCGGTGAGTCTGGAAGCGAAGAGGTCTATAGAGAAAGGCCCCCAAAGGGACGAGATAGTGGAGAACACCTCTGTATCCAATTTCCAATCGTTGGTGTCTGCGAGATAGCGTGAGCTCCAATCCGCATGGGTATTGTGAAGGCCAGGAAGGTATTCCGCCTGGACCGTCAGGTTCCTGGCTAGACAATAGGTCCAGAAATCTTTCGCTAAGCGGGCCAACATCGCTGAGCGTGTGCCGCCCAGGTGGTTGACATACCGGACCGCTGAGATGTTGTCCATACGCAGTCTGATGCATGCAAGCTCTTGATCGCGAAGGAACCAGCCAATAGTTCTAGGGCATTGATGTGGAGTCGGGACTCTGTGTCTGTCCAGCGACCCCCAGTGGTCACCCCGTTGCAGTGTGCGCCCCAGCCGTGGAGACTCGCATCTGAGTCCACCGTGAACTCCGGCTGAGAGCGAAGATGGCCTTGCCATTCCAGGCAGATAGGTTGTGGATCCACCAGGTCATCTCGTCTCGGGATTCCGAGTCCAGGGGGACCAAATCTGCATACGAGGCCCCTTTGTGAAGGTGTGCTATCTTCAGGCGTTTAAGAGCTCGGTAGTGGAGCTGAGCCGGGAACACCGCCTGGATGGACGAGGTCAGTAGTCCAATGAGTCGTGCCAGGTGTCGCAACGACAGATTAAGCGTATTTTGGTTGGAGGGAGACTGAGAGACTCCGCTTCCGAGTCGACCGTGAACCCCAGGAACTCCATGTGTCGGGGATAGGCAGGACTTCTCCCCGTTGAGCAGGAAACCCAGGCGACGTAGGAGATCCATTGTCCATTGAAGGTGTTCTAAGAGGACTCCCCGCTCTTGTGCCATGAGGAGGATATCGTCCAGATAGACTATCAGCCTTACCCCGCGACTGCGCAGCCAAGCCATGGCCGGTCGCATCAATTTGGTGAAGCACCACGGAGCAGACGAGAGTCCGAACGGGAGGCATGTGAATCGCCATGTTCTGCCTTTCCAGAGGAACCTCAGTAGGTCCCTGGATGACTCCGGTCACCGGGACCGTTAGGTAGGCATCTTTGAGGTCTAACTTTGCCATCCAGTCTCCACGTAGGAGTAAGTCCCGAAGGAGGTGGATTCCCTCCATTTTGAAGTGTCGGTAGCGCACTATGGAGTTTAGGGCCCGAAGGTTTATAACTGGGCGCATCTGGCCACCTTTCTTTTCCACCAGGAAAATGTTGCTGATAACCCCAGCATGGTTCAGTGGTGCCCGTTCTATCACTCCTTTCATGTGGAGTGACAATAGTTCCTTGTCTATTAAGGCGCGGTTTGCCTTTGACATTACCATAGGGTGAGGGGGAGGAATGCGACCCTGGGAGTCTACCAATTCAATGTGGAACCCCTTTACCGTGTTCACAACCCAGGCATCTGAGGTGATCTCTAACCAGGCATGTAAAAAATAACGGAGTCTGCCCCCTACACAGATATTGGAAAAAGCATGAATTAGGTGTGGTCTTACCGTAAGGGCGTCTGGAACCGGGGTTCCCTCTGAAGCTTCTGGAGCGCCATGGTCTTCCACGAGATGGGAAGAAGGGAGACTGGTGTCTCGTGTCCTGATAAGGTGGCCTCTGGTTATAAGAGCCTCGTCCTGATCCTCGGGAGTTAAAATTAGACCGGCCGGACAGACGGCTCCTGAATCTGCCGGCCCTGGAAGAGACCCGTCCCTGAAACACTCTCCTCATGGAGGACTGGGCCTTGTCTAAGGCTGTGAAAGCACCTACAAAGCGCCCAGATCCTTGATAAAGGAGTCTCCGAACAGCTGGCCCTGAGCGTCTTTGCCCGCCTCAGTGAGGGCGAGGTTGGCCAGTTTGGGCTCGATTTTAAAGAGGATGGCTTTACGCCGTTCTATAGACAGGGAAGTGTTCACACTACCGGCTATGCAGATTGCCCTCTGCACCCAACCACGGAGTTCTTCCGGGTCAACCTGTCTATTCTCTGTTCTGGCCATCTCGGCCAGGTCGAATAATTTTGCTAAGGGACCAAAAATGTCCAGGTGTTTGTCCTGGCATGACTTTAATGCAGATTCCAGACCCTTACGGGGATTCCAACCCATCTTTGCAAGAAACTGCGTCATTTTAGGGTCTACAAGACAGGTGTCTCGCAGACTTTATTAGGGATAAGGGGTCTAGGGCATTCTGCCCTGAGCTTGTTGCGCGCCGTCTTGCTAAGAGGGCGCCTAACCCAGTTCTCCAGATATTTTACTACATGGTCGGCTGGGAGCCATTCTACCGACCTCGGGTGATGGAGAGCATCCGGGTCAAACATAGGTTCTCCAGCCGGGTCCATGAGAGTCGAACCTGCGGTAGCGGGAGAGTCACTGCGAGAGTCACTAATTACCAATCCTGGTAGGGTAGGGGCAAATGGGTCAGTGTCCTGCCCTTCCGACTCGTTCTTAGAGTCATCCCCGGACTCATCAATAGCCTCCTCACAAGACCCGATTTCTGAGTCGGAGTCGCTCTCTGTAAGTGCTCTGGCACATTTCCAGTGCCGCGCCCGTTCTGCCTGGCGCGGAAAGGCTCTTTTGCGTGACACAGGCACGCTATCTTGGGTGGCTATTTTCACACCAGTCTTGGTGGTTCTGGAGGCGGGAGGGATCAGGTGTGTAGGTATGGTAGATGCTTCTGCGGGTACAGGTTGTGCCAATAAAGCCTGAGAAATAGTCTGAGACAGTGTTGCGGACATTGAGCCCATGGCGGCCATAATGGCGTCTGTAACTGAACGTTGCAGTGCTAAGGCCTGGGCATCATCCGGCACCGACATAGGGTCGTCCGCAGAAGAAGGGGGGCCAGAGCTGGCAGAGATAGGGTCAGCCAGCGCTTGGGGTATATCCCTATCCTCAGGGGAAAGAGGGGAGACAGGCCCCTTAGGATTAGGCATAATAATAATAACTGAGGCTAATGTCAGATCCAAATAAAATATATATATCTTTATGCAGGGAATATGCAGTATAATATATATAGGGAGACAACCAAAATATATACTGAGTAGTGAATAGTAAATAGAGCTGCTAAATATGTGGAGGATGCAACTAGCAGGAGTTAATCACCCCAGGCTAGGCAGTGTAAACAGAGGAAAAAGGAGGGAGCTCACCAGGGTCCAGACCGGCAGATAAGGAGAACGGAGGGAAAAAGAGCGCCAAAGTGACTGATAGAAAATGGCCGCCGGCAAGCTCGCGAGATTCGTGGCGGAATACCAAGAGAAAAGGGAAAGAGCTGAACGTTCGGCAGAAAAAGGCGAATGCATATAGAGTCACAGGGGAACACATAGAACAGGTGAATCCAGCGTTCGAATGAAAAATTTGAATGCAGCAATAGGAGAATAGGCAGGCAGACCGGATCACATCAAACAGGTGAATGCAGTCAGGCGTTTGCATAGAAAATTCGAACGCAGTAATAGGAGAGAAGACAGACAGACCGGCAGAGTAATGGAGGTAAAGTTTAGAGCGATACCAAGGGAATCAGAGAAGGTAGAGCAGGATAAAGCCGGACAGGGAAGGTCTGGGACCCTGGGCTCAACAAGGTATACAACAGAAGGTCAAATAAATACAAAATACAATCATACATTAACCAGTGAATGTGTAAAAAAGTCAGCAGAGAAAAAATTATTTGTGAGGTACTTATCTGTCTGGTGGCAGCAAAGAAAGAGGAATTGGAGGAGGAGGTGCTGCCTATCATACTGGGACTGGATATGGGAGTGTCCTATCTCTATGGTTAATGTTTTTTCTTACTGTTAATATACTTTGCTGCTATTGGTGGACAGTAAAGAAAGGGTTAAGCAATATGAGCCTCCGTGTCTTGACATAAAATCAGTGAACATCTAGCCTGTCTAGAGGAGACGTTTAGCCTCACCATTACACACCAAATTTTTATGGTCGGTTATTAGCACGCTGGGGATAGCGGAATGCTCTAGTAAATGTCTCCATTCTTTAAAAACCAGGAATATATGTATTGTTATAAATGCATCCTCTTACCTCCATCACCACACCCATTAGAAGTATGGCTGTTTGGGTGGTATGACTTTCTGAGTGTTTTCTATCGATAATATTCTGTAATTAGGTCTATTATAATTGTCAGCCCCAGCACAACACAGAACTTGCTGTTTCAGTTCTTGATTCAGAGTAACATTGCTGGCACCAGAAAAAGAGATTGAATGGAGTAAGGACTGGGTTTTGTTTTTGGTGGGAGAAAACAGGCAGCTTAGTTTGCCATGATGAACAAGAGGTCAGGAAGCTATCTCCAACTGGCTTTGGTGAGACTTGAACCTCTGCACACTGTTTGCTGTGCTACCGTGGAATCTGCTTGCCTGGGAAAATTCCAGAGGGTTGTCTGGTTGCTTCTCACCCACCTGAAATATTTAGTTTTTCTAGGACATCTGTGGGTAATACAGGGTCTACCTTTTTGTGCTTAATGCTCACAGGAAGTAAAACGCAATCATGTACATGACCTCACTATTTAATGAGGGCCCTTTTGTAATGTCAGAGTTGGCTAGAGGATCCTCAGCAAGGTGAAAGACAGCAACCTAACAAAGACAGAAAAGAGGGGTAGGAATAGTTGTATTATTGGACATTAGAGTGGTCGGGCTAATGTCAAGGTAGAACTATGACATAACAGATCTAGACTAAGAGAAGGCTACAGACCAGGAGAAGAACAAAATACAAAACAAAAATACAAAATACACAGTACCAGACACAGGCTGGTAAAAGGAACCTTGATACCAAGGTATGGTCTAGACAGGTGAGGGTATTTTTGTGGAATCATCTGATTTCCTGGATCCCATCTCTAGAAAGTGTATCCTGTAGCCATAAGTGGCACCCTTGAGCCCTTTCTAGAGAGCCTGGTATGGCTCTGGGTCATGTAAAGGGAATTTCAACCTCATCTTTCTGCTATATGTTTTTATAGTTCACACTATGTTGTTGTTTTCTGTTTTGTTCTGGATATTTTACACTGTCTTGTGGTACCAGCATAAATTTGATTAAGTATATTGAGTTCAGACGGCAAGGGACCGCTGATCTTGCAGTTCCTCACTCCTCCATCGCTCTCCCCGGCATACTATACAGCTCATGGGAGGAGTGAGAAACTGCAAGATTACAGCCCCATACTGAACCCCAGGGAGAGGTAGGAAGGCTGGATGTTGCATTTTTGTGAGAGTGTGCAAGAATGTGTGTGTCAATCAGTGTGTGTGTGTGTGTGTGTGTGTCTGTCAGTGAGTGTATTGTGTGTGTGTGTGTGTGTGTGTGTGTATGTGTGTGTCTATCAGTGAGTGTGTCTATGTCTTGTCTGTCAGTGAATGTGTGTGTGTCTGCCAGTGACAGTGCATGTCTGTCAGTGAGTGTGCTTCAATTTAGTGAGAATGTGTGTCTGTAATTGAGATTATGTGTATCATCGCACTTATGATAAATCACGGCTTGAACTATCTTGCTTTGCATGTAATGCGTCTATCTCATATATTAGTTTCCCCTTTAATGTTGCATTACTGAAATAAATGAACTTTTGCACGATATTTTAATTTTTCGAGTATCACCTGTATAATTATTTTGGTTCACCACCAGGTGGCACTCTTTGCTCATTACTGTGTCATGTCATAAAACTCTTCTGTATGGTCATTAACCATTTTCCTGGAAAAACTTGTCATTCAATGCAGCATGCTTATTCAGCTTCCCACAACCAATCTAACCTTAAAGGAACTGTATAGGCAAAAAAAAAGCATATCCTTTTCCCCCCTAACAGTAAACCTACTGTCACTAAATGCCTTTTCCCCTACTCACACACACACTGAAACATACAATGCATCCTACACTCACACAGAAACACACCATTCTTCCCTTACACAAACATAAACACACAATGCATTAATTACACACACAATGCATCCCTTACACACACACAATGCATACCTCACAAACACACACACACACAATGCAGCCCTTGCACACATACACAGAAGCACACAATGCATCCCTCAAACACACACACACACACACACACACACACAGACACAGTGCTCCTCTTAATGCATCTCTTACATACACTTAATGCACCCCTTACAGGCATACACACTGCATTACATTACATACACAGAAACACACCTTGTATCCCTTACACATACAAACACAGATTCACACAATGCATCCCTTACACACACACACACACACAGAAACACATAATGCATTCTTTACACAGGGCGGCAAAACTTCTTGCACCGGCCGTGACCTGAGGAAACCATTGCTTGCATACTTGTCACAAAGTGGAATACTAATGAAAAGCAAAGGTTACCTTTCTTTATTATTTTGCTGTATTTATTAAAGTGTTTTAAAGTGTGACAGATTTGGAATGTGGGAAAAGGGAAGTAAAACATTTTTTGTTTGAGTGTCTGAAAACGTGTCTGAAAGATGGATACATCTGTTTTGTTGGATATTCAAAAATTAGGGTGCAAATTAAGCAACAGATGGAAAAAATATCAGTAGTAATAATAAAAACACTGAAAGATGTAATAAATAGCACTACTTTTCTTTACTGAGAATTAGACATATAAGTGTCAGTAACCCTTTGTTATATTGACCCTCAAAAGTCCCTGGAAAATGTTTCAAATGTAGGCAACTATCCAAAATAATTTTTTATATTTTTTTGTTTCAAAGGTTTTGATTCTTTTATAAAAATTTAGAAAGTTGTGAGAGCACAAATTCCTGGTAAAAAAAAAATAAAACAATCTGATCAATGATTCTTCCAAAATGGATTTCCACCAGT
Source organism: Pelobates fuscus (assembly GCF_036172605.1). Classification (NCBI taxonomy): domain Eukaryota; kingdom Metazoa; phylum Chordata; class Amphibia; order Anura; family Pelobatidae; genus Pelobates; species Pelobates fuscus. Next base: position 157,437,606 of record NC_086318.1, on the reverse strand, counting down.
ACTATTGCCAGGTATTGATCAATAATAGCATGAGCCAACAACTGCCTTCTTCACACTGCACAAAGGAAAACGATTTTCACAGTTTTTTACTAAAGTGGTTGTTCAAAATGAATTTCAATTGAAGGCAGCACAGTCACGCCAAATTTACATTTTCCCAATAGTTTCCTCTTCTCTTCCTTTCTCAGAATCTGTTCTTCTTTCCTTCTTTTTTTATCTAGTTTTCCTTAAAACATAAGATAAAGTAGGGACTACTTTGTATTATGTATTTTTTCTTCGCTTGACCATCTTTGACCCAAGAAGGAGCATAAGTCAGCTCCATTTCCTGTGTCAAAGAAAGTTTTTCCGTCATACTTACCCTCCTCCATGATCTCATGATGCGTCATTAACCATTCCCAAATGTTCTGTCAGGGCGCCAGCAAATTGACAGAATTCAGTCAATGATGTCCCTCAAATTCATCTTAAAGCCATTTAATAGATAATCCTCGAATTCCATAATTAGAATGCTAGCTGCTAAAAAGCTGAAAGACCAGCTGAAAGACCAGTAGTTAAAATCTCCCACTCGCTATGGGCATGTTTACTAAACAGCTGTAAAAGATACGCCCTCCCCAATACAAAAAAGGGGGACCTGATACAGGTCCCCCATGTTCCCTCCAGCTCCCACCTATTGCCAGTGAATGGGAGTTCTAAGTAATAAAGGGAGGGGAACCTAGTGCTTTCCCCTAGCTCACCCCCATTGCCAGGGGGGGAAGGACCTAAGTTATAAGGGGGCGACCTAACGCCCTCCCCAAGCTCCCACCCATTTGCGACGGTTAGGAGGTAATAATAAAAATAACTAACCCACAAAAATGACTAGCAGTTGCCAAGCCACTAGTCACCCCCACCTAGTGACTAGGGGTCCCCAAGCCCCTAGTCACCCTCCCAATAAATAAATACCCTGCCTATCCCCATCACTTTAATAATAGTCAGGTGGGGTAGCAATAAACTAAATACCTGGAAAAAAATAATACCATTAGATGTCTTCTCTTTTCAAACATCTTTTTTCAGCCCCAAAAAAGGCCACATAAAAATTCGTAAAGCCCATCGAACTGCAGGTAAGGCTTAAGATTTACCTGTCAAAGCACTCTGATTGGTTGGCTTAAACCAAACAATCAGAGTGCTCTGAGTCAAATTGTTCGGTGTAGGAATACTTTATAAGCCTTTTCCTGCCTGAAAAGCTCAGTCCGTGTGGATTCTTCGCTGAGTGAAGTTGGATTATTTTTATTGTTGGGATTTATTTTTTTTGCTGTGTTTTTCTTTTTTTTGCATTCTGGTCTTTTTTTATTTTATTAGTTAGGCTTTATGGATTTTTATTTGGCCTTTTTTGGGGCTGTAAAAAGAAGATTGAAGAAAAAAAAGAAGACATCTAATGCTAAATATTCAGGGCTCGAGTCCTGCAGGAACGCGTGGGAACGGCGTTCCTGCACTTTTTTTAGAACAGGAACGCCGTTCCCGTTTGTGGTCCTGCAGGCACTCAGGGGGCGGCAAAAAATGCCAACCCCAAATGCCCCTGTGTTCCCCCTGTCATGGGGGGCCCAAGAGGTGGCCTAATGGCCACTTGAAGGACCCCCCCGGCCGTCTTTTGTCTCGCTGTCAGACGCGGCGAGGGAGCTGTGTTCTCTCTGCTCCCTCTCGCCACGCGCCGTTTGCTGATGCTGGGAGCCGGAATATGATGTCATTTCCAGCTCCCGGCATCAGTAGACAGCCCGCGCGGCGAGAGGGAGCAGAGAGAACACAGCTCCCTCGCCGCGTCTGACAGCGAGACAAGAGCCGGCCGCACTGAAGCCCCACTGGACCCCAGGAACAGGTCCATGCCAGCTCTCCAGGTAGGGAGGCTGGGTGGACATTTTTAATTTAAAAAAAAATATGCAATAATTCTTGTGTATATGTGTGTATGTGTCTGGGAGTGTATGTACGTATGTGTGTGTGTGTATGTGTCTGTGAGTGTATGTATGTGTCTGTGAGTGTGTGTGTCTGTGAGTGTGTGTGTCTGTGAGTGTGTGTGTCTGTGAGTGTATGTGTGTGAGTGTATGTGTGTGTGTGTCTGGGAGTGCGTGTCTGGGAGTGAGTGTGTGTGTCTGTGAGTGTATGTATGTGTGCATGTGTCTGGGAGTGAGTGTGTCTGGGAGTGCATGTATGTGTATGTGTATGTGTCTGGGAGTGTGTGTGTCTGTGAGTGTATATATGTGTCTGGGAGTGTGTGTGTCTGTGTGTGTCTGTGAGTGTATGTATGTGTGTGTGTATGTGTCTGGGAGTGTGTGTGTGTGTGTGTATGTGTCTGGGAGTGTGTGTGTGTGTGTATGTGTCTGGGAGTGTGTGTGTGTGTATGTGTATGTGTCTGGGAGTGTATGTATGTGTGTGTGTATGTGTCTGGGAGTGTATGTGTGTGTATGTGTCTGGGAGTGTATGTATGTGTGTGTGTGTATGTGTCTGGGAGTGTATGTATGTGTGTGTGTATGTGAATGTGTATGTGTGTGAGTGTGTGTGTGTGTGTATGTGTCTGTGAGTGTGTGTCTGGGAGTGAGTGTGTGTCTGTGAGTGTATGTATGTGTGTATGTGTCTGTGAGTGAGTGTGTATGGGAGTGTGTGTGTCTGTGAGTGTATGTATGTGTATGTGTCTGGGAGTGTGTGTGTCTGTGAGTGTATGTATGTGTCTGGGAGTGTGTGTGTCTGTGTGTGTCTGTGAGTGTATGTATGTGTGTGTGTGTGTCTGGGAGTGTGTGTGTGTATGTGTGTGGGAGTGTGTGTCTGGGAGTGTGTGTCTGGGAGTGAGTGTGTGTGTCTGTGAGTGTATGTATGTGTGTGTGTGTATGTGTCTGGGAGTGTGTGTGTCAGGGAGTGTGTATGTATGTGTATGTGTCTGGGTGTGTGTGTGTGTGTGTGTATGTGTCTGGGAGTGTGTGTCTGTGAGTGTATGTGTGTGTGTGTATGTGTCTGGGAGTGTATGTGTGTGTCTGGGAGTTTGTGTATGTGTCTGGGAGTCTGTGTTTGTGTATGTGTCTGGGAGTGTGTGTGGGAGTGTGTGTGTGTCTGGGAGTGTGTGTCTGGGAGTGAATGTGTGTGTCTGGGAGTGAGTGTATGTATGTGTATTTGTGTGCTGGTGTCTGTGAGTGTGTGTGTGTATGTGTCTGGGTGTGTATGTGTGTGTCTGGGTGTGTATGTGTGTGTCTGGGTGTGTATGTGTGTGTCTGGGTGTGTATGTGTGTGTCTGGGAGTGTGTGTGTGTCTGGGAGTGTGTGTGTCTATCTGTGCATTTGTGTGTGTGTGTGTGTGTGTTTGTGTCTTTGTGTGTCTGTGAGTGTACGTGTGTGTCTGTAAGTGTATGTGTGCACCTCAGTGTGTGTGTACGTGTTTATATATGCATACAAGTTTTGGGGTTTTTTTTGGTGGTGGGGTGGGGGTGGAACTCGAGTGAGTTCTCACACTTTATTTCCCAGGACTTGACCCCTGTAAATATTCATATTTTATTTTACAGGTATCTATCACTTAGGGCCCCCACCCGCAGGTAATGGATGGGAGGTCAATAGGTACACCCCTTGTCACTTAGGGCCCTAATCCACTGCTAATGGGTGGGGCACTCCTAGCACCATAACCACTAGAGTTTGCTTTAGTGTTTGTGGTGCTTGGAGTGTTTTTTTTTTTTTTAAAGGGATTCTATAGTGTTAGGAATACAGAGTTGAATTCCTAACACTATTGTGACATCTGGCCCCGCCTCCCTCACACCCCTCCTCAGCATGCAAAAGGGTTAAAAAACCTTTAATTTACTCACCAATTCCAGCACTGATCTCCCTTTGTGCTGGGTTGGCGCCCTGCCTTGTCCGACGGGGGCCCTCTGCATAGGAAAGCATTAAATCCTGGATATTTTTATACCTAGAGTCCGGTAAAATCCTGGAGTCGCCTCCAGGGTGTCTTAGCATTGCAATTTTCGCAAAAACTGAAATAATTTACATTACAGGGCTAGGTGTGACAGGGGCAGTGCACCCAGAACAGTTCAGTGATCTGGGTGCCTATGGTGTCCTTTTAAACTGGGATATGAATTAGCCCTACATTAAAATCTGTGACAGCTTTCATCTTAAAGTGCAGTACTCAGTAGACTTATCAGTAGAGGGAGCCCTCATCCTATATCTAAGAAATCCTTGCATTATTTAGAAATCCTATATTAGAGGATCCCTCTTACAAGGGAGTAGTACTATAAAAGTAATTCATTGTTTTATGGTATGACCATAGTATCCACATATACACAATTAATAGGGATGGCAGAGTTCCGCTGTTGAACAATCTCTTATTAAAAGAGACACTATGGTTGGGCGGAGACGAGTCAACTGCCATACTGTCTGGATGCATCCTGAGAGAGCTCTTGGTCGACTGGGGAAATTACCCCTAAAAACTGCACCATCCAACATGGTGATTAATCACCAGGTGCGAGGAAACACTTGCTGCAACGATGTGGATGAAAAAAAAGAAATATAAGGGGGATAAACTCCCGAATACCGCCGATATCGGAAAACTACAGGGTGCTGCGAGGCCTGTCATGGAGCCCCTCTCTGATGATCTATCTTACTTATCCAGCAAATCCTCCCTTGCGGATGTAGGAGAGCTGGATGCTGACCGAAAGACAGAGAGCTAACTTGCCTGCAAAGCGTACTGGGGACCCACCGGTGATTGAGAGTGCTCTAAAGGCCCACCTACATGACCTCAGCTGCAACATAGCAGCAGATATTAACTCCTTTAAGGAAGAGATTAGCGGAGTATCGGTGCGCTTACATGACACTGAGGTAACTACTGCCGCCTACGAGGCACGTCTCACAAATCTGGAACAGGAACTGAATGTGCTGCTGAAAAATGTCATGGTACACGGTATACCGGACCAAATTGGAGTGGCCAAAATTCCCAACCTGATGAGGAGGCACTTTGCCCAGTTGTTCTCAGCGAAACAGGCCAAACTCATGGCCCTAGATGGATGTTTCCAGCTCCCAGCGCCTCCAGCTCGCTCCACCGAGGTGAAAAGGGATCTAATCATCCGCTTTCAAAATGGGCAAGACAGGCAAACATTCCTGACGGTGACCCGCAACAAGACACCCTAGAACTTCGAGGAGCACACCTTAAAATTCTATCCGTACCTATCCAGAGCAACACTGGACTGGCACAGGTACCTGAGACTGCTGACCGTGGAGCTTAAAAACCATAACCTACCTTATAAGTGGGGTACCCCAAAGTACATTCTCATACCCTGCAAGTCAGGGACTGTGAAAGTTCAAGAGGTCTCTATAATTGCCGGCACTTTACAGAAGCTGGGGCTGTCTTCGACACCTGAGGGACAACCACCTTCACCCCATCCACCACAACCGACTACCTGGGATCCGGCCAGGGTTTGCCCAATCGTGCCTGCAGCCCAACGAGGCAACTTAGCATCGGTGACATTCGCCTGAAGACCACACAAGCACCAATCCTATTATTATTGTTTAGTTTAATATGTATATGTTTGTTTTCCTGTTATACCGTTTCTTTTGTGTATTCTAATATACAATGTGGGTGTCAGCCTCTGGGCTAACATGTAAAGCATACACCTATATTCTAGCTACTGTATCTAGAGGCACACAGCCTATAAATGCCCTCTATCACTAACCTACCAGGCATAACTACTCATTAAGGGGACAAAGGGCTCAGACTTAGACGCAACACCTGTGATAATTTTACCTTTTATTTAAAAAAAAAAGCATAAAAACAAACGTTAATCCTAATATTCAATAATTGCTTTGAATGTCAACTTGCTGTTATGTGATATAGTTTTGATTCTTTGACTTTACATTACCTGAATTCGTTGTGGATTAAGAAAAAAGAAAGATTGACAAAAAAAAGAAACATTATAAGCACCAAAACAACTTAAGCTTAATGAAGCAGTTTGGGTGTATAGATAATGCCCCTGCAGTCTTCCTCAATTCACTGTTATGAGGGAGTTTAATTACTTTGCTTATGCAACGCTAGCCACATAAATAGTTTTTCCTCATTTCTACTATGTATATACTATAATCAAATTTAATATTTTCCAATTATGGTAAGGGTTATATTGCATTCAAAGTAATATGTAATAATAGTCTTTACATGTTCCTCTATTGCCTTTCAATAAAACATTTTTTTTTTTTCACTCCGTATGCTATTTAATATTAGATTTCCCTATGCCAAAGCATACTGAATGGGTGAAGGTCTGGGAGCTAGGCTCCTTCATTCCTTCATATATTAATATCCCTCACTTTACTGGAGGAAAGGATGTAGAGTCCCTCATTAGGTCCACACATGTTTTCACTGGAAAATTTAGCAAGTAATATAAAATATATTAATCTGGGTAAATGGTATAGAAGCGGTTTAAGGACAATAATTGATTTACTAGTGGACAAACGTATTAAACCACTGATAGAAATTTCTGAAAAGCAGAAGAATTTAAAGGAGAATTGTTTAATTATTTACGAATAAAATGATTTATCAAGAAACATTTGTCTAAAACTTAAAAAGATCATTACAAAAATTCAAAGAATTCAAAGAAATACCGAACCAAAAGGCATGCTAGTTTTATGTAAAGATCTGTTAAGATTGGGAGGGGGGGGGGGGGGGGATTTATTACATGTATGGTGGAAGTGTGAACCAATTCTGAGGTTTTGGGGACAGATAAAGGATAAAATCCAAGTAATCAGTAAGATTAAACTTGAAACCACTGGAACCAGAATCTTATTTACTACATCTAAACTTTCCAAAAATGTCCAAAGCAGAATACGATATAGTAGTTACATACTTTGTTAGCAGCAAAGATCATAATAGCTAGGAAATGGAAATCTTGTATTCCCTCATTATGGGCCGAAATTAAAAACCAACTCCTCTTCCAACTAAATATGGAAATAGGAATAGAGAAGTACCAACATTTTACTCAGAAGAGGAATTATAAATGGGACCTATGGATAAAACTGATCCCTGAGTGAGCAAGACAAATAAATAACCCAAGGACTGGACGAGAAAATATTCAACCTCTCTAGCAGCTGCCCTGCCGAACATATAAAAAAAATCTATGTTGTTTTATATGTTACCTCTTCTAACAAAATGGGGCAATGTCATATTATGAATGTGAGGTTTAATAGGAGTGAAGAATAATTTTATTAATTGAATGTTTAATATGAATTTAATGTTTTGTATGGCTATGTTTTCAGTTTTTTCTGTTTTTTTGTAAAAAGACAAACAAAAAAAAGAAAATGAATAAAGAATAAATAAATGAAAATAAAAATACTTAAAAAACAAACAAAACTGTTTATCATATGCTTTACTTTTAATTTCTTATGCAATTTTAATTCCCACCCCACTATAGGGATGCACAGGATGCAGAATTTTGTAATTTCATCGCTATCAGGAATACTACAGGAATCTGTGTCAATGTGTCATCTAAGTAGAAAGAACAGGATATACAGTAATGGGGAGTAAGAATAACTCAGAAAAAATACAAAAGTCAAAGATCAGTGTCAATATCTAAGTTTTAAAAATCAATCCTCTGAACATGTCTCTTCTATGTTTAATACAGAGTTATGGGTAACTTTGTTTATTTATTTTAAACGTATTACTCACAGGTTAGTGAGTAATCAAAAGAAATAGGCATGGAAGGTTAAATATAGTCATTTTTGTGAGCCAGTGGCAATTCAAACCATCATCATAATCAGATCCTTGAAGGACCACTCCGGATCTGTGATGTAGTTGTTATGGTTCCCAAAGTGTTCCTTTCAATCCCATACAACAACATAAATCCCATACAACAACATCAAAAGACCTGCGTAATTACCATCTATAGATTCCTGATAATGTGGAAAAAAAATCCCTTTAACTTGTCAACTTCCATCTCCTTTTAAAAGAAATAAAAAATTGTTAGTAGGGTTTAAGATCCAGATAATGATAATGACATGTCATAGACCAATGTTTCACCATAATGGTTCCAAAAACAAATCAAACCATCTGAGAAATGGATAACCAGCCTAAGAATAGAGAGTTCAAGATTTCAGGGAACACTGTTAAGCCTGTTTGTTCCATGTATTTGTCTCATGAATAAAATTGACTTAATGCAAATGAGCTTGCACATAGTGTAAAAAAGTGCATTGTGAATATTTCTTTCCAAAAATATACACATGTATAAACATACGTATATCGTATATATCCCTTTTAATTTCTAGTCTAGAACACAGTACAGTTTTTATAAAGAAGACATTTGCTGTGGATTAGCTTTCTCGGAAGAGAAACTGCTCAGGTTTTCAATTTTCTAGTGTGACTCAATACTTGATATAGTGCCAGAATCTTCAACAATAAGATAGTGTTTATTGAACTTAGCCGATAATATTGACGGTCACAGTGAAGGTTAACTCAAAGTTTATTCATGCTACATATAATCCATTATATCTTGGAGAAACTCCTTCCTGAAATACAGGAGATCTGCTTATAACAGTATACCCAGTGGCAAAACTACTGTGGTCGCAGGGGGCCTGCGGTGCCCACCGCACAAGTAACGCAGCCTTCGCAGTTTAACTGCCGGGCCTGCACGTTCAGAGGCCCATGACAATTAATTTCCAGGGGGCCCAGCCAGCGCTCCGGCTCTTTAACAGTGTGCTCAGGCCCCCTGTGATGACATCAGAGATGGGAGGAAGTGACTGCCCGAATCACTCTTCCCAGCTTACACCGGGAACCGCGCGGGAGGAAGGAGAGGGGGAGTCAGAGTGGGAACTCTGACTCCCATCAGCCTGAGCCACCACTGGACCCCAGGAAAAGTCACCCTCGTGCCCCTAAAAGGTAGGAAAAAAGGTAGGTGACTAAAACATTTTGTATATGTGTCTGTATATGTGTGTGTTTGTGTATGTGTGTCTGTATGAATGTGTGTCTG